>NC_053391.1:391545543-391852588 GCF_905171765.1 Bufo bufo
AAGTCAATGGGAGTAGTGTATGCCATACAGTGTGAATGTCCGAAAATTTATGTGGGAAAAACCACGCAAGAACTTAGGAGACGTATATCCAAACATTTGAGCGTAATAAATACCGGTGGTGATACACCCATAGCAAGACATATGCATCAAATACACAATGGAAATATCCAGAATTTGAAAGTCTGGGGCATACAAAAACTCAGACTGGGTCCCAGAATGGGAAATCTAGACAGGAGACTACAGCAAGAGGAAACACGCTGGATCTACCGACTGAAAAGTCTAGCTCCTGTAGGCCTAAATGAGGGATTCACCTTCGCCTCATTTCTCTGAGGGAGACGAAAGTAATATGAAACTAGTGTAAGGAAGAGATGAGAATGAATAGAACTTTATAAGTATAAAGAAGAGGAGCCAGGTCAGAAACCAGAAATAGTAAAATGATAATATAGTAAGAGAAGAATGATCGTAAGTATAATAAGCAGTAAGACTAACTGTACTGCATAGCCGTGTTGTATACCATACATGTGGAGTAAAATAATACAGTAAAGGAATACAGAGAAAGGAGTAGCAAACAGATACAATAAAGTAATTTCAAATCAACATAGACCATAGGTGAATTTAAAAGAAGGAGGAAAAATAAGCAGTCAAAGGCCCCTATAAGAAAAAGAAAAAATGAGAGTAAAGTCCTAGTCGATTATTCCTATGATTGGAATACATTAAAGTTAGACTAGGATACATGAAAATATTACAGGTGGAATTAGCACATATATTCACGAATTTAAGTAATACTGAGTTTCCAATCTGGTGAAGGTAAGAGAGGGAGTATGGTAAAGTAATCACTAGCAGCACCAATAACTGAAACTAATAAGAGCAATGGTGAATTCAATAAACATATATGATAACAACAATACTATTAATAATTCCAAAAAAATAAATAAAAAAAAAGTATAAAAAGTAATAACATAAAAATATTATAAAAAGAAATAAAATAATATCTAAAAATATCACAAAAAATGAATAATTATTAATAACAAAAACATATGTATATAAAGAAAGACACTTGAAGTAAACACAATAGATATAAATAATAGCTATCTCACTAAAACCATGATAATCACTAAAATAAAAATCTCACCACAATAAATAATAAAAAACAAAAAACTATCAATAATTTATAGTATAATAATAATAAAATAATAAAACGAAAGAGGGGAAATAAAACATAATGCGTGTATAGTACTTACCCTGTAAATATGGTAATGAGAAAAGGCAAACCGGAACATCTGGAATTAGAGAGAAGAGAATAAGGGATCTGAACATCCATCTAAAACCTATCAATATGGGTATGTTGAATTAATCAATAAATAAGCAGCATGAATCAATATAATCAGGTATGGACATACAATACTGAATGAACAGCCCCTATATATAAAGAAGACTATATTATCTAAAATACATCAAGTAAGGGGCTCATACATAGTGAACAGTAATATAAGGGCATGAACTCTGAATTAAGACCGGACGCATGAGCAGTGATCATGACTGAGACTTGTTCCAAGAGGGGGAGCAGGCACAATATAGTTTACTAACGTGAAAAAAGTAAGAGTATGGTGACATGCGCGGAGAGGTCATACATCTGGAATCGCACCACTCAAGCGTCATAGAAAGGAGACAGGACGCAGCGAGATGACCGTCATGAAGCGTAACCAGGAAGGAGCTCCAGGCATGCGCGGTTGAGCCATATACGAGCCGAAATGATACTAAGTGTCAGCGCATCCCGTACGGCGCAGTTCAAAGGACAGCCAGTCAGAATGACATGGGAGGAGCTAATACCTGGGATTATTCCAGTAGAGGCGCTATGAGTGGTCAAAAAGGAAAGGCCCACAGTTAGGAAGAAGTTCATTGGGCAACACGGCTATGACGCAGACAAGGGAGGTCTTATAAACCTGGCTCCGCCCCCAACATTCAGTTCTCTGCCCGAACCCCTGAAGACGCCTGGTTGGCGAAACATGTCGGGGGGCAGATAGCGAACTTAGTATTTTAGCCAGCGGTAGCCTAGCCCAAAATTATGTATCAAGAAAGATATTAGGATAGGCAGTTAGTCCAAGAAGGTGGCACTGTAGTCAGACGCTGTGGGAATAACAGCGTGCAATAGACAAACAGAGAGACGTCTGTACAATAAAGCACATATGCAATAAGCTATTGTAAATGTACAGAGCCACCTAGTGGACGAACTCGATAATCACTGACCCGACTGTGAGCACAATAATAGGCAGGCAGGCTACGCTGACAATTTTAATCATAAGATAATATAGAGTTCTAAGCAAATATTTTAAGGACAAGTAATAAAAGTTATTTTTTAGAATTAGTAACATGTGTAAACCAAGGGACACTGATGCTCCGAGTGGCCAATTGTAAATATTTTTTGAACTTAGTCCCAACACATGTTAGGGAGATTTGTGTAAAATAGCACAATTTGCCTAGGCACAAGGAGGACCTGGGCATTAAGTCCCAATATTCCAGTCCCAAGGTAGGGGTACTGGAACTCTGGGGACACTAAAAAAACACGGAATGGTATTACTGGTTTTGTTGAGACCTCACTTGTTCACAACGTGTGGAGTGTTGGTGAAGGAGTTGGTCACACAAGGAGAACTTGTTAATACCGGATGTCCAGTCAGTAATCGAGGCGTCCGAAACTTCGGTAAGACATAGAAGTACGTGGACCTCAAAGAGAGAGAAACTTACCCTAGTAAGGCCCTACTTGACCTATTCAGCCCTGGTGACCTAACACGGGGTCCGTGCCCCGCAAGGGTTGGCCCCGTCCGGAACCTTAGCCTGATAAGAAGTCCCTATGAAGCACTATACAGGGTGACCATAGACTGGACTAATAGTATTGTCAGGGTAATGGAAAATAATACTAAATAAAGTGGCCGTAATGTATTAGCGTGTCCCAACGCGTTTCATCAGCAAAACATCTCATAAGGCTGTTAAATATACCCATAGAACCCCATGAATCATCAGGGGACACAGGGCTTGGTATTACACAGCTCCTGCTTACAGCTCCTGCTTATCCACCTGCTATACACAAAAGAGAAGAAGGGACACTTGTATCAACGCCCACAGTGCAGAGCAACTTAGAAGAATGTTCAAATGAGGCATGTGGCATAATACACAATGCTCCTGGGACGGCGTGTAGCAGATGTCCAGGGTCGTGGACACTGAAGTTTACCATGCCGCCATCACACGCGCAGGCCTCATTGGTGTGCCTGGGCAGGAACCACATTTATCCAATGGGCTGTAAAGTAGGCCGTAAAGGACATATATTGTCCTTGACCATATTTATAGCTCCACATGTCGGCGCTGCCATGAACTGTACTAGACACAGACAGGCTCAAGGACTGGCCCATTTTCTGCTTTATATACGGATGTAGTAGAGTTAACACACATGCTTTATGAGACGTGTTATCTAAACTGAATGTGTTAAGCAAACACCTTAAATTGCTTTTCAATGGCTTTTGTTTCAAGATAACGCGATGAGTTAAGAAATTTTAGTTAAGAGTTTGTGTGTTAACCCTGCTACATCTGGTACAGCTTTTTTACAGAAGAAGTGATGGCTTGGAACTCTCCATCTTGGCTCGGCACAAGCCATCAGTTTTATGAAATGTGCAGAGTCAACCACATGGAAAGGGAGGGACTGTAGTACCAGCAACTTGGCTAGGAGCACATTCAGCTTCTGCGCTGTTGGATGAGTGCACCCATACTGTTGTCTTTTTGCAATTGTCTTGGTGATTGATTCCTGGTGGAACGTGTGACGAGGAGTAGGAGGAGGAGCATCAGGACCAGTAGATGATAGGAGGGCACAAGGTGGGCACCAAAATAACAGTTTAATTAGACAGGTTACTTACTCCAATTTGAGAATCAAGGCGTAATGGAATTGCTTATGTATTAAACAAGGTTACTTTCACAACACAATTTTGCTGTATCCGGCAGGGATCAATTTGGATTCATTGCAAATAGAATTTTTCCTAAACTTTGGTTCAAATTCAACTTTGAATGCTTCACTTCGCTCAACACTAACGATTACTGTGCTTCTTTAAATACAAAAGAAAATACATTGTTCATGATAGATTATTTGCTTTATGTAGTACACAATCAATGCTGTACAAAGTATAGAAGAAGGAAAAATGTATTAAAGACAAGAAAGACAAGTAATAATCACACATAATAGAAATATTTTCACAGCAAGGCATGGTGGAAGGAATGTTTTATAAAAATAGGTGACATTGCTTACTGTAAAACTTATTATGACTTTGTGTGAAGAAATCTTTAGTTAGCCCAGGCAGAACACATACACAACCACATATATGTAATCATTACATTATGCATAATACAAGCCTTTTAATATTCTTCCTGTGCTGATAAAATTGCCATATAACAATCTTTTTTATTCTAGGGACCTATTGGCTAAAGATGAATAATTACCCAGTATTAAGAGTAGCATAAGCTTTGTAGACGCAATATTATTTTATGCATTATGTATTCCAAGCCTGTGGATTTTTTTGATTAGACGTTGACTAAACGTATTGATCAGATCAACCACCTTAGCTAATATATTAACAGTCACAGTGCACTGAAGTAAGAAATCAATGAAGCATATTGACATTATATTGATCATGTCACAACATCCAGCAGTGACTACTGAATCATAAGCATTGGATTTTTTCAGACTGTAAATGTTCCATTAGTAGCTGAAATAATTATTCTGTACTGTCTGTATTGTAAAAGTTTGCATGGGGACCTGAAAGTTTTAAAGTCCAAGTAATAGTCTGATTAATATTTCCTACATGCTATTTAAAAGAAAACATATCATATATACTATAGGGCACATTTACTAATGTGTCTAAGGGTAACGTCATACATTGGAGGAGATCTATTATCTCTATATGCCAGAAATCTGGTGTAAAAAACATACATTTTAAATGTCATTTCTATAAAAAAAAATTGTCATTTCTACGCCTCCCTATGAAAATGGCATGGGCGTCCTTTACAGCAATTTTCATTCCAGGTGCATGACTGCTGGAGGATGTGCAAGACTGATGTAGAAAATGTCAGTCTTAATAAATCTCCCCAGTTGATTACATTTTCTTAAATGTTTGAGAAGTTGAACAGGCACAATTGGAAATCACGTGGAAATAAGAAAAAAATGTATTATACTACATCAACATGTATACATTAAATAAAATGAATAAAATATATAAAAAGGATGGATATATCTAGGACCAGAGTTTTACATTAATACAAAGAAGTCGCCTCCAAGGTACGCTGTATCAAGAAAGCTGCATCTGTATCCTCCTAGTGGGTATGACTCTTTGGATCACAGCTAATATGATAAAGCGTAATCTACCCTGGACAGCGTGTATACAGCTGTATTTCAGATTTTAATAATCATTAGCAGATGGCCTATAATATAGACACATACAGGTTCTGTGCGACTTATAGTTTCTTCAAAAGAGCAAATACATGCAGGACCTTAGATAATGAATCACTGTGCGTATATAGCTATATGACTCCACATTAAACAATGTTGAGACCGTCCATCTGTTTCGACTCTCTGAGGAGTCTGAGCACACCATACATATGGCTCCGACCGTGCTGCGAATGTAGTCAGCCCACATGTGTAGGGCCTTTTGTATTGGAAATTTAGTCTATGTAAAGTCCCAATACAGTCTGTCCAGATTATATCTGTACTCACGGTATACCTCGCTGGTTCACCTTGTTCGGTATGCAAAGGTTCCTACTGTGGCGTCCCACAGTTCGACCACTCTCCACTCTGGCGGCGTTAGTTTCGATTTGTAGCTTCGCCGGGAACCTCGTCCTAGTTCTCGTGAGAGTTTGTTTCGAATCTTGGCTTACGTGAGTGGGATAGAAAGATATTGCGCTTCTTTAGCAGTAAATATTTCGTTTTTAGTACATGGCCATGTACAATCAAGACTGGTTGTCACACAGGTATTCCGACCAGACGCGTTTCGAGATAACTTATCTCTTCCTCAGTGGGTAACCTGTGATCTGTGTTGTCTCGATTTTTATATTCACTTCATTATTAGTTAATTGGTTTCATTCGCTTGGCAGGCCTTGGGAATTATGTTGCAATACTGAGAACTTGCTTTCTGTTGGTCTTTTCAATGGTCATCATGTTTCCATATGTTTTTTCATCATAGTTCCGTATGTTTTTTCATACATAGGGTATTTTACGTTTCCCAGGGAACAGACCTATGTCCAACATGGGATAGTATATAGATCTCCATATTTCCAAATTTAAAATATGTAATAGACAGCTCAGGATCCGTGTCTCATTCCTTTCAATCTGAATGGTGCCCACCTCTCCAATGCGTTTTTCCTAAGTTGCTCTCCAATCATATTTTGCATGGATTTCTTTTGCTTAAATGTTACACAGACATTTTTTACAGACATTTTTAATTCCCTCATATTATAAACATTCAAATCATTTTCACCACCATTTTTTCATTTTCTAGGAGAAGGCTTTCACAGAGAGTGTACCCTATTGCTGACCTAACGTCTTTTGATCAATTCACCTATGATGTCAGTGGATTTTCTTACATGCGTTTTTCATGCGTTTTATTTTTATAGTTGCGTTTTTTTCAGGGAATGTGCAGAATGGCCCTATTTATCCTCTGTATAGAGGATTTCTTTCAGGCCCGTAGTTATTCGTGACTACCAGAGGATTCCCCATCGCATCCCAAGTTTACTTGCCTTTGTGAGCCCCTATATGATAAAAGCATTATTTTTCATACCGTATTGGTGAATTTTCATAGATGCATTTTGCAAATGTTTTTAGGGTTTTATAATTTATCTAAGCATTATCCCCCTCCCCTTCTCTTAATTATTTGTGTGAGATATTCCAACCTGATATCACACCTATAGTGCTTATATATAGATCGAGTGTATAAGCATGTTATCCATGGTTTCTTTATATGGGTATATGCCCTCGTGATTTCATTGGGGTCAGTAGTTCAATTGAAGCCAAAAATCTCTAAATCTGAGTTCAGACCTGCAGGGAGAAGACTACCAAAGTCGTAGATTCTTCTAGACTCGGCTCGGGACATTATCATAATATGTTTGCCTCCTCTCCACTATATGTCTACCTTCTCCAGGGCCACAAACGAGATACCCCTGAAGTCGCTGTTGTGTGACACCTTAAATTGTTTCGATAAGGAGTGGTTTTCATAACCTGATGTACCGGTTCAACTTCTCAAACCTTTCATGATCTAGAACTAGGGGTGTTTCTCCGAACCTGAACACCAGTTGTGGTTAATCAGAGTGAGCCATCTGTTTATCGCTTGTAGATAATTTTCTTAAATGTGTCCACTTTTTGTCCTCCGTGTGTCATCCGTGTTTTCATGTGTGCGGAAAAAAGGAATGGTGGCCCGTTTACACCAAACTGTATCCTGGTGTCTCCTACCAATGGTTCATGAAAAACATCCCTTTGCTGTCTGTGCTTTTTACAGACCCACAGACGTGAATAGGCATGTTTTGTCTAGAAAATGGACTAAAATAGTGTTAGGAACCCATCTGCGGAAGCCACCTTGATGCCTGGTAGATGGGCCCTACACACGTTTGATCAAAAATGTGCGCAAAGAGCTTCTATTTTTTCATTTCTAGTAGGTATAATACCACATTAATTTTGAATGACCCCCATTTCTCAGTTCTATTGTTTGCATGTGAAATGTTGTGCAGCCATGCTTTTATTAGTTCTTTATAGTGCATGTTTCTGTTATTTTCCTGCAGACCATCTGAATAGACCCACTAAATTCAACAGATCTGTGTGCTGCCCATGATTCACTGAAGTGTGACAAAAGCCTAATTTTTGGACTCCTCCCAACATCATAATGGTGGAAGAGCTGTTTAGATTGGGCCCAGGAGCTGACTTCTCTCCATAAGTGGTGTGTGAAGGCAGTGTTATACATCTGGCACCTACCTGAGGTGACCAAGATCAGAGATAACTCTGATCCCATTCAATTAGCCCCTCAGGCACTACGGTCAAAAACGACCTGAGTGCTTAGACAGAGGGAGAATGCTTCTGTCCTCAGATTGCTACCCATCCACCAATGGAAAATTTACAGGGTGCCAATTGAATGTGATGGCAGTATGGTGCTTTGTGAAGTCTCCCAGGCCTGCCATGGTAAGCTTGACTGTAAATAAACAATGTAGTAAATTAAATGGTGCCATAAAAATGTAACTTGTTCCATAAAATAAACAATCTGTGTGGGGTTTCGCTCTGGTAGACAGGATTAGCGGACGCAGTATAGAGGCAACAACAAGTTCTTTGAATCAAACAGTTCAGTGTTTTATTCACACTTTAGTCAAGTGACAAAACAAGCAGTCATAATCAAACAAAAAGTCACCCTCTGGTGTTGGTGGTAATTCACACCATACGGCAATTCTACCTCAAAGAGTCCTTGACCATAGCGGCACCAACCTGTTTTCACGCCAAACAGGTAGCAAGCCTTCATCCAGACACAAGGCTCCCAGATCCCAACACAGAGACCTGGCTTCTGAGCCCAGCTGCCTATTTAAGGACAGCCAGGTGCTGCCAAAACCCGGACCAGCACTTAAAATCCGGTCTGGTATTTGACCTCACCTGGCTGTAAATCAGCAGAAAACCTCTCACTGTGTTATCCCCTGAGGGGGTGAAGACACGCCAGACAGTGTATCCCGGACAGGGCATCCGCGTTTTCCTGTAACTGCCCTGCTCTCTCTTCCACCGAAAACGTAAAGTTTTGTAGGGAGAGAAACCATCGGGTGACTCAGGCATTTCTGTCCTTGGCCTAGCTCATCCACTTGAGAGGGGAGTGGTCAGTCACCAGGCAGAATTTTCTTCCCAACAAATAATAGCAGAGAGATTCTAGTGCCCACTTGATAGCCAGGCACTCTCTCTCCACTATTCTATACCAGGTCTTGGCTAGGGTGAACTTATGGCTGAGGAAGACAACGGGATGCTCCTCCCCATTGACTTCCTGAGAGAGTACAGCACAGAGGCCTACTTCGGAGGCATTGATCTGTACTATAAACTCCCTTTTGAAATCGGGAGTCACCAAAACCGGGAACCCGCACAGGGCCGACTTCAAAGCGGAGAAAGCCTCTTCTGCCCGATCATCCCGGCGAACCATTATTGACTTGTGTCCCTTCAAGAGTCCTGTCAATGGCGCGGCTAGAGTAGCAAAGTGGGGAACAAACCTTATGTAATAGCCCACCATTCCCAGGAATTACTTTATTTGCCTAGTGGTGACAGGTCGGGGCCAATTCCGTATCACCTC
This sequence comes from Bufo bufo, assembly GCF_905171765.1. NCBI lineage: Eukaryota > Metazoa > Chordata > Amphibia > Anura > Bufonidae > Bufo > Bufo bufo. The sequence goes on from NC_053391.1 coordinate 391,554,876, forward strand.
TATTTTGTTGACTTGGGGTTTGATGACTCTGCGCCCAATGACATACCCTAGGTACTTAGTCTTTTCTAACCCTATCGCACATTTTTTGGGGTTAGCAGTTAGGCCAGCTTTCCGAAGGGAGTCCACTACAGCATGCACTTTGGGTAGGTGAATTTCCCAGTCCGTACTGTGGATGACAGTATCGTCCAGGTAAGCCAAAACGTACCGATGATGTGGATGAAAAACAATGTCAATTAGTCACAGAAAAGAGGCGGGGGCGCCATGCAGACCAAAAGGTAAGACCTTATATTGATACAGCCCCTCAGGCGTGATGAAGGCAGTTTTCTCTTTGGCAGCCTCTGTTAAGGGCACCAGTACCCTTTCGTGAGGTCCAAAACAGAAAAATCTTGGGCTTGTCCTAACCTCTTGATGAGCTCATCCACCCGGGACATGGGATATGCATCGAATTTGGAAACCTCGTTAAGTTTTTGAAAGTTGTTACAAAACCGCAATGTCCCATCCGGCTTGGGTATCAATACTATAGGACTGGCCCACTCACTTTTTGACTACTCAATGACGTCTAGCTGCAACATTAGCTGCACCTCCTCCGATATGGCTTGTCGTCGAGCCTTGGGTACCCGGTATGGTTTTAATCGGACATTTGCCAGAAGCTCAGTGACAATGTCATGCTGGATTATGGAAGTGCGTCCAGGAAGGTCCAAGAACACATCCGTGTTGTGACTAACGAACTCCCTGGCCTCCTGAGTGTGTTTAGAGGAGAGGCTGTCAGCAATTTTTACTGTGGCAGCCGCCTCTCTTGCATCAGACAGAGGGGCCGGTACCTCTTGTCCTAGAAAACCCAGCCGCGGGCTGTCTTCTGTACAGGTTTCCCTATCTTTCCACGGTTTGAGTAAATTCACATGATAAACCTGCTCCGGCTTTCGCCGCCCTGGCTGGTGTACCTTGTAGTTTACATCTCCAATTTTTTCGAGTACCTCGTAGGGCACCTGCCACCTAGCCAGGAACTTACTGTCCGTGGTCGGTACCAAAACCAAAACCCGATCACCTGGGTTAAAGATCCGGACCCGAGCCTGCCGATTATAGACCCGACTCTGTGCTCGCTGAGCTGCCTCCATATGCTCCCTAACAAGAGGCAACACTGTCTCTATCCGATCTTGCATCTGGGTAACGTACTCAATGACACTTTTATGTGGAGTGGGTTGTTGTTCCCACGCCTCTTTGGCCACACTCAAGAGACCGCGAGGGTGTGTGCCATATAGCAGTTTGAAGGGCGAGAACCCATAGAGGCCTGGGGTACCACTCGCACTGTGAATATGAGATAGGGCAGAAGGAGGTCTCAGTCCTTCCCATCTTTAGCCACCACCCTTTTCAACATATTTTTAATGTTTGGTTAAACCTTTCTACCAGACCGTCCGTTTGCAGGTGGTAAATGGACGTCCGTAGCTGTTTTATGTGCAGCAACTTACAGAGTTCCCTCATCACCTTGGACATAAAAGGGGTCCCTTGGTTGGTCAGAACCTCTTTAGGTAGTATTACTCAGGAAACATCTCCATTAATTCCTTAGCTATGAGTTTAGCCGAGGTACAGTACAGACCAAAAGTTTGGACACACCTTCTCATTCAAAGAGTTTTCTTTATTTTCATGACTATGAAGGCATCAAAACTATGAATTAACACATGTGGAATTATATAGATAACAAACAAGTGTGAAACAACTGAAAATATGTCATATTCTAGGTTCTTCAAAGTAGCCACCTTTTGCTTTGATTACTGCTTTGCACACTCTTGGCATTCTCTTGATGAGCTTCAAGAGGTAGTCCCCTGAAATGGTCTTCCAACAGTCTTGAAGGAGTTCCCAGAGATGCTTAGCACTTGTTGGCCCTTTTGCCTTCACTCTGCGGTCCAGCTCACCGCAAACCATCTCGATTGGGTTCAGGTCCGGTGACTGTGTAGGCCAGGTCATCTGGCGCAGCACCCCATCACTCTCCTTCATGGTCAAATAGCCCTTTCTTTCAAAGTTTTCCCAATTTTTCGGCTGACTGACTGACCTTCATTTCTTAAAGTAATGATGGCCACTCATTTTTCTTTACTTAGCTGCTTTTTTCTTGCCATAATACAAATTCTAACAGTCTATTCAGTAGGACTATCAGCTGTGTATCCACCTGACTTCTCCTCAACGCAACTGATGGTCCCAACCCATTTATAAGACAAGAAATCCCACTTATTAAACCTGACAGGGCACACCTGTGAAGTGAAAACCATTTCAGGGGACTACCTCTTGAAGCTCATCAAGAGAATGCCAAGAGTGTGCAAAGCAGTAATCAAAGCAAAAGGTGGCTACTTTGGAGGACCTAGAATATGACATATTTTCAGTTGTTTCACACTTGTTTGTTATGTATATTATTCCACATGTGTTAATTCATAGTTTTGATGCCTTCAGTGTGAATCTACAATTTTCATAGTCATGAAAATAAAGAAAACTCTTTGAATGAGAAGGTGTGTCCAAACTTTTGGTCTGTACTGTATGTCGCAGTGGCACGGCCTAGTGGTCTAGAATGACTAGGATGTGTTGATGCCCTCTGGCGGACTTCGGTACTGGGCCTATGAGGTCCATAGCTATTTGGTCAAACGGTACTTTGATAATCGGGAGAGGTTCTAGGGGACTACGGAAATGTGGCTGGGGGCTAGTTATCTGGAAGGTCTGGCAAGACTTACAAAACTCTTCCACTTCTTTGAATATGCTGGGCCAGTAAAACCGTCTCTCCCTATTATGAGTTCATAATGTAGATTTGCGGCGACAGCCACCTCGTGGGTCCATCTACCGGCCACCGTATTTAGAGACGCCAGCGCAGTGGGGTAGTCTTTTAAGTCTCCCTGGATGCACATAACCCCGATTTTCCGGCCAGTATACTCAGGAGACCGCACCAGAGTAGCCCTTACTAGGGTCACCAGACTCCCTAAGTCCAGCAGAGCCTCCGCTGGAGTGTCTCCCACTTCCACCTGGCACAAAGGATCTAGAGACTCTGGGGCACCTGTTGCACAGAGCCTTCTGGCATATAGCGACTGACGGTAGCCATAGTTAGTATCCATGGGCTCAACCCGATGGGGACAGTCAGCCTTTACATGGCCAGGCTCCTGACACCGCCAGCAGACTATCAGAGCCAGGTCTGCCGTGGGTACATCCTGGGCGGGTTTTATCGGCTCAAATCTCCGGGCCTGGGGTGGAGATTTCCGGGGTTTGCCAACCCCCCTCCCGACAGAACACTCCTTTAGATTCCTGGTAGCTTCATAGCGTTCCGCCAGGTCAACCATCTCAAGGGCACTGGCAGGAGACACCTGACCGATCCAGTGCTGGAGAGGGTATGACAAGCCCTCCAGAACATATCGGCTAGCATACGATCCAGAATAGCAGTGGGACTCAGCACGTCAGGCTGTAGCCATTTTTGCAAGAGCTGAAGTAAGTTATAATACTGGGGTCTTGCAGGCTCAGCTGGGTTAAACGTCCACTGATGCACCGGCTGGGCCCAGACCAACACATTCACCCCCAGTCTAGCCAGAATCTCACCCTTGACTTTCCAGTAGTCGGCCTCTTGATCATCTGGCAAGTCTAAATACACCCGCTGGGAATCAGATTCCAGGAACGGAGCGACGACCTCAGCCCACTGGTCACAGGGTAGCTTTTCCCTGATGGCCACTTTCTTGTACATCGCCAGGTAGGTTTCGATGTCGTCTGCGGGGGTCATCTTAGGAATCGCAGCACGGACTGCTATCCGGGCATCGTGGATGCTCGGGGTTGCTCCTGCTGTCTGCAAAGCCATCACATGTTGTAGCAGCAACTGGTTAGTCTCCTGCTGCTGCTTATTAGCCTCACGTTGCTGCAGGTTTGTCTCTCACTGCTGCAGAATAGTCTCCATGAGGGCCTTCACAACAGCCTCCATTTTGTCGTGGCTGAAAAATGCAGAAAGCAAAAAAATCGGCCTTCAGGCCAGCCTCACTGCTCATGCTCGCATTCTCCACCAATTGTGGGATTTCGCTCTGGTAGACAGGATTAGACACAGTATAGAGGCAACAACAAGTTCTATGGATCAAACAGTTCAGTGTTTTATTCACACTTTAGGTAAGTGACAAAACAAGCCGTGATAATAAAAAAATAAAGGCACCTTGCGGTGTTGGTGGTAATTCACACCATGCAGCAATTCTGCCTCAAAGAGTCCTTGACCATAGCGCCACCAACCTGTTTTCACGCCAAACAGGTAGCAAGCCTTCATCCAGACACAAGGCTCCCAGATCCCAACACAGAGACCTGGCTTCTCAGCCCAGCTGTCTATTTAAGGACAGCCAGGTGCTGCCAAACCCGGACCGGCACTTAAAATCCGGTCCGGTATTTGACCTCACCTGGCTGTAAATCAGCCCAGCAGCACATGCTGGGAGGAAAATACCTGTTTTCCCAGACAAAACCTTTCACTGTGTCACAGGGGGCTAATAGGAAGATATTACAATCTTCGCAGACTGCAATACTAAAGTACTGCAGTGTATTATTGAACGATCTTATGTTCAAGTTACCTAGGGGAAATAAGAGTAAAACAAAGTACAGAATTGTTTTAAAAAATGTAAAATAAGCCAAAGGTTTTGAAACTTAAATCTACCCAATTTCCCAATTTTAATATAAAAATAAATGTTAAAAAAAATATACATAATTGGTATTGCTGCATCCAAATAAGTCCAAACTATTGAAATCTTAAAGTATTTCATGGTAAATGCTACAATGAATTTTTTTTTGCCCAAGAACCAATTTTTTTTATGGATGTGCACAATGTTCTCAAAAAGTTGTATGGACCACATAATGGTACAAATAAAAATAACAGCCCACGCCTTGAAAAACAAACCTGCTGACTGCACCGTAGAGGGAAATACAAAAAAGCTATTGTTGTCAGAATATGGTGACACTTTAATCATACTAACAGTGAATACATTAAAAACAAAACCCAAAAAACACAGCCGGAATTGCATTTTTTCAATTGCATCCCACAGATAATTTTTGTTTTCTGTTTTTCAATACATGATATGGTAAATTACATTTTGCCATTAAAAATACAACTTGTTCTGCAAAAATAAGCCCTCATACGGCTATGTGAAAAGAAAAAAAAAGGTTATGCATCTTGAAAGGCGTGGAGGAGAACAACTTAAATGGAAAAACGAAAAGGGCTAGCGGTGAGGGAGCTCAAGTCACATTTTAGGCCTGTTTCAAACTTGCGTTGTGGCATTCCGGTTTTGAGATCCGGCAGAGGATCTAAAAACCGGGCCAAAACGGATCAGTGGTTGTTAGCGAAAAAAACAGATCCAGCGCCCATTGACATGACAATGATTTTCATACCAGATCTGGTTTGTTCAGTTTTGATTTAATACAACCGGATCTGGCTGTAACGGATGCATCGACATATATTAAATGGCATGGATCTAGTTAATTACGATTTTGAGATCCTCTGCCGAATGCCACAATGCAAGTGTGAAACAAGCCTTAGATAGCTAAAATTTAAATCCATTACAAGTCTAACTAGGCTGTAGGAAAGATAGATTAATTGCTGTATCAGTGGTTTTCCCTTCATTTTAGCAGTTAAAGGAATTCAAAGTGGTTGCATTTTGTTTAGTTCACCACATGCCCTGCATTACAGTGTACTGCTGATACACAAGGCATAAAGAGAAATTACTTATGCTATGCAAATAATGAAAAGGGTTGCCTCTTTACTTTGAGATGGTGGCTTTCATAATGTTAAAAAATAGCAGGCTATCTCGAACGCATACAAAAGATATAACCTACAAAAACATATACATCAGAGTACATTTATCATATAATTATACTGTTTTATTGCAACTTATTGAAATACAACATTCATAAGATCAAAATCGCCCTTAGCTGTAGTAGATATTATACCATCCTCACATTTCCATCAAACCTGTGGCTAAGATGGACAGTTACAGAATATCTCTACAATAAGTAGTCTAACTTCAATATGATACAGCCCCTAGTAACAAGTTAAATGGAACCAAGAACTTTTGGGGCCAATTTACTAATAATAAGATTTAGACAGTGTGGGCGCTCAAAAAAATGATACCATGTTTGGTTAGCCTACTTTGTGACAGAATTTTGTGGCAGAATTGTGACAAAAGCAATGTCTCCTTTCCAGCAAAGTCATGCCCCCCTGACAAATGGATGGAGGGGAATGGATTGTTCTAGTTGGCTAAATTTGTTCATAAATATGCCTAACATAACAACATGAGCCAAATTTTGGCAAAAAGTACGACAGAATTCAGGCACAGCCCCAATAGTAAATGTGGAAGAACTGTCTGGCTGCTCTGGCAGACAATACCGCGAATTGGCCTGACATAAACCTCTGCGTGCAGCAGTTTTTGTGCTGGCCAATTCTCTGCATATTTTCCAAGTAGCGGCCGGATCTCTGCTGGACCCCATTATAGTCAATGTGGTCTGCTGGGAAGGTGGTAGTATCTGGCCAGATCGGTAGAACTTTTGCCGCAGAATTGAAACTAGCCTAAGCCTTTCCTACTAGTGAGCAGAGTTGTTTGGTGTTTGGCAACTATAAGTCAGCAATACAGAACCGCAACATACAAATATTAACATATACAGTTAGGTCCATATATATTTGAACACTGACACAATTTTTTTTTTATTACCTGTTTACTAAAACATATTCAAGTTATAATTTTATAATGGACATGGACATAAAGTCCAGACTTTTAGCTTGCATTTGAGGGTATCCACACTAAAATTGGATGAAGGGTTTAGGAGTTTCAGCTCCTTTACATGTGGCACATTGTTTTTAAAGGTACCAAAAGTAATTGGACAATTGACTTAAAGGCTGTTTCATGGGCAGGTGTGGGCATTTCCTTAATTATTTCATTCTCAATTAAGCACATAAAAGGCCTGGAGTTGATTTGAGGTGTGGTGCTTACATTTTAAAGATTTTGCTGAGAAGTAAACATGTGGTCAAAGGAGCTCTCCATTAAGGTGAAACAAGCCATCCTTCATCTGCAAAAACTGAAAAAAAAAATCAGAGAAACTGCTACACTATTAGGAGTGGCAAAATCTACAGTTTGGAAGAAAAAAAGAGAAAGAAAGCAAGCAAGCAAGCAAGCACTGGTGACCTCAACAATGCAAAAAGACCTGGACGCCCACGGAAGACAACAGTGGTGGATGATCTCAGAATAATCATCATGGTGAAGAGAAACCCCTTCACAACAGCTAACCAAGTGAACAATACTCTCCAGGATATAGGCGTATCAATATCCAAATCTACCATAAAGAGAAGACTGCATGAAAGTAAATACATAGGGTTCACTGCACGGTACAAGCCACTCATCAGCCTCAAGAATAAGAAGGCTAGATTGGACTTTGCTAAAAAAAAAAAAACATCTTAAAAAACCATCACACTTCTGGAAGAACATTCTTTGGACAGATATAACCAAGATCAACCTCTACCAGAATGATGGAAAGAAAAAAGTATGGCGAAGGCATGGTGCAGCTCATGATCCAAAGCATACCACATCATTTGTAAAACACTGTGGAGGCAGTGTGATGGCTTGGGCATACATGGCTGCCAGTGGCACTGGGTCCCTAGTGTTTATTAATGATGTGACACAGGACAAAAGCAGACAGATGAATTCTGGGGTTTTCAGAGACATACTGTGTGCTCAAATTCAGGCAAATGCAGCCAAACTGATTGGGCGGCATTTCATAAAACAGATGGACAATGACCCAAAAAATAAAGCCAAAGCAACCCAGGAGTTTATTAAAGCCAAGAAGTGGAATATTCTTGAATGGCCAAGTCAGTCACCTGATCTGAACTCAATAGAGCATGTATTTCACTTGTTAAAGACGAAATTTCAGACAGAAAAGCCCACAAACATACAGCAACTGAAAAGCACTACAGTAAAGGCCTGGCAGAGCATTAAAAAGGAGGAAACACAGCGTTTGGTGATGTCCATGAGTTCAGGCAGTCATTGCCAACAAAGGGTTTTCAACCAAGTATTAGAAATTAACATTTTATTTACAATTATTTAATTTGTCCAGTTACTTTTGAGCCCCTGAAAAGAAGGGATGGAGTTTCAAAAATGCTTTAGATCCTCACATTTTTATGCAATCATTTTGTTCAATGCCCTGAATTAAAGCTGAAAGTCTGAACTTCAACTGCATCTGAATTGTTTCGTTCAAAATCCATTGTGGTAATGTACAGAACAAAAATTCGAAAAATGTCTCTGTCCAAATATATATGGACCTAACTGTATGTCTCTAATAATGAGTAATTACAAATATATCCTGAGCATATAATCACAGTGGCTTTCCAGTGGCGTGCGGTTTAAGGTGGGTGCACTCTTTCTTCCCCCAGGGCACACCCTGGTTCGGGACCCTGTCTGATGGTAGCTGGGGTGCCCATGATGCTGAGTGTTTGTATAGGTGCAAGGCAGGGCATGTAGAGTGCAATGGCCAGCATATGATATAGGAGTCAGAAAACCATGTCAAAGGTTGAAGAGTAAACTTCTCTCTTTACTAAATGGGAGTTGTAGTACATACAATTATAGCAGACACAGCTCCAACTATACACAGTGCAATTCGTCCCCACATAATTATATATAGATTTAGGCAAGGATAGGAGTTATGGCCTCCTTTCCACTCTATCTTGCTAAAATGGCTGGCAACAGTACCTTAGCAATAATGTCTGTAATGTCCACCACAGGATACAGAGTCTTGAAGGCACGCCTGGCGGGTGACGCTAGGAAGGCTCGTCCCCATCACCACCTGGCATTGGCTGCGACCCCAGACAACGGATGTTTTCTTCCAGGCACGGGAGAAGCAGCAGCGGCAGTGCTGGGACTAGGAGCGGCGCAGGGAGCGGGGACCTGGGTTAGTATATTCAGCGTGGGGGGCCCGGCATATAAGGGTTTTTTTTTTAGGATTGGATAACCCCTTTAATGGTGTGCCTCACAGTAACAAAATCCGATTGGCTGTAGTAGCAGGTTATCTTGCTGACTTCTATGCTTGGCCTTGTAAGTCCTCTTTTGTCTATCTCTCTTTCTGTTCTCTTTCTCTCTTTCTATAGAACTTGCAGAGATTTGTTTGTCTCTGAAATTTTCTGGGCCTAAGGAGAGGAAGTGTGAGATAAGAGCTTCCTCTCTCTCTCTGAACTCTCCTTAGAACAAGCTCAGCTTCCTATAAGGGCTGAGGCAGGATTGTTAACCCTGCTTGTGCTATCCATACACGGCTATACTGGGTTTAATACATAACATAACAATAAACAATATATAAAAAAACATTTGCAGATACCCCCTGCTCTGGAGTACTGTATTAACAGCAGCTCACACAAAGAAATCTTGAATCATAAAAATCTGAAAACATATGTCAAAAAAATGTGTCACCATCTGGTTTTAAAGGCAGAAAAAAACATAGGTGCCACAGCTATAAACTTTTCATTTTTATTAACCTCTTGTTGGCATATACTATTTATAGAGTGTTTGGGTTCACCGGGTTCGGCCGAACTTCGGGTCAAAGTTTGGGTTCAGAACCGAACTTGACCCAAACTCAAACCCGATTGAATTCAATGGGGACCTGAACTTTGGTGCACTAAAATGGCTGTAAAATAGTCATAGTAAGGGCTATAGAGGGCTGCAAAAGGAAGCAAAATGGAGGTAAAAGCAGGAAAATTGCCTTGTAAACAAATGTGGATAGAGAAATGACTTAAAATAACATAGAATAGAAAAAAAATTAAAAAAATTATAATCTTGAACTAGGAGGAGGAGGTCAGAGTGGAGTAGGAGGTTGAGGAGGCGGTAGACGTGGTGGTGTAGGTGGAAGCGGCAGTGGAGGAGAAGGAGATAGCCAAGACTGTCCCCCCCCCTTTATTTATTTATTTTTTATAATTTTGGGAAGGCCCCAAGACATTGGGAAATGTAAAAGAGAACGCAAAGAGAAAGTGCGCTGGAGTATAACAATGGCTGGGTGCGGCCGGTATACTTGTCTATTCAGCACAAGGTACAGACATGTCCTGTGGGATCCATGCCTGGTTCATTTTAATGAACGTGAACTTGTCCACATTGGCTGTAAACAGGTGGCTGAACTTGTCTGTGATCATCCCTCCGCCGTTCTAAACACACGTTCGGACAATACACTGGCCGCAGGGCAGGCCAGCACCTCCAAAGCGTAAAGGGCAAGCTCAGGCCATGTGTCAAATTTGGAGACCCAGAAGTTGAATGGGACAGACCCATCAGTCAGTACGTGTAGGCGTGTGCACACATACTGCTCCACCATGTTGCTGAAATGCTGCCTCCTGCTAAGACGTTCCATATCAGCTGGTGGTGCTGGTTGTTGTGGCGTGCTGACAAAGATTTTCTACATTTCGGCCATGCTAACCCTCCCTTCTGAGGTGCTGGCAGTGCCCCAGCTGTGTTGGCGACTTCTTCCTCCTCCTCTGCCTTCGCCTTGTGCTTCCACTGAGCCCCTGCTTTCAGGTGGAAATGCCATCAGCAGCGCGTCTACCAGCGCGCGCTTGTACTTGCGCATCTTCCGATCAGGGTCCAGTGACAGAATTAAAGACGGCACTTTGTCCTTGTAGCGGGGATCCAGCAGGGTGGCCATCCAGTAATCAGCACTGGTTAGAATGTGGGAAACTCGGCAGTGCAGGCACTGCAGCATGTAGTCACTCATGTGTGCCAGGCTGCCCAGAGGCAGCGACAAGCTGTCCTATGTGGGAGGTGTATCGTCTGTGTCCTCTGTATCTCCCCAGCCACGCTCCAGTGATGCCCATGAGCTGCTTTGGGTGCCATCCTGCTGTGAACACGGTTCCTCCTCATTATCATCCTCCTCCTCATCCTCCAGAACTATGTTCTGGCTGGACAGTTGTGTACCTGGCCTCTGTTGGTGCAGGAACCCACCCTCCAAGCCACTTGTGAATGACTGGCCTGATCACTGTGGAAATGATCCCTCTTCCTCCTGTGCCACATCCTCTTCCATCATCGCCGAAGCGTTTTTTTAAGGAGACATAGAAGTGGGATAGTAAACCTGAGGACAACGTCATCGGCACTGGCCATGTTGGTGGAGTACTCAAAACAGCGCAACACAGCACACATGTCCCGCATGGAGGCCCACTCGTTGGTGGTGAAGTGGTGCTGTTTCTCAGAGCGACTCACCCATGCGTGCTGCAGCTGAAATTCCACCATCGCCTGCTGCTGCTTGCAGAGTCTCTCCAGCATGTGCAAGGTGGAGTTCCACCTTGGGGGTACGTTACATATGAGGTGGTGAGCGGGAAGGTCAAAATTACGGTGCAGCGCAGACAGGCACTTTTTTTTGCAGCAGCTCTGACATATCAGGGTAATTTTTCAGTAACCTACACCACCAAATTCAGCACATGTGCCAGGCAAGGGATGTGTGTCAAACCGGCTAGGCTCAGAGCTGCTACGAGTTTTCGCCCGTTATAGCACACCACCAGGACGGGCTTGAGGCTGAGTGGCACCAACCACTCATTGGTCTGTTGTTCCATGCCCATCCACAGCTCCTGCGAGGTGTGGTTTTTTTCCCCCAAACAGATGAGTTTCAAAACAGCCTGCTGTCGTTTTCCCCTGGCTGTGCTGAAGTTGGTGGTGAAGTTGTTATGTTGACCACATGAGGAGGCGGTAGAGGTGGAAGCAGAGTAGGAGGGGGAGGCAACAGGAGGCAATGAGAAATGTCCTGCAATCCGTGGTGGCGGAAGGTCAATTGCCAAACTGCTATCTGCCTCAGGCCCAGCCGCCACTGCATTTACCCAGTGTGCAGTTAGGGAGATATATAATGTCCCTGCCCGTGCTTACTGGTCCACGTATCGGTGGTTATGTGGACCTTGCCACAGATGGCGTTGCACAGTGCACACCTGATTTTGTCCGCCACTTGGTTGTGCAGGGCAGGGATGGCTCACCTGGAAAAGTAGTGGCGGCTGGGAACTGAGTACTGTGGGACAGCCACTGCCATAAGGTTTTTAAAAGTCTCCGCCTCCACCAGTCGGAATGACAGCATTTCAAAGTCCAGGAATTTTGAAATGCTGGCATTCAGGGCCAGGGATCGCGGGTGGGTAGGGGTACTTCCTTTTTCTCTCCAGTGTTTGGGGGATGGACAGCTGAACGCTTCCATGGGACAGTGTGGACATGATGGGTGACGTTGTTGGAGCTGGTGGTGTTGCTGCCACATCCTCTGTTTGCGGGGTGGCAGCTGCCACTGTCACTCCAGAGGGGGAGGAAGAGGCCGAGACTGCAGCAGAAGAGGGAACAGGAGGAGCCTGAGATCTTTTGTGGTTTTTGAGGTGTTTACTCCACTGCAGCTCCTGCTTTGCATTTAGATGCCTGGTCATGCAGGTAGTGCTCAGGTATAGAACATATATGCCTCGCTCCAGGCTCCTATTGCACAGCGTGCAAACCACTCACGTTTTGTCATCAGCACATTGTCTAAAGAACTGCCAAGACAGGGAATTCCTTGGAGCTAGCTTTGGTGTGCTCAGTCCCTGGGTGTGGTGGGCAGTAGCAGGCTTACTAGCTAGGGGATGGCCACTCTGCTTTTGCACACTGCTCCCTCTTTTGCTGTGCGGCTGGCACTGTGTGACCACCACCTCTTCCTCTGAACTGCACACATCACTCGCATGACCTTGATTCCATGTGGGGTCTAGGACCTCATCATCCTCCACATCATCTTCCACCCACTCTTCATCCCTGCCCTCCTTGCCGGTCTGCACACTGCATAAAGCCGCAGCAGTTGGCACCTGTGTTTTATCATCATCAGGGACGTGCTGCGGTGGTCCACATTCTGAAACATAAGTGGTTGAGCATCAGTGCACTCAATCTCTTCCACTTCTGAGGCAGGGCTAGGTGGATGGCCCACAGAAACCCTGCCAGCAGAGTCATCAAAAAGCATAAGAGACTGCTGCATGACTTGGGGCTCAGACTGCTTGGCTGATTTGCAAGGGGGTGAGGTGAAATCAGATGCCCATGGGCTGCAGATGCCAACTCTGTGCTTTCAGAGGCATGTGAAGGAACTGGAGGCATTGTCAGCCACCTAATCTACTACCGCCTCTACTTGTTCTGGCCTCACCATTCGTACATCGGTATTCGGGCCTACAAAATAACGCTGAACGTTCTGTCGCCTACGTGCACCTGAGAAAGGTGTTTCATTTAGGCGTGTAGCTGGCACAGATCGACCAGGAGCTCCACCAACCCCAGCAGCACCACGACCAGGGCCACGTCCCTTATTTGATGCTCTTCTCATTCTTTGAGGTCACCCACTGAACTAACAGACAGATTAACTTTATTAATTTCCCTGTCATGTATGCAGTTCAGGTGTACCTCACACAAAAAATAGGTATATGTCACCCATTGAACTAACAGACAGATTACCTATAATAATTTCCCTGTCACGGATGCAGTGCAGGTGTACCTCACACAAAAATTGGGTATATGTCACCCATCAAACTAACAGACGGATTAACTATATTAATTTCCCTGTCACGTATGCAGTGCAGGTGTACCTCACACAAAAAGTGGGTATATGTCACCCACCGATCTAACAGATGGATTAACCATATAAATTTCCCTGTCATGGATGCACTGCAGGTGTACCTCACACAAAAAATGGGTCTATGTCACCCACCGAACTAGAAGACAGAATAACTATATTAATTTCCCTGTCACGGATGCAGTGCAGGTGTACCTCACATAAAAAATGGGTATATGTCACCCATCGAACCAACAGACGGATTAACTATATTAATTTCCCTGTCACGTGTGCAGTGCAGGTGTACTTCACACAAAAAATGGGTATATGTCATCCACCGAATTAGAAGACAGATTAACTATATTAATTTCCCTGTCACAGATGCAGTGCAGGTGTACCTCACATAAAAAATGGGTATACACTGCGTGCAGAATTATTAGGCAAATGAGTATTTTGACCACATCATCCTCTTTATGCATGTTGTCTTTCTCCAAGCTGTATAGGCTCGAAAGCCTACTACCAATTAAGCATATTAGGTGATGTGCATCTCTGTAATGAGAAGGGGTGTGGTCTAATGACATCAACACCCTATATCAGGTGTGCATAATTATTAGGCAACTTCCTTTCCTTTGGCAAAATGGGTCAAAAGAAGGACTTGACAGGCTCAGAAAAGTCAAAAATAGTGAGATATCTTGCAGAGGGATGCAGCACTCTTAAAATTGCAAAGCTTCTGAAGCGTGATCATCGAACAATCAAGCGTTTCATTCAAAATAGTCAACAGGGTCGCAAGAAGTGTGGAAAAACCAAGGCGCAAAATAACTGCCCATGAACTGAGAAAAGTCAAGCGTGCAGCTGCCAAGATGCCACTTGCCACCAGTTTGGCCATATTTCAGAGCTGCAACATCACTGGAGTGCCCAAAAGCACAAGGTGTGCAATACTCAGAGACATGGCCAAGGTAAGAAAGGCTGAAAGACGACCACCACTGAACAAGACACACAAGCTGAAATGTCAAGACTGGGCCAAGAAATATCTCAAGACTGATTTTTCTAAGGTTTTATGGACTGATGAAATGAGAGTGAGTCTTGATGGGCCAGATGGATGGGCCCGTGGCTGGATTGGTAAAGGGCAGAGAGCTCCAGTCCGACTCAGACGCCAGCAAGGTGGAGGGGGAGTACTGGTTTGGGCTGGTATAATCAAAGATGAGCTTGTGGGGCCTTTTTGGGTTGAGGATGGAGTCAAGCTCAACTCCCAGTCCTACTGCCAGTTTCTGGAAGACACCTTCTTCAAGCAGTGGTACAGGAAGAAGTCTGCATCCTTCAAGAAAAACATGATTTTCATGCAGGACAATGCTCCATCACACGCGTCCAAGTACTCCACAGCGTGGCTGGCAAGAAAGGGTATAAAAGAAGAAAATCTAATGACATGGCCTCCTTGTTCACCTGATCTGAACCCCATTGAGAACCTGTGGTCCATCATCAAATGTGAGATTTACAAGGAGGGAAAACAGTACACCTCTCTGAACAGTGTCTGGGAGGCTGTGGTTGCTGCTGCATGCAATGTTGATGGTGAACAGATCAAAACACTGACAGAATCCATGGATGGCAGGCTTTTGAGTGTCCTTGCAAAGAAAGGTGGCTATATTGGTCACTGATTTGTTTTTGTTTTGTTTTTGAATGTCAGAAATGTATATTTGTGAATGTTGAGATGTTATATTGGTTTCACTGGTAAAAATAAATAATTGAAATGGGTATATATTTGTTTTTTGTTAAGTTGCCTACTAATTATGCACAGTAATAGTCACCTGCACACACAGATATCCCCCTAAAATAGCTAAAACTAAAAACAAACTAAAAACTACTTCGAAAAATATTCAGCTTCGATATTAATGAGTTTTTTGGGTTCATTGAGAACATGGTTGTTGTTCAATAATAAAATTAATCCTCAAAAATACAACTTGCCTAATAATTCTGCACTCCCTGTATGTCACCCATCGAACTAACAGACGGATTAACTATATTAATTTCCCTGTCACGGATGCAGTGCAGGTGTACCTCACACCAAAAATGGGTATATGTCACCCACCGAACTAACAGACAGATTAACTATTTTATTTTTGTGTCAGTTCACCCACAGAATAAATAGCCATATGAGATTCCTAACACTCTCCCTCACTTCAGCTGCCTGCTTCCTGTCCTTAAAATTCTCAGAGCTGATGGGCGGTGCTACACGTGATCCAGCTTATATAGAGGCTGGGTCACATGATGCACCGGCCAATCAAAGCCATGCCATTACTAGGCATGGCTGTGATGGCTTCTAAGTGCCCACAGCTTAAAAGCTTGTTCATTGGCTGTCCTGCAGACTTTCAACAAGCTTTATTAAATGCCCGAACACCGAACTCAAACCCGAACTTTTCCGGCAGAGTTCGGGTTCAGGTCTGGGTACCCGAACTTGCAAAGTTCGGTATGGACCAGAACTTTGCAGTTCGGGTTCGCTTAACAACAGCAACCAGTATATGTCTAGAAGAAATAACAGTGCAGTGTGTGGTGCAGCACATACTCACATCAAGACATTTATACTGTTTGTGATACTAGTAAAACTGATTCCAGTAGCCACTGTAGATCACATTTAAAGTTGCACTATGGGAGAAATAGGTCTCTAACATCCATTAGCTCTGTGATGTCTTCATGGAGGAGTGGAAGAGGATTCTAGTGGCAACCTGTGAAGCTCTAGTGAACTCCATGCCCAAGAGAGTTAAGGCAGTGCTGGAAAATAATGGTGGTCACACAAAATATTGACACTTTGGGGACAATTCGGCCATTTTCACTTAGTGTACTCACTTTTGTTGTCAGAGATTTAGACATGAATGGCTGTGTGTTGAGTTATTTTGAGGGTACACCAAATTTACACTGTTCTACAAGCTGTACACTGACTACTTTACACTGTATCAAAATGTCATAATGTTGTCCCATGAAAAGATATAATAAAATACTTACAAAAATGTGAAGGGTGTACTCACTTTTGTGAGATACTGTATATCATCTACCTGCGCCTGATTTCTGTCATAAAAAAAAGGTGGAAACCTTCATTTTGAACAGTCTTCTGGCACAAATGAAGAAACAAGTCTAGGGCAGCTCCAAGCTGCTGTAGATTTCTGTTTAGGTGCATGGACTGCCTGAGGATGCGCCTAATATATGACGAGGTAAGCGCTTCATCATTTATAAGGCGCAACCTCTGATAGCGCAGTGGATATCAAGACTGGCGCAGAAAGCTTCATAAATCTCCCCTAAGGGTTGAAAATACACAATAATCCCAAGAATTCCTCCCGTTTTGATCTAATCCTTTCTTTTATTACAATCAAAACTGTGATATTTAAAATAATTATTTTATATTGATCACAGGAGGTCATCCATTCTCACTTAACTCAGAATATAAGAATTTGTAGATGTAATGCAACTTGTTATAGCAGGGGCCATTCTCCACTCCTCTGTCTGCTGTAGGAGACCAGATAAGAAATCCTTGCCATTTTAATAAACCGCTGCTCCATCCAGTTATCTTTCTACAGAAAGTGAAAGGAAAAAACGAGAATTCAACATTTGTTTCTATTATTGATTATTCCAAGACTGCTTTAAAAGCATATGAACAATTCTGCAAACTGATGTTCAATTTTAGAGTCTGAATTAATTCTAACCTAATCTCATTTGTCATGAATTTCACAAAAATGTTTCTTCCAAACAAATCTGAAGTTTTGGAAATTTGCTTTAGACGAATCGTGCAAAATAGCAACTGCCATTTTGCATTTAACATTCAGTACATCAGTGCAGGAAACAGGGCAGAGGGGATTGTGATGGACAGTGGGACAGTGTAGGGACAGTGTAGGGATTGTGAATATTTAGTTATGTAAATTGAATTATTGGTTAGAAAATCTGATATTATCATTAGGGACAGCATAGGGGTAGTTACAGTGTCTGTATCCAGGACTGGAGTATGGCACAAAGATCACTTAAAGAGACAGTACTCTTTCTTTATGTGAAGAAGTCAGCCTTTTTATTTCCAAAAAACTGTTACAAAGGTTCTACCATTCATAATTATGCAATAGGCATATTTCCTAACATCACCAAAATAATTTATCTCCAGGGGCGTAACTACCATAGCGGCAGACCATATGACTGCTATGGGGCCCAGGGCAAGAGGTAGCCCAGTCTTAGTTGGGATTATCGCCTCTTCTACTGAAGGTGAAAACTTGGTCAGGGCTCTACCCTGTAAAGCAAGGGTGGGTTTCCTCTGGCCAGAGGGACCATTTCATGTGGCCCCCTGCCAGAACATATTGTGAAAATGTTAATGATCACTACCATTATTATTATTGAAGCGGTTATTAGCATGCAGGAGCCACAGGAAGATGAGAACAGTGCTGCACTGGCTGTACTCACATTCCATGGTCTTCTTCTGGCCCCACGCTGTTTCCTGACACGTACAGTGTCAGGATGTAGTGCACATAGATGCGCACTATGACCTGAAGCTGTGCGCTGTCAGGTCACAGTACAGCACGGCGGGAAGAAGACCATGGATGGGTAAGTGAATCTGCCAAGTGGCAGTGCCATCAGGAGCTGGAGAGGTAAACAATTTTTTTAAATTTATTATAAATGTCTTATCTGAGGTCTGATGGGGGCTGATCTGAGGCTGGGAGTCTGATCTGAGGCTGGGGGCCTATTGGGGGTCTGATCTAAGGCTGGGGGTCTGATATGAGGCTGGGAATCTGATCTTAGGCTGGGGGGTCTGATAAGGGACGTGATCTGAGGCTGGGGGGTCTGATGGGGGTCTGATCTGAGGTTGGGAGGTCTGATGGGGGTTGATCTGAAGTTGGGTGGTCTTATGGGGGTGTGATCTGAGGCTGGGGCGTCTGATCTAAGCCTGAGGAGGGTCTGATGATGGTCTGATCTGAGGCTGATGTAGGCTGGGGGGTCTGATATGAGGCTGATTTGAGGCTGATGGAGGTGGGAGCAGATCTGAGGCTGAGAAAGGGACAAAGGCAGGGTCAGTTGCGAAGAAAGAGGCAGAGACAGTGGCAGGGAGAGTGAAAGCTGGATGAACCCCTCTGTAGACCCCTCTTGGTTTAGCTTGGCTGCCATTAATGCCAAATAAACAACTTAATATATAACATTCTCAACTTAAAAATTAGACTGCTATATGTGGTCAAAATGGCGCCTGTACTATTTTTACAGCGCTCTAGATTGTTTTAATTAAAGTGCAATTTCTGTAACTTATCCCTAAGTCACTTAGGTTGAGAATTTTGTATGGCCCCCAAATGATGTTACAAATATCCAAATGGCTTCGGCAACAAAAAGATTCTCAACCCCTGCTCAAAAGGAACAATGTTTAGCAAATGAGGCAGTGGAAAAATGACATAAGTGTCATTGAAAAGGGTTTAGGCAGAAACCCTTCTGTCCTGTGTAGGGGGCCTGGTTTGATCCTTGCTATAGGGCCCTTACTTCTCTATGTACGCCACTGTATATTTCACTACATACGCTGTACAATTGCTCTTTTTTTTTCAAAATACCTGTTTCAATATTTCTATAATTTATATGTGTAAATAAGCATACACTGCCTGTCCCAAAAAAAAGTCGCCACCTGGATTTGACTAAGCAAATTGTTATGAGCCTCCTATCGGATAATTACTTCATGGGCGATTATCTTTCAGCTGACAATATGTTATTTAACCACAACTGGTGCAATGAGTTGCTTCTCATTTCTTAAACAACCATGTCGAAAGACACATCTAGTGGTCATGGAAAATATGTTAGTCTGTTTGAGAAGGGTCAAATCATTGGCATGCATTAAGCAGAGAAAACATCTAAGGAGATTGCAGAAACTATTAAAATTGGGTTAAGAACTGTCCAACGCATTATTAAAAACTGGAAGGATAGTGGAGATCCATCGTATTCGAGGAAGAAATGTGGCGGGGAAAAAATCCTGAATGATCGTGATCGGCGATAACTTAAACGTTTGGTGAAATCAAATCGAAGAAAAATGGTAGAACTCAGAGCTATGTTTAATAGTGAAAGTAAGAGCATTTCCACACTCACAATGCGAATGGAACTCAAGGGATTGGGACTGAACAGCTGTGTAGCCATAAGAAAACCACTAATCAGTGAGGCAAACCAGAAAAAAAGGCTTCTGCTAGGGAGCATAAAGATTGGACTCTGGAGCAATGGAAGAAGGTCATGTGGTCTGATGAGTCCAGATTTATCCTGTTCCAGAGTGATGGGCGCATCAGGGTAAGAAGAGAGGCAGATGAAGTGATGCACCCATCATGCCTAGTGCCTAATGTACAAGCCTGTGGGGGCAGTGCTATGATCTGGGGTTGCTGCAGTTGGTCAGGTCTAGGTTCAGAAACAGTATGTGCTCCAAGAATGAGGTCAGCTGACTACCTGAACATACTGAATGACCAGGTTATTCCATCAATGGATTTTTTCTTTCGTGATGGCATGGGCATATTCGAAGATGACAATGCCAGGATTCATCGAGCTCAAATTGTGAAAGAGTGGTTCAGGGAGCATGAGACATCATTTTCACACATGGATTGGCCACCACAGAGTCAAGACCTTAACCCCATTGAGAATCTTTGGGATATGCTGGAGAAGGCTTTGAGCAGCAGTCAGACTCTACCATCATCAATGCAAGATCTTGGTGAAAAATTTATGCAACACTGGATGGAAATAAATGTTGTAACATTGCAGAAGCTTATCAAAACAATGCCACAGCGAATGCATGCCGTAATCAAAGCTAAAGGCGGTCCAACAAAATATTAGAGTGTGTGACCTTTTTTTTTTTGGTGGCAACTTTTTTTGGGGACAGGCAGTGTATTTTACTGTGTTACTAGCATTGTATAGTTTGGTCTCACTCAGAAAACATCCAATTAGCCCTGTATTTTTTTTCCAAATACTTGTTCCATTAAGGCATAATGCTTATTCAGAATAAACCACTTCTTCCAATACTACTATTTATGTGCATAAACACGGGCATGCATCTGTTGCTGTTAAGTCATCATTTTTGGATCGCTGGAAGTAGAACATGCCACAGTTTATTCCAGTACCACCGTATGTGTGTATAAGTATAGGCAGGCTTCTGGCCCCATTAAGGCTTAATTTTTGAACTTCTTGTTCAGAACTAACCACTGTTTTTTAATACCATTGTGTGCGTTTAACTCCTTAAGGACACAGCCTTATTTCACCTTAAGGACCAGGCCACTTTTTGCAAATCTGACCAGTGTCACTTTAAGTGGAGATAACTTTAAAACGCTTTGACTTATCCAGGCCATTCTGAGATTGTTTTTTCGTCACATATTGTACTTCATGACACTGGTAAATTGAAGTAAAAAAATTCATTTTTATTTATAAAAAAATACCAAATTTACCATTTTTTAAAAAAAAATTGCTAATTTCCAAGTTTTAATTTCTCTACTTCTTTAATACATAGTAATATCTACAAAAATAGTTATTACTTTACATTCCCCATATGTCTACTTCATGTTTGGATCATTTTGGGAATGATATTTTATATTTTGGGGATGTTACAAGGCTTAGAAGTTTGGAAGCAAATCTTGAAATTTTCAAAAACCCAATTTCTAGGGACCAGTTCAGTCTGAAGTCACTTTCTGAGGCTTATATAATAGAAACCACCCACAAATGACCCCATTCTAGAAACTACACCATTCTAGAAACTACACCCCTCAAGGTATTCAAAACTGATTTTACAAACTTTGTTAACACTTCAGGTGTTGCACAAGAGTTATTGGCAAATGGGGATGAAATTTGAAAATGTCATTTTTTTGCCACATTTTCCATTGTAACCGATTTTTTCCACTAACAAAGCAAGGGTTAACAGCCAAACAAAACTGTATCTGTATTGCCCTGACTCTGCCGTTTACAGAAACACCCCATATGTGGCCGTAAACTACTGTACGGGCACACAGTAGGGCGTAGAGGGAAAGGAGCGCCATATGGTTTTTGGAACGCAGATTTTGCTGGACTGGTTTATTTACACCATGTCCCATTTGAAGCCCCCCTGATGCACCCCTAGAGTAGAAACTCCATAAAAGTGACCCAATCTAAGAAACTACACCCCTAAAGGTATTCAAAACTGATTTTACAAACTTTTTTAACCCTTCAGGTGTTGCACAGGAGTTATTGGCAAATGGGGATGAAATTTGAAAATGTCTTTTATTTGCCAAATTTTCCATTTTAACCCATTTTTTCCACTAACAAAGCAAGGGTTAACAGCCAAACAAGACTGTATCTTTATTGCCCTGACTCTGCTGTTTACAGAAACACCCCATATGTGGCCATACACTACTGTACGGCCACACAGCGGGGCGTAGAGGGAAAGGAGTGGCGTTTGGTTTTTGGAGGGCTGATTTTTATGGACCGGTTTATTTACACCGTGTCCTGTTTCAACCCCCCTGATGCACCCCTGGAGTAGAAACTCCCTAAAAGTAACCCCATCTAAGAAACTACACCCCTCAAGGTATTCAAAACTGATTTTTACAAACTTTGTTAACCCTTCAGGTGTTGCACAAGAGTTATTGGCAAATGGGGATGAAATTAGAAAATTTCTTTTTTTGGCCAAATTTTCCATTTTAACCCATTTTTTCCACTAACAAAGCAAGGGTTAGCAGCCAAACAAGACTGTATCTTTATTGCCCTGACTCTGCTGTTTACAGAAACATCCCATATGTGGCCGTACACTACTTTACGGCCACACAGCGGGGTGTAGAGGGAAAGGAGCACCGTTTGGTTTTTGGAGGGCTGATTTTTATGGACCGGTTTATTTACACCGTGTCCTGTTTCAACCCTCCTGAGGCACCCCTAGAGTAGAAACTCCATAAAAGTGACCCCATTTAAGAAACTACACCCCTCAAGGTATTCAAAACTGATTTTACAAACTTTTCTAACCCTACAGGTGTTGCACAAGAGTTATTGGCAAATGGGGATGAAATTAGAAAATTTCATTTTTTGGCCAAATTTTCCATTTTAACCCATTTTTTCCACTAACAAAGCAAGGGTAACAGCCAAACAAGACTATATCTTTATTGCCCTGACTCTGCTCTTTACAGAAACACCCCATATGTGGCCATACACTACTGTACGGCTACACAGCGGGGTGTAGAGGGAAAGGAGTGCCGTTTGGTTTTTGGAGGGCTGATTTTTATGGACCGGTTTATTTACACCGTGCCCTGTTTCAACCCCCCCGATGCACCCCTGGAGTAGAAACTACACCCCTCAAGGTATTCAAATCTGATTTTACTAACTTTGTTAACCCTTCAGGTGTTGCACAAGAGTTATTGGCAAATAGAAACTCCCTAAAAGTGACCCCATTTTGGAAACTACGGGATAAGGTGGCGGTTTTGTTGGGACTATTTTTAGGGTACATATGATTTTTGGTTGCTCTATATTATATTTTTGTGAGGTAAGGTTACCAAAAATAGAAATTCTGAAATTTCATCTCCATTTGCCATTAACTGTTGAGTAGGGATGAGCGAACCCGAACTGTATAGTTCGGGTTCGTACCGAATTTTGGGGTGTCCGTGACACGGACCCGAACCCGAACATTTTCGTAAAAGTCCGGGTTCGGGTTCGGTGTTCGGCACTTTCTTGGCGCTTTTTGAAAGGCTGCAAAGCAGCCAATCATCAAGCGTCATACTACTTGCCCCAAGAGGCCATCACAGCCTTGCCTACTATTGGCATGGCTGTGATTGGCCAGTGCAGCATGTGACCCAGCCTCTATACAAGCTTGGGTCACGTAGCGCTGCACGTCACTCTGCTGATTCAAGCATAGGGAGAGGTTGCTGCTGCGACGTTAGGGCGAGATTAGGCAGATTAACTCCTCCAAAAGACTTAATTCTGTGATCGATTTCCAGCTGTGGATCATTGAAGTGCTAATATCGACTTGCTCACTTTTTTTAGGCTGCCCAGAGCGTTTTTAGATCACTTTTTTCTGGGGTTATCGGCGGCCATTTTGTGGCTTGTGGTGCGCCAGCACAAGCTACCACCAAGTGCTTTTAACCATCAATAGTGTGGTTATTTTTTGCTATATCCTACATCAGCTGCAGGCTGAGCCTGTGTCACCGAAGTGCATTTAACCATCAACAGTCTGGTTATTTTTTGGCCATATACTACATCAGGTGCAGGCTGAGCCTGTGTCACCCAAGTGCATTTAACCATCAACAGTGTGGTTAATTTTTGGCCATATACGACATCAGGTGCAGGCTGAGCCTGTGTCACCCAAGTGCATTAAACCATCAACAGTGTGGTTAATTTTTGGCCATATACTACATCAGGTGCAGGCTGAGCCTGTGTCACCCAAGTGCATTTAACCATCAATAGTGTGGTTATTTTTTGGCCATATACTACATCAGGGGCAAGTTGAGCCTGTAACCCAGCGCCTAAAAAATAGACCTGACATTTCTATTCAACCAAATCTGTACTGTTTTAGCTGGTCAAGTTATTTGTAGTGACCGTAAAAGCACAGTTTTTGTTCTGGGTTGAAAAACTATTCCCAAATTTGCCATTCTCAAAATAACTAAGTAGTTTATGTTATATGAGGCCTACTTGAAATCTATCCCAAAAAGGATATCTTAGATTCAAGGTGCTGATAGTGTCATTCAGAAAAACTTAACACACACGCTACCGTGCAGATACAAGTCTAATTCTGTGATTAAACGTATACCTGTCACACAGCGCAAAAAAAAATAGGCCTCACATTTCTATTCAACCAAATCTGTACTGTTTGAGCTGGTCAAGTTATTTGTAGTGACCGTAAAAGCACAGTTTTTGTTTTGAGGTGAAAAACTATTCCCAAATTTGACATTCTCAAAATAACTAAGTAGTTTATGCTATATGAGGCCTACTTGAAATCTATCCCAAAAAGGATATCTTAGATTCAAGGTGCTGATAGTGTCATTCAGAAAAACTTAACACACACGCTACCGTGCAGATACAAGTCTAATTCTGTGATTAAACGTATACCTGTCACACAGCGCAAAAAAAAATAGGTCTCACATTTCTATTCAACCAAATCTGTACTGTTTGAGCTGGTCAAGTTATTTGTAGTGACCGTAAAAGCACAGTTTTTGTTCTGGGTTGAAAAACTATTCCCAAATTTGACATTCTCAAAATAAGAAGTTTATGCTATATGAGGCCTACTTGAAATCTATCCCAAAAAGGATATCTTAGATTCAAGGTGCTGATAGTGTCATTCAGAAAAACTTAACACACATGCTACCGTGCAGATACAAGTCTAATTTTGTGATTAAACGTATACCTGTCACACAGCGCAAAAAAAAATAGATCTCACATTTCTATTCAACCAAATCTGTACTGTTTGAGCTGGTCAAGTTATTTGTAGTGACCGTAAAATCACAGTTTTTGTTCTGGGTTGAAAAACTATTCCCAAATTTGACATTCTCAAAATAACTAAGTAGTTTATCCTATATGAGGCCTACTTGAAATCTATCCCAAAAAGGATATCTTAGATTTAAGGTGCTGATAGTGTCATTCAGAAAAACTTAACACACACGCTACCGTGCAGATACAAGTCTAATTCTGTGATTAAACGTATACCTGTCACACAGCGCAAAAAAAAAAAGGCCTCACATTTCTATTCAACCAAATCTGTACTGTTTGAGATGGTCAAGTTATTTGTAGTGACCGTAAAAGCACAGTTTTTGTTCTGGGTTGAAAAACTATTCCCAAATTTGACATTCTCAAAATAAGTAGTTTATTCTATATGAGGCCTACTTGAAATCTATCCCAAAAAGGATATCTTCGATTCAAGGTGCTGATAGTGTCATTCAGAAAAACTTAACACACACGCTACCGTGCAGATACAAGTCTAATTCTGTGATTAAACGTATACCTGTCACACAGCGCAAAAAAAAATAGGCCTCACATTTCTATTCATACAAATCTGTACTGTTTGAGCTGGTCAAATTATTTGTAGTGACCGTAAAAGCACCAGTTTTTGTTCTGTGGTGAAAAACTATTCCCAAATTTGACATTCTCAAAATAACTAAGTAGTTTATCCTATATGAGGCCTACTTGAAATCTATCCCAAAAAGGATATCTTAGATTCAAGGTGCTGATAGTGTCATTCAGAAAAACTTAACACACACGCTACCGTGCAGATACAAGTCTAATTCTGTGATTAAACGTATACCTGTCACACAGCGCAAAAAAAAATAGGCCTCACATTTCTATTCAAACAAATCTGTACTGTTTGAGCTGGTCAAATTATTTGTAGTGACCGTAAAAGCACAGTTTTTGTTCTGTGGTGAAAAACTATTCCCAAATTTGACATTCTCAAAATAACTAAGTAGTTTATCCTATATGAGGCCTACTTGAAATCTATCCCAAAAAGGATATCTTAGATTCAAGGTGCTGATAGTGTCATTCAGAAAAACTTAACACACACGCTACCGTGCAGATACAAGTCTAATTCTGTGATTAAACGTATACCTGTCACACAGCGCAAAAAAAAATAGGCCTCACATTTCTATTCAACCAAATCTGTACTGTTTGAGCTGGTCAAGTTATTTGTAGTGACCGTAAAAGCACAGTTTTTGTTCTGGGGTGAAAAACTATTCCCAAATTTGCCATTCTCAAAATTGTGGTTAACGGGAACAATGAGGAAAACATCTAATAAGGGACGCGTACGCGGACATGGTCGTGGTGGTGTTAGTGGACCCTCTGGTGCTGGGAGAGGACGTGGCCGTTCTGCCACAGCCACACGTCCTAGTGAACCAACTACCTCAGGTCCCAGTAGCCAGCAGAATTTACAGCGATACTTGGTGGGGCCCAATGCCATTCTAAGGATGGTAAGGCCTGAGCAGGTACAGGCATTAGTCAATTGGGTGGCCGACAGTGGATCCAGCACGTTCACATTATCTCCCACCCAGTCTTCTGCAGAAAGCGCACAGATGGCGCATGAAAACCAAGCCCATCGGTCTGTCACATCACCCCCATGCATATCAGGGAAACTGTCTGAGCCTCAAGTTATAAAGCAGTCTCTTATGCTGTTTGAAGACTCTGCTGCCAGGGTTTCCCAAGGGCATCCACCTAGCCCTTCCCCAGGGGTGGAAGAGATAGAATGCACTAACGCACAACCACTTATTTTTCATGATGATGAGGACATGGGAATACCACCTCAGCACGTCTCTGATGATGACGAAACACAGGTGCCAACTGCTGCGTCTTTCTGCAGTGTGCAGACTGAACAGGAGGTCAGTGATCAAGACTGGGTGGAAGACGATGCAGGGGACGATGAGGTCCTAGACCCCACATGGAATGAAGGTCGTGCCACTGACTTTCACAGTTCGGAGGAAGAGGCAGTGGTGAGACCGAGCCAACAGCGTAGCAAAAGAGGGAGCAGTGGGCAAAATCAGAACACCCGCCGCCAAGAGACTCCGCCAGCTACTGACCGCCGCCATCTGGGACCGAGCACCCCAAAGGCAGCTTCAAGGAGTTCCCTGGCATGGCACTTCTTCAAACAATGTGCTGACGACAAGACCCGAGGGGTTTGCACGCTGTGCCATCAGAGCCTGAAGCGAGGCATTAATGTTCTGAACCTTAGCACAACCTGCATGACCAGGCACCTGCATGCAAAGCATGAACTGCAGTGGAGTAAACACCTTAAAAACAAGGAAGTCACTCAGGCTCCCCCTGCTACCTCTTCTGCTGCTGCCGCCGCCTCGGCCTCTTCCTCCGCCTCTGGAGGAACGTTGGCACCTGCCGCCCAGCAAACATGGGATGTACCATCAACACCACCACCTGCGTCACCAAGCATCTCAACCATGTCAGACGGCAGCATTCAGCTCTCCATCTCACAAACATTTGAGAGAAAGCGTAAATTCCCACCTAGCCACCCTCGATCCCTGGCCCTGAATGCCAGCATTTCTAAACTACTGGCCTATGAAATGCTGTCATTTAGGCTGGTGGACACAGACAGCTTCAAACAGCTCATGTCGCTTGCTGTCCCACAGTATGTTGTTCCCAGCCGCCACTACTTCTCCAAGAGAGCCGTGCCTTCCCTGCACAACCAAGTGTCGGATAAAATCAAGTGTGCACTGCGCAACGCCATCTGTGGCAAGGTCCACCTAACCACAGATACGTGGACCAGTAAGCACGGCCAGGGACGCTATATCTCCCTAACTGCACACTGGGTAAATGTAGTGGCGGCTGGGCCCCAGGCGGAGAGCTGTTTGGCGCACGTCCTTCCGCCGCCAAGGATCGCAGGGCAACATTCTTTGCCTCCTGTCTCCTCCTCCTCCTACTCAGCTTCCTCCTCCTCTTCTTCCACCTGCTCATACAGTCAGCCACACACCTTCACCACCAACTTCAGCACAGCCCGGGGTAAACGTCAGCAGGCCGTTCTGAAACTCATATGTTTGGGGGACAGGCCCCACACCGCACAGGAGTTGTGGCGGGGTATAGAACAACAGACCGACGAGTGGTTGCTGCCGGTGAGCCTCAAGCCCGGCCTGGTGGTGTGCGATAATGGGCGAAATCTCGTTGCAGCTCTGGGACTAGCCGGTTTGACGCACATCCCTTGCCTGGCGCATGTGCTGAATTTGGTGGTGCAGAAGTTCATTCGCAACTACCCCGACATGTCAGAGCTACTGCATAAAGTGCGGGCCGTCTGTTCGCGCTTCCGGCGTTCACACCCTGCTGCTGCACGCCTGTCTGCGCTACAGCGTAACTTCGGCCTTCCTGCTCACCGCCTCATATGCGATGTGCCCACCAGGTGGAACTCCACCTTGCACATGCTGGACAGACTGTGCGAGCAGCAGCAGGCCATAGTGGAGTTTCAGCTGCTGCACGCACGGGTCAGTCGCACTGCGGAACAGCACCACTTCACCACCAATGACTGGGCCTCCATGCGAGACCTGTGTGCCCTGTTGCGCTGTTTTGAGTACTCCACCAACATGGCCAGTGGCGATGACGCCGTTATCAGCGTTACAATACCACTTCTATGTCTCCTTGAGAAAACACTTAGGGCGATGATGGAAGAGGAGGTGGCCCAGGAGGAAGAGGAGGAAGAGGGGTCATTTTTAGCACTTTCAGGCCAGTCTCTTCGAAGTGACTCAGAGGGAGGTTTTTTGCAACAGCAGAGGCCAGGTACAAATGTGGCCAAACAGGGCCCACTACTGGAGGACGAGGAGGACGTGGATGAGGAGGAGGTGGAGGAGGATGAGGATGAAGCATGTTCACAGCGGGGTGGCACCCAAAGCAGCTCGGGCCCATCACTGGTGCGTGGCTGGGGGGAAACACAGGACGATGACGATACGCCTCCCACAGAGGACAGCTTGTCCTTACCTCTGGGCAGCCTGGCACACATGAGCGACTACATGCTGCAGTGCCTGCGCAACGACAGCAGAGTTGCCCACATTTTAACGTGTGCGGACTACTGGGTTGCCACCCTGCTGGATCCCCGGTACAAAGACAATGTGCCCACCTTACTTCCTACACTGGAGCGTGATAGGAAGATGCGCGAGTACAAGTGCACGTTGGTAGACGCGCTACTGAGAGCATTCCCAAATGTCACAGGGGAACCAGTGGAAGCCCAAGGCGAAGGCAGAGGAGGAGCAAGAGGTCGCCAACGCAGCTGTGTCACGCCCAGCTCCTCTGAGGGCAGGGTTAGCATGGCAGAGATGTGGAAAAGTTTTGTCACCACGCCACAGCTAACTGCACCACCACCTGATACGGAACGTGTTAGCAGGAGGCAACATTTCACTAACATGGTGGAACAGTACCTGTGCACACCCCTCCACGTACTGACTGATGGTTCGGCCCCATTCAACTTCTGGGTCTCCAAATTGTCCACGTGGCCAGAGCTAGCCTTTTATGCCTTGGAGGTGCTGGCCTGCCCGGCGGCGAGCGTTTTGTCTGAACGTGTATTCAGCACGGCAGGGGGCGTCATTACAGACAAACGCAGCCGCCTGTCTACAGCCAATGTGGACAAGCTGACGTTCATAAAAATGAACCAGGCATGGATCCCACAGGACCTGTTCATCCCTTGTGCAGATTAGATATTAACTACCTCCCCTTAACAATATATTATTCTACCACCGGGAACTTCCTCATTCAATCCTATTTTTATTTTCATTTTACCATTATATTGCGGGGCAACCCAAAGTTGAATGAACCTCTCCTCTGTCTGGGTGCCGGGGCCTAAATGTGTGACAGTGGCCTGTTCCAGTGGTGGGTGATGTGAAGCCTGATTCTCTGCTATGACATGAAGACTGATTCTGTGCTGACATAATGCCAGATTCTCTGTTACGGGACCTTTCTCCTCTGCCTGGGTGCCTGGGCCTAAATATGTGACAGTGGCCTGTTCCAGTGGTAGGTGACGTGAAGCCTGATTCTCTGCTATGACATGAAGACTGATTCTGCGCTGACATAAGGCCAGATTCTCTGTTACGGGACCTCTCTCCTCTGTCTGGGTGCCGGGGCCTAAATATGTGACAGTGGCCTGTTCCAGTGGTGGGTGACGTGAAGCCTGATTCTCTGCTATGACATGAAGACTGATTCTGAGCTGACATAAGGCCAGATTCTCTGTTACGGGACCTCTCTCCTCTGTCTGGGTGCCGGGGCCTAAATATGTGACAGTGGCCTGTTCCAGTGGTGGGTGACGTGAAGCCTGATTCTCTGCTATGACATGAAGACTGATTCTGTGCTGACATAAGGCCAGATTCTCTGTTACGGAACCTCTCTCCTCTGCCTGGGTGCCTGGGCCTAAATATGTGACAGTGGCCTGTTCCAGTGGTGGGTGACGTGAAGCCTGATTCTCTGCTATGACATGAAGACTGATTCTGTGCTGACATAAGGCCAAATTCTCTGTTACGGGACCTCTCTCCTCTGTCTGGGTGCCGGGGCCTAAATATGTGACAGTGGCCTGTTCCAGTGGTGGGTGACGTGAAGCCTGATTCTCTGCTATGACATGAAGACTGATTCTGTGCTGACATAAGGCCAGATTCTCTGTTACGGGACCTCTCTCCTCTGCCTGGGTGCCTGGGCCTAAATATGTGACAGTGGCCTGTTCCAGTGGTGGGTGACGTGAAGCCTGATTCTCTGCTATGACATGAAGACTGATTCTCTGCTGACATGAAGCCTGAATCTCTGTTATGGGACCTCTCTCCTCTGCCTGGGTGCCTGGGCCTAAATATGTGACAGTGGCCTGTTCCAGTGGTGGGTGACGTGAAGCCTGATTCTCTGCTATGACATGAAGACTGATTCTCTGCTGACATAAGGCCAGATTCTCTGTTACGGGACCTCTCTCCTCTGCCTGGGTGCCTGGGCCTAAATATGTGACAGTGGCCTGTTCCAGTGGTGGGTGACGTGAAGCCTGATTCTCTGCTATGACATGAAGACTGATTCTATTCTGTGCTGACATAAGGCCAGATTCTCTGTTACGGGACCTCTCTCCTCTGTCTGGGTGCCGGGGCCTAAATATGTGACAGTGGCCTGTTCCAGTGGTGGGTGACGTGAAGCCTGATACTCTGCTATGACATGAAGACTGATTCTGTGCTGACATAAGGCCAGATTCTCTGTTATGGGACCTCTCTCCTCTGCCTGGGTGCCTGGGCCTAAATATGTGACAGTGGCCTGTTCCAGTGGTGGGTGACGTGAAGCCTGATTCTCTGCTATGACATGAAGACTGATTCTGTGCTGACATGAAGCCAGATTCTCTGTTACGGGACCTCTCTCCTCTGTCTGGGTGCCGGGGCCTAAATATGTGACAGTGGCCTGTTCCAGTGGTGGGTGACGTGAAGCCTGATTCTCTGCTATGACATGAAGACTGATTCTGTGCTGACATGAAGCCAGATTCTCTGCTATGGCATGAAGAGACTGATTCTCTGCTGACATGAAGCCAGATTCTTTGCTATGGCATGAAGAGACTGATTCTCTGCTGATGTGAAGCCAGATTCTCTGCTATGGGACCTCTGTCCAATTGATATTGGTTAATTTTTATTTTTTAAATTTTTATTTTAATTCATTTCCCTATCCACATTTGTTTGCAGGGGATTTACCTACATGTTGCTGCCTTTTGCAGCCCTCTAGCTCTTTCCTGGGCTGTTTTACAGCCTTTTTAGTGCCCAAAAGTTCGGGTCCCCATTGACTTCAATGGGGTTCGGGTTCGGGACGAAGTTCGGGTCGGGTTCGGATCCCGAACCCGAACTTTTCCGGGAAGTTCGTCCGAACTTCTCGAACATCCAGGTGTTCGCTCAACTCTACTGTTGAGGAACACCTAAAGGGTTAATAAAGTTTGTAAAATCAGTTTTGAATACCTTGAAGGGTGTAGTTTCTTAGATGGGGTCACTTTTAGGGAGTTTCTACTCTAGGGGGCATCAGGGGGGCTTCAAAAGGGACATGGTGTCAATAAAAAAGGCCATCAAAATCAGCCTTCCAGAAACCATGTCGGTCCTTTCCTTTTGTGCCCTGCCCTGCCTTTTAGTGATACAGCAGTTTACGACCACAAATGTGGCGTTTCTGTAAACTGCAGTATCAGGGTAATAAATATAAAGTTTTGTTTGGTTGTTAACCCTTGCTTTGTTACTGGAAAAAACAGATTGAAATGGAAAAGTGCCAAAAATAGCTGTTTTGGCACCGTTTTTTCCCCCGACCGTGTTAATCTGGGGGGTTAGGCCATGGGGTATTTTTATAGAGGATATTCTTACGGACGCGGCGATACCTAATAGGTCTACTTTTTTACAATTATTTAGGTTTTAGACTATATTATCCTTTTTGATACAAAAAAAAAACTTTTTGTATCTCTAAAGTCTGAGTCATTTTTTATTTTTTGCGGATTTTCTTATGTAGGGGCTCAATTTTTGCGGGATGAGAGGACGGTTTTATTGGCACTATTTTGGGGGCTATATGACTTTTAGATCGCTTGCTATTAAAATTTTGGTATGTAAGGTGACAAAAAAAGTTTTTTATTTTTTTTGGACCATGTTAATCTGGGGGGTTAGGTCATGGGGTATTTTTATAGAGGAGATTATTACCGATGCAGCGATACCTAATTTGTATACTTTTTAGTTTATTATTTTAGTTTTTACTTTTTTTTTGGTGTCTCAAGTCTGAGAACCATAGTTTTTTTATCCGATGGAAGTGTGATACTCCCTGAAGCAACCGTCAATGCAGAGGCCCGGATGATCGGGGCACGTGTCGCACTGAGTAGTGGTGTCCTTCCGTATCCCCCTCCTGCGACACACTCTGCACTTTTTTGGGGTTCGTCACCTTCTTTCCAGTATTGGGGACCACACCTGGAAAGTGTTGGCCAGGGACGATCCGGGCGCCTTCAGTTCCCGAGGTACTCCGGCCTGCTCTTTCCTGGTCTGAAAAGATCAGGGCCTTGAGGAGTGGGCTGCCTCATAGAACTGAAGGAATGTCCCTGTGTTGCCAGCGCTCCGGGACAGCACAAAAGAGTTGTACAAGGCAACCTGTACCAAGTAGACCGCAACTTTTTTGTACCATGCCCGGGTTTTGCGCATGGCGTTATATGGCTTGAGGAAAGATCAACTCCTCCCATATACCGATTGTAGTCGACGATACAATCAGGCTTGAGGACCGGTACAATCGGGCTTGCCGCAGTACCTCGCACAGGGACAGGGGTGATGCCATTACCATGAATTGTGGACAGTACAAGTACATCCCTCTTGTCCTTATATCTGACCAGCAACAGGTTTTCACTGGTAAGGGCACGGGTCGCACCCCTGGGAATAGGTACCTGGAGGGGGTGGGCAGGGAGGCCGCGTTGATTTTTCCGCACGGTCCCACAAGCAGACGTGGATCTGTCGGCGAGGGACTGGAACAATGGGATACTAGTATAAAAGTTATCCACGTAAAGTTTCCTTCTAACACCCAGAGTGGGGGGACATTCTGGGGGTTGAATACGGGAATCTCGCCCCTCGTACACACGAAACTTGGAAGTGTACCCTGAGGTACTCTCACAAAGTTTGTACAGCTTCACGCCATACCTCGCCCGCTTTGAGGGAACATACTGGCAGAAAATGAGTCACTCCTTGAACGCAATGAGAGACTCATCAACCGCGACCTCCCTTCCAGGTACATAGGCCTGTACAAATTTGGCCCCAAAGTGATCGATGACTGGCCGTATCTTATACAGACGGTCATAGGCAGGATCACCTTGGGGAAGACATGCTGCATTATCTGAATAATGCAGACATTTCCGGATTGCCTCAAACCGGGAGCGTGTCATGGCCGTACTGTAAAGTGGGGCCTGGTAGAGGACGTCCCCACTCCAGTAATGCCTGACACTGGGTTTTTTGACTTGGCCCATATGCAGCACGAGGCCCCAAAATGTCCTCATCTCGGCTGCACTGACCGGGGTCCAGCCACCGGGCCTAGCCAAAAAGGAGCCCGGGTGTTGAGCAACGAACTGTTGGGCGTACAGGTTCGTCTGCTCCACCATTAGATTTACCAGTTGGTCACTGAAAAAATGACTAAAAAAGTCATATTCAGTGAAGCCCACTGTGGAAATCTGGATTTCTGATTGGCCTACAAAATCAGGAATCACTGGCTCATATCGCTCTGGGGTACACAAGACAAGTTCACTGGCAGGGGGCTCCGGTGGATTTAACTGGTGGGCCGGAAAACTAGTACGAGCCCCAGAGCTGCTCGTACTAGGGTGGGCCACAGGGTCCCTAGCATGGCGGTCCCCTTGCTCCACCTGGCGGCGTCTCCGCCGCCTTGGGGGCTCATCATCATCGCTAGATGATGAGGAGGACGCGGATGACAACAGGAAAGTGGGGTCATCCTCGTCCTCACTGGGACTCTCGGAGTCGGAGGCAAGTTGGGCGTATGCCTCCTCGGCCGAAAATGTCCGGCAGGCCATAGGGGAGTGTGTGTCTGTGTGTGTGTGTAAATATTTATTTGGTGTGCGTGTGTGTGGGGGCACGGGTGTTCGTGTACTTTGTCCCTAAAAAAAAAAAAAAAAAAGACTAACTAAAAAAAAGGGGAAAAAATGTGAAAAAAAATGTAAAAAAAAATTTGAAACCGCTGATCAACCGTCCGAAGTTGATCAGCGGTGGGGTGTGCGATGCGCTAGCAGTGGCCGGACGCTAAGAGTGCCGGCAACAGTCAGCGTATGCACAAAAAAAAAAAAAAAGGGGTAGGGGTGCAAGCAGCAGCACCCCTGGGGGGGTTTAGGGTCACACAGCTGTGCTGTGGACCCCAGACACCCTACTTAGGGTGATGCAAGAAAACGTTTTTTTCACACTAACTTCCCCTTTATTTTCCCTGCCTAGCCCAACCTTTGCCTAGACTTTCCCTAATTACCTGGAGATAAGATGGGGGGTGCTGAGGCACAGATCGGGTCCTGGGGCAAGGATGGGTGCTGGGGCACAGATGCTGGCTCAGATCAGACACGTGCAGGCAGCGCTCCTCTCTCCTCGGGCTCCGGACACAAAAGGAGGAGGAGAGGAGCGCTGCTATCATTTGAACCTCCCGCTGCCCGCCCTCCTACCAATCAGAGGCGATCCTGAGAGGTGATGTCACCATCACCACTCAGGATCGCAGGATGATGATTGGTGGGGTAAAATCACACCACCGATCACCATCCTGTTCCGGGTTATTGGGTCCTCAGAGACCCGAATAACCCGGAAACGCAGCAAACCGCAGTTCTGAATTGACCTGCGGTTTGCTGCGATCGCCTACACGGGGGCGTCACAGGACCCCCGGGCGCATTTGCCCCAGGTGCCTGCTCAATGATTTGAGCAGGCACCGGGTTCCGATCACCGCCCGCCACGCGGCGGTGATCGAAAATACACAGGTCGTAAAGGTACGCCCTGTGTCCTTAAGTACCAGAACATAAGGGCGTACCTGTACGCCCTGTGTCCGGAAGAGGTTAAACACTGGTAGGCATGTGCCCCAACCAGGGATGAGTATTAAGGCTGGTTACAGCCTGTATTTGTGGGCAGGGCTGCTGGCTATATCTTTCCACGCAACCTCACCCTGAGGACGGTCGCTTCATACTGCTCTTTCTCGGTCCGTTCCGTCACTTCCGGTTGACGGCCACGTCCCTTCCGGGTAAGTCTCGGCTCTCTAGGCTTCCTCAGCTGGGGGCAGCGTTCGTCCGCCACCCGGCCGGGCCCGGCCGGTCTTCCTCTCCCCTCCAGCTCCGGGGGAGCCTCCTCGCTACAGGTGTGTTTTCTTGTCCGCAGTTGGGGTCCGGCGGGACCGGCACCCACGGCGCTTCAGGTGGGGGGGACCGTTCCGCTGGGCTCAGCCGGCGCCACAGTTCCTTAGCAACCGGCTTGTTTCGGTTAGCAGAGCTGTAAATGTTATAAAAAAAAAAATAAAAAAAAAAAAGCATGCCCAGCTCTCCTGCCTCTGTATGATTTAGTGTTCTACCAGCAGGCATGTGCATCACACCGCTCGTTTTTACTGCACGGCCGCGGTTTTTCCGCCTCCTATGCACATGTCTGTGACACCTGTTGTGCCGCCCTCCTGTGCACTTGGTTATAGCGCAGTGGTGTGATGCCGCGCTCCTGTGCACACGTGTTCGGCACCCCTATCTTGTGCCACCCTTCTGTGCACATTACACGGCTTAGCGGTGTTGTGCCACCCTCCATGCTCGGGTACCTGGCACAGCTGTCTCGTGCCGCCCTCCTGTGCACATGCGTGTGGCACTGCCGTGTTTAACCACCCTGTATGGGGGAGGGCGCGATAACCCTTAAACGGGCCCTTCCTTTCTCAGGTGCCGGTTTCCGGTTGTCTTATGTGCCATTTCGGGCTCAGGGCTGTCTTCATGAGCTTGTTGTCTTTATCTAGGTGCTGTTAAATTTTTCCAAAATGACACAGGGCTGCAGTACCGTCTGATATCCAGTCTTCCGGTTCGGCCAAGTTGCTGCTCAGCTTCCCGAATTTTTTCAGGTATCATGCACACGTCATTTTGTCCGTTTTCCATGCTTCTTGTCTCACTCTCACACTTCATCTGTAGTCTCCCTGGATCACCCAGGCTCGTTCCGTCTCTGTCATCCTGGATCTCCCAGGTACACGCTGTCTCTGGTACACGTTGTCTCTGTCATCCTGGATCACCCAGGCTCGTTCTGCCTCTGTCATCCTGGATCGCCCAGGCCCGTTCTGCCTCTGTCATCCTGGATCGCCCACGCCCGTTCTGCCTCTGTCATCCTGGATCGCCCAGGCCCATTCTGCCTCTGTCATCCTGGATCGCCCAGGCCCGTTCTGCCTCTGTCATCCTGGATCGCCCAGGCCCACGCTGCCTCTGTCATCCTGGATCGCCCAGGCCCACGCTGCCTCTGTCATCCTTCCTTGCTCTCCGTCCACGGTCCTCCGTTCCCTCATCTTCCATCTCTTCCCGGCTCTCCTAAAGAGGTGTTTATTAAAATAATAATAATAAAATCTAATTGGTACAAGTACTTCTTCAGTACACCGGACCTGGGGGTGTCTACAACTGTAATTAGGTATAATTGCATGTATTGTTTTCTATTTTCATTTATTTCACAGTGCATTTCAGCTGAGAAGCCATGGTTGGCATCATTTGGCAGGCACGGGGCTGGCCGGCCTGTTTCTCCATTCCCGGTGGGAGTGGACTGGTCCTGCTTCTGCTAGGGGGGGGAGTTCAAGTATGGAGACAGAGAGGGCAGGGAGCGTATGCCAGAGCTTCTATTCCTGGGAACAGAACATGAAAAAAAAAAAAAAAAAGCTTCAAGAACGCAGCGGAGAGTCCAGACACCGGTGTGATCAGTAAGGTGCTGCCTTGCGGACACTGCTGTTGGGTCAGGGACTGCTGCTCTGATTCCCATCACCTATACTACCACTAGCCCAGGTTAAGTTTAAGTTGGAACCTCCAGTGGACCCCTATACCCACAAGTGCCAATCAATTGCTGCACAATCGCTCTATGCCTCCTCGACTGGGGCCAGAAACTGCACCTTCCACTGCTGCTACCAGATGTAACACAAGTTATCCCCTCTAGTGTAGCTAACTCCATGAATGTTGTCTTAGTAGTGGGGTTTTGTTGCCGTGCTATTTTTCCGGTTTCCTAATGTACCATTTTGGGCACTCTTTTCTTAAAACAAACAGGGCTGCGGTACTGTCTGATATTCAGTCCTCCCGATCAGCCAAGTAGGCGCTCATCAGCTTCCCGAACTCTTCAGGTATCTTGCATACCTCTTCTGTCTGTCTTCCCTGCTTCTTGACACACTCTCACGTCATCCGAGGTCCCCTAGCTCGCCCGGTCTCTGTCATCCTGGATCGCCCAGGCTCGCACTGCCTCGGTCGTCCTGGATCGCCCAGGCTCGCTCTGCCTCTGTCTTCCTGGATCGCCCAGGCTCTCTCTGTTTCGGTTATCCTGGCTGGCCCAGGCTCACTCTGTCTCTATCATCCGGGTTCGCCCAGGCTCGCTCTACCCCTGTCATCCAGGATCGCCCTGGCTCGTTCTGTCGTCCTGGGTCGCCCAGGCTCGCTCTGCGCCTGTCATCCTGGACCGCCCAGGCTCGCTCTGTCTCTGCCATCCTGGATCGCCCAGGCTCGCTCTGCTCCTGTCATCCTGGATCGCCCAGGCTCGCTCTGCTCCTGTCATCCTGGATCGCCCAGGCTCGCTCAGCTCCTGTCATCCTGGATTGCCCAGGCTCGCTCTGTCTCTGCCATCCTGAATCGCCCAGGCTCGCTCTGTCTCTGCCATCCTGGATCGCCCAGGCTCGCTCTGCTCCTGTCATCCTGGTTCGCCCAGGCTCGCTCTGCTCCTGGCATCCTGGATCGCCCAGGCTCGCCCAGCTCCTGTCATCCTGGATCGCCCAGGCTCGCTCCGCCCCTGTCATCCTGGATCGCCCAGGCTCGCTCTGCTCCTGTCATCCTGGATCACCCAGGCTCGCTCTGCTCCTGTCATCCTGGATCGCCCAGGCTCGCTCTGCTCCTGTCATCCTGGATCGCCTAGGCTCACTCTGCTCCTGTCATCCTGGATCGCCCAGGCTCGCTCTGCTCCTGTCATCCTGGATCGCCCAGGCTCACCCTGTCTGTCATTCGGCATCGCTCCAGGCTCACTCTGCCTCCGTCATCCTGGTTCGCCCAGGCCCACGTTGCCTCTCTCATCCTGGATCGCCCTGGCCCACGTTGCCTCTCTCATCCTGGATCACCCAAGCTTGCTCTTCCGCTGTCATCCTGGACTGTCACTTTACTAACTACCCAGTGCCTTCCCGAATCACTCAGGTCATTTAACAGCCCAGCTCCTGCCTGAATCACTCAGGCCCTTGTTACCTCCCATGTCGGTCGGTTCAATTAACTATTTCCCTCTTTTTGCCCACTTATTCAGGCCTACCCCGCACTGGCTCTGGGCACAGTTCAGCCAGATGGATCATGGAGGGTGATGGGCATCCCTCCCGACTCCACGCCAATGTACACCTCAGCCCCTGCCACAAGTATTAAGGCTGGTTACAGCCTGTATTTGTGGGCGGGGCTGCTGGCTATATCTTTCCACGCGACCTCACCCTGAGGACGGTCGCTTCATGCCCCACCCTCCGGACCCTTCTTTCTTTCATTCCACTCTCTTGGGTGGCCCACTTATTCAGGCCTACCCCGCACTGGCTCCGGGCACAGTTCAGCCAGATGGATCATGGAGGGTGATGGGCATCCCTCCCGACTCCACACCAATGTACACCTCAGCCCCTGCCACAATTATTTTAATGTTTTTTTCATTTACAAAGTATAAATCCAACAGTGCAGTGTGTTTTTAAAGGGTTTCTGTCATGAGAAATAACGTTATGTAGCTGACTGACATTAGCGATGTGCTAATGTCAGCAGTACATAACAGTATGCTTTATAACTCCCTGCCGGTTGCCGTTCTCTTAAAAAAAAAGATGCTAATGAGCCTCTAGGTGCTACTGGGGCGTTGCTCTAGGTGCTACTGGGCCTAGAGGCTCGGTCTATGCACCCTTTGGCCCGCCTAGGTCCAGTTGATTGACTTTAGAGTTCTCCTCAGTGTCCCGTGAATCCCGCGCCTGTGCCGTCCCTTCCTGCGCAGGCGCAGTGAGGAAGTCGGCAGCAGGAGCGCGTCCTTCACTCACTGTGCCTGCGCCGAATATTAAACGGGACGGCGCAGGCGCGGGATTTACTGTACGATGAGGAAAATTCGAAAGTCAATCAACTGGACCTGGGCGTGCCAAAGCGTGCGTAGAACGAGCCTCTAGGTGCTGAAGCAATGCCCCAGTAGCACCTAGAGGCTCATTAGCATATTTTAAAAGTCTTTATTTTAAGAGAACGGCGGCAGGCAGGGAGTTATAAAGCATACTGTTATGTACTGCTGACATTAGCACATGCTAATGTCAGTCAGCTACAGTCGTGGCCAAAAGTTTTGAGAATGACACAAATATTAGTTTTCACAAAGTTAGCTGTTAAAATGCTTTTAGATCTTTGTTTCAGTTGTTTCTGTGATGTAGTGAAATATAATTACACACACTTCATACGTTTCAAAGGCTTTTATCGACAATTACATGACATTTATGCAAAGAGTCAGTATTTGCAGTGTTGGCCCTTCTTTTTCAGGACCTCTGCATTTCGACTGGGCATGCTCTCAATCAACTTCTGGGCCAATTCCTGACTGATAGCAACCCATTCTTTCATAATCACTTCTTGGAGTTTGTCAGAATTAGTGGGTTTTTGTTTGTCCACCCGCCTCTTGAAGATTGACCACAAGTTCTCAATGGGATTAAGATCTGGGGAGTTTCCAGGCCATGGACCCAAAATGTCAACGTTTTGGTCCCCGAGACACTTAGTTATCACTTTTGCCTTATGGCACGGTGCTCCATCGTGCTGGAAAATGCATTGTTCTTCACCAAACTGTTGTTGGATTGTTGGAAGAAGTTGCTGTTGGAGGGTGTTTTGGTACCATTCTTTATTCATGGCTGTGTTTTTGGGCAAAATTGTGAGTGAGCCCACTCCCTTGGACGAGAAGCAACCCCACACATGAATGGTCTCAGGATGCTTTACTGTTGGCATGACACAGGACTGATGGTAGCGCTCACCTTTTCTTCTCCGGACAAGCCTTTTTCCAGATGCCCCAAACAATCGGAAAGAGGCTTTATCGGAGAATATGACTTTGCCCCAGTCCTCAGCAGTCTATTCACCATACTTTCTGCAGAAGATCA
This sequence comes from Bufo bufo, assembly GCF_905171765.1. Taxonomy (NCBI): domain Eukaryota; kingdom Metazoa; phylum Chordata; class Amphibia; order Anura; family Bufonidae; genus Bufo; species Bufo bufo. Next base: position 391,595,571 of record NC_053391.1, read on the forward strand.
ATCTATCCCTGATGTTTTATTTGGAGAGAAGTGGCTTCTATGCTGCCCTTCTTGACACCAGGCCATCTTCCAAAAGTCTTCGCCTCACTGTGCGTGCAGATGCGCTCACACCTGCCTGCTGCCATTCCTGAGCAAGCTCTGCACTGGTGGCACTCCGATCCCGCAGCTGAATCTTCTTTAGGAGACGATCCTGGCGCTTGCTGGACTTTCTTGGACGCCCTGAAGCCTTCTTAACAAGAATTGAACCTCTTTCCTTGAAGTTCTTGATGATCCTATAATTTGTTGATTGAGGTGCAATCTTAGTAGTCACAATATCCTTGCCTGTGAAGTCATTTTTATGCAACACAATGATGGCTGCACACGTTTATTTGCAGGTCACCATGGTTAACAATGGAAGAACAATGATTTCAAGCATCACCCTCCTTTTAACATGTCAAGTCTGCCATTTTAACCCAATCAGCCTGACATAATGATCTCCAGCCTTGTGCTCATCAACATTCTCACCTGAGTTAACAAGACGATTACTGAAATGATCTCAGCAGGTCCTTTAATGACAGCAATGAAATGCAGTGGAAAGTTTTTTTTGGGATTAAGTTAATTTTCATGGCAAAGAAGGACTATGCAATTCATCTGATCACTCTTCATAACATTCTGGAGTATATGCAAATTGCTATTATAAAAACTTAAGCAGCAACTTTTCCAATTTCCAATATTTATGTCATTCTCAAAACTTTTGGCCACGACTGTACATAACGTTATTTCTCATGACAGAAACCCTTTAAGCAGGTTGTTTGTCTAAACAATTAACCATGTTTACATATATCAGTGTCACTTTGACATTTACTATTGCTTTTGTTGCATTAAAGAGCTTGACAGAGAGAGAGAGAGAGAGAGAGAGAGAGAGAGAATGAGAAAAAAATAAAAAAACTTAAAAAAAGAAAGAAAAAATATAAATCCTAGGAAACCTCAGAGTGTCATATACCAATTTTCAGGGCATATGGAGCAGCTTTTTGCTTTTTGATTTCTATTGAATCAATTTGGACCTGAATTACATTCTTTGTATTTATTTACATGGAACTTTGTGTTGGAGGTGGCTGGGGAGGGAGTGATGTTATTTACATGGGAATGTATGCATGCCTCCCAAGTGTCCATCTTTTGGAGGGACAGTCCCTCTTTTTGACACAAGTCTCTCTATCCCTCTTTGATCCATAAATGTCCCTTTTTTTGACCTGGGGAAAGAATGCATGCATGTGCATTAATACATTTACTAAATTGCTCATTACTAAACTTTAGTGATGAGTGGCATAAGCAATATTCGAATTCACGATATTTCGCGAATTTTTGGCCGACTATTCGCCATAAATTTGCAAATTCGAGAATTCATGATCTCCAGCCATTATTTACTCGATTGCAAAAATCGACAATGTAATATATTCTCGATAAAAATTCTCGATGGGACTGTATTTTGGAGGGGGCTGTAGATAGAGAGGGATGTTATTTACATGGGACTGTATATTGGAGGGGGCTGGAGAGATGGTGTGATGTTATTTACATGGGACTTTATGGCAGAGGGAGGGAAATAGTGTTATTTACATGGGATTATATATTGGAGGGGCTGAAGGGAGGGGAGTGATGTTATTTACATGGGACTGTATTTTGGAGGGGGCAGGAGAGACGGTGTGATGTTATTTACATAGGACTGTGTGGTGTAGGGAGGAATATAACTACAGGGTGCACTGCAGGGGGCATTATAAATACTGGGGGCACTTCAGGGTGAGTATAACAGTAGGGGGCAGTATAAATACAGGGGGCACTGTAGGGGTATTATAAATCCAGGGGACATTATAGGTGTTCTTATTACTATTTGGGGCTATATAGGAGTGACTTATAGACCGTCCTTATTTCTACTAAGGACACTGAGGGGTCTCTAGAGAGCTTTATTACCACTGGGGGAACAGTAGGAGGTCTTATTTCTAGTGGGGACTCTGTGAGGGCATTATTAATACTGGAAGGCTCTTTTACTAATGGAGGCACTCTTGGGGAGCGTTATCATGTTTGGGGGCACTGTAGGGGACAGTATTACTAATGAGGGCATTAGAGAAGGGAATTACTATTTGTGAGACTATGAGGAGCACTATTACTATGGGGGGCACTCATTTTTCTTCAGGATAGTATTTGGGGGTATTGGGGAGCACAGCGAACAACAGGATAACACTGTGGGGACTTCAGGTTGGGGGATGATGATAGAAATGTGAGGAAGCTAAGATGTCTTTGTGTCACACCCTGCAGAGACGAGGCTCAGCTGAAATACATTTTCCAGACCAAATGGAGAAGATGATGACAGAGAAGATCTACATTGGAGGAGACGTCACCTGGGAGGCACTGGATGTGACAGGTATGTGCTGCTGTATAGCAAGTACAGGAAAGTGCAGGGGGAGGGTCGATTTAGAGAACTGGGCCATATTTATTGAGGCTTGGGCCCCAGATGTTTTGAGACCCTAGCAACGCCCTTGCCATATGCAAATATCATCCCCTACTCCCTGCATTTGTAGTTTCTGCACAAGGCTCCTGTGTGGCACTGTATCAAATGCTTTTGTACAATCCAGATACTGCATATTACATCTGCTGAATGTGCAACATCTAGATTTGGACTTACCTCCTCATAAAACCCCAGCATGTTGGTTAGGCATGACTTGTTTTGTATGAATCCCTGCTGGTTATCAGTAATTAATTTATTCACTATAATATACTTTTGCAGCTCATATCTTAGAATACCTTTAAATCATTCCTGCTATCTATCATATTATGTATTATATATCTCCTGTAACATACTTGTTCCCGCTGAAGCAATTGCAAACTCATTGTAGCGCTTTAAGATTGTTCCTTGCTGCTGCTTTTTCCAGGTAATCAAAGGATATCTTGTTAGCATACCAAGACATCAAGGAGGACTTGCTTCAGACTTCCAATGGTGCAGCTTTTTCTTCCTCATGTCATGATTTCACAACTCCTTATTCTTGAACATGAATGTATGCATAAGACTGATCTATCCATGGACCCTTTATCTGAAGCAGATGCTGTCCATACGGTTGGTATAAAAACGAGCCATGAAAGAAATATTGGTTTAGAGTCTAAATAAGAAAATACATGACTATATAATACATTGGTAGTCCTTGTTTTATGCAGCCCTCTGAGAATTCAGCAACAAGGCCAGCATTTTGCCTATATTTGCCAACTTTAAAAATCCCAAGGAAGCTTTTGCCTACGATAGTCTTTTTAGCATGCTCTGAATGCAGAAATATCCATTATATTGTGATAGCAGTGAATTTAACCTGAGGAATAAATGTTAATAATCTTAGCACTCACATTTATGTACGTCTATTTCATCTAAGGGGAATTACTTACATGTTCACATTCTGCAGAGAAATATTGCAGCAAGGAACACTTGGCATATAATAATACAGATATAATATATCTCCTCAAGTGCCACTGTGGTTTGGGATGTGTAAAGAAGGCTAATTGCAGTCTTAAAATGAGGATGATTAAATACACAAGTGCTTAAAAACAGAAGGATGAGAGCAGCCCCACAGTTCTTCATTTCTGTGTGTGCAATCATCCAATAAGCACTCTTCACTGCATGGTAATTGACAAGTTAAAACACTGCATTACATGGGGAATGGGATTAAATGTCCTTCACACTGAGACTTCCATAGAATTTAGTATAAACTGCAAATGGATTTTAAATGTAGAAAAAAGGAGAATAAAGTTTCATATAATATACATGAAAGGCAGGTACTGCTGCATATCTCTGTAGCTACTCATCCATTTTTCTACAATCTCCAATCAATCAGTATTTTTTGGAACTGCTAGATATGACAGCAGTTTAACATATGACATGTTCTCTTTTTATACATTCATTTTTCAGCTACTCATGCATGTTTGAACATATTATCAAGCTACAGCCAAAAAGAAACTGGTCAATGGCAGTGGCTTGTGTACAGAAGAACTAGGTAAGAAATAGCCCAGAGAAGAGCTCATTTTTTTAAATTTGTTTTAGGTCCAATTCAGTGTTGCCAACTAGAATTTTTCTTTTTTCTGGACAACTTATCCAAAAATCACAGACAGCCAACAGTTTTTTTACAGACAGAATTTAAAACCATAAAGAATGATAAAAATCACAAGTTAAACATGTGTATAGCTCAATATACGGATAAGAACTCATTACCAGCATTTACTGTGAGCTGTAAAATGATGACAATTACCACCAAAATAATCTATTCAGGTGATATCTTCCTCAAATAAAATCACAGGCACATATATTTTTTTTTTAACAGACACAGGAAAAAAGTTACCTATTTTTAACGAATGTCCAGAAATTTCTGGACGGTTGGCAATCCTGGTCCAACTCACTGAATTTTTCAAAAGTAATATGTAGGTGCTAATTAATTTTACCTGAATTGAAATTACTATGTGAGAAAGTGAATGAGAGGCATATAACACTCCTCTAGGAAAGAGGCATGCAATTTAAGAATCCAGTGCACAAGAAAAAGGAAATTGCGGCACTCTTCTGGCCAGAGGAAGCGCATACAAGCGCAAGAAGTCTGTTGCCGATTTTTTACATTTGCATTCTATGTTGTCGGTCCCGCTGACCCAGCTTTTAATAATGGAAGAATAAAGAAAGTTTTTTACATCCGAAGGTGAGTGCCGTGACGCAATTTCCTTCTTCTTGTGCACTGGATTCTTGAAGATATTGCCTGTCAATGCAGAGCACCACTGGATGTTTTATTATATATGCTTTGTTTTGCATTTGTGACGCTATCAGTAGAAGACTGTCATGACATTCACGTAGTGCCACTCAAGCTTTTTCTACTGTCTGATTTTTGAGACATGCAATTAAAATTTCCTTCGAAAATGAAAATGAAGGTGTAATTCGGTGTCAAAATTCAATGCATAGCTTTTTAACCTAACTTGGATAATAGCTAATGCTACTTTCACACTTGGGGCAGAGAGATCCGGCAAGCAGTTCCGTCGCCGGAACTGCCTGCCGGATCAGGCAAAATGTATGCTAACTGATGGCATTAGTAAGACTGATCAGGATCCTAATGCCTGATCAGTCGAAAAAATGCATTGAAATGCCAGATCCGTCTTTCCGGTGTCATCTGGCAAAAACGGATCCGGCATTTATTTTTTCAACTTTTTTTCAGTCTGCGCATGCGCATACCGGAAGGACGGATCCGGCACTAATACATTCCTATGGGAAAAAATGCCGGATCCGGCATTCAGGCAAGTCTTCAGTTTTTTTAGCCGGAGATAAAACCGTAGCATGCTGCGGTTTTCTCTTTTGCCTGATCAGTCAAAACGACTGAACTGAAGACATCCTGATGCAAACTGAACGGATTACTCTCCAGTCAGAATGCATGGGGATAAAACTGATCAGTTCTTTTCCGGTATTGAGCCCCTGTGATGGAACTCTATGCCGGAAAAGAACAACGCAAGTGTGAAAGTACCCTAAGCCAGCTTGTCACCTGCAGGTAAGAGGCCTTGGTCAGGATCTGGGGAGTACTATTGCTCATTAAGGAGAATGCTTAGTATGCACAATATATGTGCAGAGTATTGTAGACCAGGCAACACTTATCTGTGTCTCTGGGAAAAAGATATGCAAATTCGATTTCATTTCAAAAGGAAAAAGACAGCTAGACCACTGATGCCAGCTAATGTGCATATTGTTTGCCCAGAAACCCAGAGGAATGCTGACTGGATTAAAATACTCCTCATGTGTGTGCAGTGTCCCACTACATGTGTGTGGGCACTGCTCAAAAGCATTTTTTTATCTTGTCAATTGCATTATGTTGTATTGCGGTACTTTGTATTAATGTATCTGTAAAATCCCTGTTACCAGGCAGATTAGGTGTAATTTATACATCCCTCCACTGGATGGGGATAAAGTTTAGGTCTTATATATATACCTAGGTCAGGCCTAGTGAGAGAGAGGAGTGAAAAGGAGTCAGAGAGTAGAGCAGATCTGAGGAGATCAGATTAGATAGTGGGAGAAAATGTAGAGTGAAGACTTCATGACACAGATTAGTGAGTGGAGCCAACTTTGCTAAGCGGTGATACTCAGATGTTAGGCGCAGAAGAGCGTTTTCCTTCTGTGGCCGGACTATAGACTTGCATCCCTTACCAGTAGGAGAAGAGTTTGCCTCCCTGGAAAAGAAACAAGCTTTCCTAAGGAATCATTGGTGATAAGAGCCCTTATTGAGGGCCACAGACACCTTTGCATGGTGGAGGATTTATAGCTTCTGGCAGCCACACCATACTTCTGAGAGACAGTTGAGTTTTCCTGTCCAAATGTTTAGCTTGTAGGGAAAGGACAAGGAATAGGACTGATCACATCAATAGGAACAAGGTACACCTAACCCACAGCTCCAAGTCAAACCTGAAAAGCATAGAAACAGTGGATTTGCAGAATCAACTCTGTAACATCAAGAGACTGCATTTTTGTACTGCTGCAACCAAAGTCATCCACAGTAAAAGTTGTGAGTTGTATCTTACCACTGTCTACCTCATTATTACTACTAATGGTTGTACCACCATTAATGGTACTGGCGTCACGACAAAAACCATCAAGGGACTCAGCCGAAACAAGCACCCTAAGCACCCCTAACATCAAGGGCACCTCAACCACCATCTTGGCTGATGCTTCCTACCACAGATCGTGCCCCGGAGGATTTTGTGCTGTCCACCTCAACACTGTGCTGCCAGCCCAGGGAGGCTTTCTGCTAACCGTGAGTAAACTGATGAACTGTGTGTTATTATTTGCCCCCTCATCGGTCCACCGTGCAGCTCACGTGTTGCCCCTGCGCTACTGGCTGGCTGCATATCTTTTATTGGCGTCACGAACAGGATATTAACCCTTGCGCCATATTTGAGAGACTGTCGCATGTGAATAAGCCCCTTTATTTGATTGAGAGACTTTTGCTTATTTTGCACTGTTTTGGGCTACAGAACTGTTCAAACTGATCGAAAAGTATTTGGAGGTGATATACTAGTCCCCAGCATAAAAACCGCAGTGTTAAAAGTGAGAAAATGCAATATTTGTGTGTCACTAAAACAGCTTGCTGTCAGTGAATAGACTGTTTATATGCACTTAAGATGGCCGCCGGAGCTCTGGTTTGAAAAATAATACTGCGCCATCACTGTGTACAAGTTAGCGACACCCCCTGAAGAGCGGGAAAATAGTGTGCCGCCCATTTATGCAAAATTGCCTGTTTAAGCCCATCCTATCTTTGCTGTGTTGTTTCTGAGACTCCAGCCCTGTATGCAAACGCAGTTACCGCCTCCTGTGCCTTATGAAGAGTTCTACCATAGAAACAAAATGGGTGGAACTATGTATGGAATATCAATGTGTCCATTTATCGAATGGGATGACGAAGATACAGTCCCCTATGAATATCTTGATACGCAAAAGACTGCTCCATTATGGTGTGTCACCAAACCACCAAGCCCAATTGGAGTACTGACCAGTATTGTGCCAAAAGCCCGACTCGCTGAGACCGCCCCTCGTGTGGTGGATAATGGTTGCGCCGCTCCTGTCATTCAAACAGACCTGGGAGGCGGGCCTAGTACTCAGGAAGAGCGTGACGTGCGTGCGCACGTTAGAAGCAGAGACGCTGATTGCTGTAAAGAGAGAGAAGCAAAGTGCCGGAGCATCATGGCCGAAAGACAAGAGAGCTCTGCACCTGAAATCGAATCCGGACGGGACCCGGTCGCTGCTCCAACTTGGACCCCCACGAATATTACTCCGGAGCTACAGGTTCGTGTGCAGGAGTTGTGGGTCCGTCACTGGAGGGAGCGTAGTGGGGACCGCGGCCCTGAGTCTGCAGAGAGCAGTGCAGGTCAGCATGCAGCCGCGATGCCGCAACACCAGCCACCAAAAGTTACTGAAAGGTCCGGTCAGATTGAAGATGCTTCCGCCATAGCGTGGCCCACCACAGAACAAACCACGCTTTGGGCTAGATTGTCTGCAGAGATAAAGTCTGCTCGACTTCCGCGCACTCATGCCTGCAAACACTATAATGAGGGACTAACCTGCAAACTACTGGAGGCACCGGTAAAAGATTTCCCGATACCAGTGCGAAAACTGGCCAAGTGCTGGACTTTTGTAAGCAGCGGGGATTCGGATTCATCCGCGACATGGCGACGGATCGTGAGTACTATGTTAACCGCCGCTCCGTGAAAAGAAAATAATTTACCCCTTGGCTACATAGTCTATATATTGGAGAAGTGGTCGAGTTCACCCCTGCGGAGGGTACACGTGGACCCTATGCCACTGCAGTCCGTAGGCCAGGACAACCTACAGAGCCCCAGGAGCTTACTCAGGACTCTGAGTCTGAGGGAGAGCCAGAAAAGGAACTTTCTACCGCCCCCGTGCAGCCTGATGCCAAGTATGTACCACCAAATTCAACCCAGAATAAAATTACATTTACAAAATGATGCAAACATGAAAGTGGACATATGGGAAATGTAAAGTAATAACTCTTTTATGATGTATCACTATCTGCCTTAAAAGCAGATAAATTAAAATTTAGAAAATTGCTAATTTTTTCACATTTTCTGTAAATTGTGCATTTTTTTTATAAATAAACGTGAATTATATCAACTAAAATTTATTACTATTATGAAGTACAATGTATCATCAGAAAACGATATCAGAATGGCTTGGATAAGTAAAAGCATTCTGAAGTTATTACCACATACAGTGACACATGTCAAGTTTCCAAAAAATGGCCTGATCCTTAAGGTGAAAAATTGCAAGGTCCTTAAGGTGTTAAGGATCCAGTCAAAATGATATTCTAATATTGGATAGATGCCAACACACATGATATAACTCTCTTAGTACTCAACCAGTGGTGTTAATATTCAGCAACAGAAATCTCTGAGCAGTACAAAAAGGATATTTTCATTCTGTGTAGAGCTCTTTGCTTCAGATAATAAATATATTATTAAGGGATAAAGTTTTCAGTATATTTGTGCAGCGGATAAGAACGTGGTCAGGGGTCCCTTTCGTTGGAATGATGGATGTATATGTTGTTGTGACGCTAGTTGCATTGCAGCAACAAGGGACAGAGTCCCCTTAAGTAGATGGTGTTGGGGGTACCCAGGTGTAGGAATGCCAGAGTGGTGTAATGGTAGCCTACAATGTCCCTTTAGATGTGGCTGTGCACGTGTCCCGGTGCTCCTACCTGGATATCCTGGAACCCCAGGTGTTGTCGTCCGAAGCAGAGCAAGAGAGCCCAGACTTGTATCGAAGTTGATAACAGCTTTACTTGAATAAACTTTCATCCAAAAACAATCTTCCAACTTTATCTTGGTTACCAACAGGCTTTGGCACATCCTGGCAGGCACAGTACATGTGTCACATCTGTGACAGGTCTCAGAAGGTCTGAAAGATTATCGCATTAGTGATCTGACAGCCTCTTTCGGTTTCACTTTGTCTGTGTATCGCTGGTGTGTCCACACCTCCTGTTTAGGTGTGGATCATGTGACCTTTACCTCGCCCTATTTGGTCTGACTTTTCCCATCACTTCTTGCTTGGGATAGCTTCATTTGGTCTTGGAAGAGCTGGAGTGTGGTTCGTGTTGAAGAAGTTCATTCTCAGAAGTTAAGTGTTCCGCTTGTTGTGTTTTGTATCCCCCCCCCCCCCGGTTGTTTACTAGGCCTCAGTGAGACGCTAGTTCCTTCACCAGGGAAGGAACGGGTGGTCTCTGCCCTGTCATTATCTTTAGGGCATCTGAGGGTCACCAGGGTTTTGTAGGTTCCTGTGTATGGGTATCTCTACACTGGTCGAACAGCTGCAGAATCTGACTTTGGAGGTATCAGACCTCCGCGCAACTGTCTTGCAGATTCAGAGTCCACAGGCTGCTGGTTCCGGTGGTGGGTCCCAGGCCTTTCCTGAACCGAAGGTGGCTCTCCCGGACAGGTTTTCCGGGGGTAGTGACAATTTAATCCGGTTCAGGAAGTCAATTATACTTTAGCTCCTTAAGGACACAGCCTTATTTCACCTTAAGGACCAGGCCAGTTTTTGCAAATCTGACCAGTGTCACTTTAAGTGGTGATAACTTTAAAATGCTTTGACTTATCCAGGCCATTCTAAGAATGTTATTTCGGCACATATTGTACTTCATGACACTGGTAAAATGAAGTAAAAAATAAATACATTTATTTATAAAAAAAATACCAAATTTACCAAAACTTTTTTAAAAATTGCAGATTTCCAAGTTTCAATTTCTCTACTTCTATAATACATAGTAATACCTACAAAAATAGTTATTACTTTACATTCCCCATATGTCTACTTAATGTTTGGATAATTTTGGGTATGATATTTTATTTTTTGGGGATGTTACAAGGCTTAGAAGTTTAGAAGCAAATCTTGAAATTTTACAGAAATTTTCAAAAACCCAATTTTTAGGGACCAGTTCAGGTCTGAAGTCACTTTGCGAGGCTTACATAATAGAACATTTTTAACAAAGTCAGTTCTAGGTAGGAATATTTTTAGGGATGTGAAATAAACGTTATATATTAAATACAAAATCATAACACGTGTCAACCTAGAGACAATCACTGGTCCTGGTGACCAATTGTAAATAAATAAAATTATACATAATAGAAACCACCCAAAAATGACCCCATTCTATAAACTACACCCCTCAAGGTGGTCAAAACAGATTTTACAAACTTTGTTAACCCTTTAGGTGTTCCACAAGAATTAATGCAAAATAGAGATATAATTAAAAAATTTCACTTTTTTGGCAGATTTTCCATTTTAATAATTTTTTTCCAGTTACAAAGCAAGGGTTAACAGCCAAACCAAACTCAATATTTATGGCCCTGATTCTGTAGTTTACATAAACACCCCATATGTGGTCGTAAACCGCTGTACGGGCACACGGCAGCGCGCAGAAGGAAAGGAATGCCATACGGTTTTTGGAGGGCAGGTTTTGCTGGACTGGTTTTTTTGACACCTTGTACCATTTAAAGCCCCCCTGATGCAACCCCAGAGTAGAAACTCCATAAAAGTGACCCCATCTAAGAAACTACACCCCTCAAGGTATTCAAAACTGATTTTACAAATGTTGTTAACCCTTTAGGTGTTCCACAAGAGTTATTGGCAAATAGAGATGAAATATCAGAATTTCAATTTTTTGGCAAATTTTTTATTTTAATCCATTTTTTCCAGTAACAAAGCAAGGGTTAACAGCCAAACAAAACTCAATATTTATGGCCCTGATTCTGTAGTTTACAGAAACACCCCATATGTGGTCGTAAACTGCTGTACGGGCACACGGCAGGGTGCAGAATGAAAGGAATGCCATATGGTTTTTGGAAGGCAGATTTTGCTGGACTGGTTTTTTTGACACCATGTCCCATTTGAAGCCCCTCTGATGCACCCCTAGAGTAGAAACTCCAAAAAAGTGGCCCCATTTTAGAAACTACGGGATATGGTGGAAGTTTTGTTGGTACTAGCTTAGGGTACATATGATTTTTGGTTGCTCTATATTTCACTTTTTGTGAGGCAAAAAGAAATAGCTGTTTTGGCACCGTTTTTATTTTTTGTTATTTACAACATTCATCTGACAGGTTATATCATGTTGTATTTTTATAGACCAGGTTGTCACGGACGCGGCAATACCTAATATGTATACTTTTTTTTTATTTATGTAAGTTTTACACAATGATTTCTATTTTGAAGCAAAAAAAAATCATGTTTTAGTGTTTCCATAGTCTGAGAGCCATAATTTTTTCAGTTTTTGGGCGATTACCTTGGGTAGGGTAAGATTTTTGCAGGATGAGATGATGGTTTTATTGGCACTATTTTGGGGTGCGTGTGACTTTTTGATCGCTTGCTATTACACTGTTTGTGAGGTAAGGTGACAAAAAATGGTTTATTTAGCACAGTTTTTATTTAAAAAAAATTACGGTGTTCATCTGAGGGGTTAGGTCATGTGATATTTTTATAGAGCTGGTCAATACGGACGCGTTGATACCTAATATGTATACTTTTTTTTAATTTATGTAAGTTTTACCCCGTAACAGCTTTTTTAAAACAAAAAAAATGATGTTTTAGTCTCCATATTCTGAGCCATAGTTTTTTTATTTTTTGCGCGATTGTCTCAGGTAGGGGCTCATTTTTTGAGGGATGAGGTGACGTTAGATTGGTACTATTTTGGTTGGCAAACGCCTTTTTGATCGCTTGCTGTTGTACTTTTTGTGATGTAAGGTGACAAAAAAATTGTTTATTTAGCACAGTTTTTATTTTCTATTTTTTACGGTGTTCATCTGAGGGGTTAGGTCATGTGATATGTTTATAGAGCCGGTCGATACGGACGCGGAGATACCTAATATGTATACTCCCCCCCCCTATTTTTTACTAATTTTATTTTACTTTATTTGGGAAAAATGACGTTTTTGTTATTTTTTACTTGAAACTTGTAATTTTTTGGGGGGGAAACTTTATTTTTTAAACTTTTTTTAAACTTTATTTTTTTGTCCCACTTTGGGACTTGAACTTTTGGGTGTCTAATCCTTTGCAATGCATTCCAATACTTCTGTATTGGGATGCATTGGCTGTATGAGTAATACTGTGTGTATTACTCATACAGCTTCCGGCCTGTGAGATCCAGGGGGCTGGATCTCACAGGCTCGTCACCGGAAGGCAGCGCAGATGCCTAAGGAAGGCATCGCGCTGCCTTCCATGCCATCGGGTCCCCACTTCAGCCGCATGGGGACCCGATGGCACCGCCACACACCGCCACCGCAATAGGTAAAAGCCGCAAACCGCAGGTCACGGGACCCCCCTGCGCATTTAGCCGAGGTGCCTGCTCAATGATTTGAGCAGGCACCGAATTCCGATCACCGCCCGCCGCGCGGCGGTGATCAGAAATACACAGGGCATACAGGTATGCCCTGTGTCCTTAAGTATCAGGACATAAGGGCGTACCTGTACGCCCTGTGTCCTGAAGAGGTTAAGCTGCATCCATACTCTTCTGGGGATGACGTGTGGGTATGATTATTTAATTGCTTAAAGAGGACGCCCAATCTTGGGCTTTTTCTCTGCCGACCGGATCACCGTCCTTCCGGTCCGTAGATGAATTCTTTAGAGCCTTGGGTCTCATCTATGATGACCCGGATCGGATCTCTCAGGCCGAGACCAAGTTACGGAGTTTGCGGCAGGGAGAACGTTCCGCGGAGACCTATTGCTCTGAATTTAGGAGATGGGCTACTGATACTGAGTGGAACGATCCTGCTCTCCGTAGCCAATTCTGTCAGGGTCTCTCTGAGAGACTGCAAGACACGTTGGCTTTTCATGAAAATCCTGTGTCATTGGAGGTAGCTATGTCCCTTGCTGTATGTCTAGATAGACGCCTGAGGGAGAGATCTAGGGGTCCTCACCTTCAGGACGTACTGTCTAATAAGGGTACTGCTTCCTTTGACACTTATGGTGGAGAGACACTGGTAGTTGCGCCTTATGATGAGCCTATGCAGTTAGGAGGAGCTACTCCTGGCAAAAGCTTGGGTCATGTGAAAGGAGTCTGCTTTTATTGTGGCAAGAAGGGACATTTTGTAAATATTTGTCCATACCTGCAGCATCAAGGTTTAAACAGAAAGGAAAAAACTTTTAATCCTTAAATTACTATTGGTGGTGTGGATGGGGAGCAAGAAAACCTACTTTTGTCTTTTACCTCTCACCCAAAAATGCCTGTCGCAGGTAGTGAATGACATTCATTATAGAGTGGGTGATTTGCATCAGGATTGGAATCTATCTCCTGTTATGCATTGGAGGGTCTGCCTGCTCAGTTGGTGTTGAGCTTACCATGGTTAATCAAACATAACCCTAACATCGACTGGCAAGTGAGACAGATTCTCGATTGGAGTGATTTTTGCATGGACAACTCTCTTAATGCATCATTCTCTATGGTGACCACTAAAACTGTACCCTCGTTCATTTCAGAATTTTCTGATGTTTTCTCTGAGAGTGGTAATCAGGAGTTGCCTCCGCACCGGGAGTATGACTGTCCCGTCAATCTTATTCCCGGAGTTAAATTGCCCAAATCTCGGTTGTATAATCTTTCGGAACCCGAAAGAAAGGCCATGCGAGAGTATATGACCGAGAGTTTGGCAAAGGGACATATTAGACCATCCAAGTCCCCAGTGGTTGCTGGGTTTTTCTTTGTAAAGAAAAAAGATGGTACCCTGAGACCATGCCTGGACTTCCGTGAGTTCTATAGTATTACTGTCCGTGATCCTTACCCCCTTCCTTTGATTCCAGATTTGTTTAGTCAGATTGTCGGTGCCACGGTGTTCTCTAAGTTGGATCTGAGGGGGGCATATAATCTGGTAAGGATCAAGGAGTGGGATGAGTGGAAGACCGCATTTAATACCCCTGGGGGTCATTTTGAAAACCTGGTCATGCCCTTTAGGTTAACCTATGCTCTTGCGGTTTTTCAACACTTTGTCAATTACATCTTTCATCATCTGGTGGGGGAGTTTGTCGTGGTATACCTTGATGACATACAAATTTATTTGCCTAATATGGAGACTCATCAGGATCATGTGAGACAGGTGTTACAGATCCTAAGAGAGAATAAATTGTATGCTAAGATGGAAAAGTGTGTATTTGCAGTTCAGGAAGTGCAATTCCTGGGTTACCTGCTCTCATCCTCAGGTTTTCGTATGGATCCTGAGAAGGTCTGTGCCGTGTTGGACTGGGATCGACCCGAAAATATGAAAGCGCTTATGCGGTTTTTGGGGTTTACCAACTACTACCGTAAATTTATCTTGAACTATTCATTGGTGGTTAAAACTTTAACAGACATGACTAGGAAGGGTGCGGATATTTCTGTCTGGTCTGATGCGGCATTACAGGCCTTTTCTGCTGTGAAAGAATGTTTTGCTTCGGCCCCTATTCTGATGCAACCGGACGTGACTCAGCCATTTATTGTTGAGGTTGAAGCGTCCGAGGTAGGGGTAGGAGCAATCTTGTCGCAAGGTCCTTCACCTAGTAAATGGCGCCCATGTGCATTTTCTCTAAAAAACTCTCTTTTGCTGAAAGGAATTATGATGTGGGGAATAGGGAATTGCTGGCCATTAAGTTGGCGTTCGAATAATGGCGGCATTGGTTGGAAGGAGCAATTCACCCTATTACGGATCACAAGAATCTGGCCTACCTGGAGTCAGCTAAGCGACTGAACCCAAGGCAGGCCACATGGTCATTGTTTTTCACCAGATTTAACTTCATCGTTAACTAACCGCCCTGGGGTTAAGAACATCAAGGCGGATGCTTTGTCGTGTAGCTTTCCTGGGGTGGGTGAGTCTAATGACCCTAGTCCCATTTTATCTGAAGGGGTAGTCATATCCGCTCTTTATCCTGATCTTGAGGCCAAATTACGTCAAAAGGTGTTTGAGGAACATCACTGTACGGTGCTTGCTGGGCACCCTGGGAGCAGATCGACTGTCGATCTCATCTCTCGCAGATTTTGGTGGCCGGGGTTGCGTAAGTGTGTTGAGGACTATGTGTCAGCCTGTGGTACCTGTGCACGTGCTAAGGTGACACATACTCGGCCTTCCGGATCTCTGCTTCCATTGCCCATCCCGTCCAGACCTTGGACCCATTTGTCCATGGATTTTATCACGGATTTACCGAATTCTTCTGGAAAAACGGTGATTCTGGTGGTTGTAGATCGTTTTAGTAAAATGGCACACTTTATTGCATTACCTAGTCTACCCAATGCTAAAACTCTTGCACAGGTGTTTGTCGACAACATCGTGAAACAACATGGCATTCCCTCTGATGTGGTGTCCGATAGAGGGACTCAGTTTGTTTCCAGATTCTGGAAAGCATTCTGTACTTGTCTGGGTGTACAATTGTCCTTCTCTTTGGCTTTTCATCCTCAGTCGAACGGACAGACGAAGTGCACTAATCAGAATCTGGAGACTTACTTGAGATGTTTTGTTTCAGAGAATCAGGAAGAGTGGTCTTCATTTTTGTCGTTAGCTGAGTTTGCTATAAATAACCGTGGACAGGAATCCACTGATAAGTCGCCGTTTTTTGGGGCATATGGGTTCCATCCACAGTTTGGTACATTTTCTGGTGCTCAAAATTCCGGCATTCTTGAGGAGGAACGATTCTCCTCTTCTTTGTCTTCTATTTGGCGGAAAATCCAAAATAACCTGAAAAAGATGGGCAACAGGTATAAGCGTGCAGCTGACAGGAGACGTATGAATGGTCCGGACCTGAGAGTGGGTGATTCCGTGTGGTTGTCTACAAGAAACATTAAACTTAAGGTACCTTCTTGGAAGTTGG
This sequence comes from Bufo bufo, assembly GCF_905171765.1. Lineage (NCBI taxonomy): Eukaryota > Metazoa > Chordata > Amphibia > Anura > Bufonidae > Bufo > Bufo bufo. Next base: position 391,611,931 of record NC_053391.1, read on the forward strand.
GTCCAAGATTTATTGGTCCATATAAGATCACTGCCATTGTTAACCCTGTAGCCTTCCGTCTTGAACGTCCTCAGGCGTTGAAAATCCATAACGTATTTCATAAATCGTTGCTAAAGAAATGTGTTGAACCTGTTGAGCCGTCCTCCTTGCCTCCCGCTCTTGTCATGGTGGACGGCAATTTAGAATTTCAGATCAGCAGGATTGTGGACTCCCGAGTTCTCAGGAGATCCCTCCAGTATCTCGTTCATTGGAGAGGGTACGGACCAGAGGAGAGGATGTGGGTTCCAGCGACCGATGTTAATGCTAGTCGTCTGGTGACAGCATTCCACAGAGCTCATCCTGATAAGGTCAGTCCTGGGTGCCCGGAGGTCACCTGTAGAAGGGGGGGTACTGTCACATCTGTGACAGGTCTCAGAAGGTCGCATTAGTGATCTGACAGCCTCTTTCGGTTTCATTTTGTCTGTGTGTTGCTGGTTTGTACACACCTCCTGTTTAGGTGTGGATCATGTGACCTTTACCTCGCCCTATTTAGTCTGACTTTTCCCATCACTCCTTGCTTGGGATAGCTTCATTTGGTCTTGGAAGAGCTGGAGTGTGGTTCGTGTTGAAGTCCTGTTCGTCAATCATCCTCAGAAGTTAAGTGTTCCGCTTGTTGTGTTTTGTATCCCCCCCCTGGTTGTTTAATAGGCCTCAGTGAGACGCTAGTTCCTTCACCAGGGAAGGAACGGGTGGTCTCTGCCCTGCCCAGGGTTTTGTAGGTTCCTGTGTATGGGTATCTCTAACATCCAGAGGTGCCCATACGGATAGGAGTTAGGGCCAGGAGCAGGGTTTTTATAGGTGGTGACCCTTTTCCTTCAGCGGTGAGGCCTAGTGTATTTCCCCTTCCTTCTTGTTGTCTTTTGGTGTTCTCCCCTACTACATCCGTGACAACATGTTAACATAACATTTGCAAGGAAATGGAAAATGCTCAGTGTTTAAACCTGGAATAAATACACATGATGACATTGAATTAACCATAAAAGATAGTAGAGGGGTATAAAAGGTGGTAATGCACCTCTGGGGTGTTACATTTGCACTTTATTAAAGATTTTAAGGTGGTTATCAGCTTTCTATTCTCTCTGACCTAACCTCTTTACACATAATGTCCCCCATAACGCTCCATATCTGTATAATACAGCAGACACCTGGCCGCAATGACTGGTATTGGCGATGATGCCAAAACCAGTAATTTAACCCCAGATGCTGCGTTCAATAGCGATCTCGGTATCTGTGAGGTTAGGCAGAGTGAAGTGGTTCCCTCTGCCTTCTGATTGGAGCCCCCTGCAGTAAAATCACGGGGCTCCGACTGGTTACCATGACAGTATAGGGCATGCTGAGGGCAATGAAAATCACATAGACCATAATAGTTCTCTGAGTAAAAAGTATAAAAAAAATATTAAAAAAATTAAAAATTAAAATTGTCCCCCTTTCCCCGTTTTGCATATAAAAATATAATAACAATAAAAAAGAAACATAACAGTAATCCCTGTGCCTGAAAATGTCTGAACTATTAAAATATTTTTCCTGCGCAGTGAACACCGTAACGGAAAAGGAATAAGAACATGCAATTTGCCATCTTTTTGTCATCTTGTTCACCAAAAAAATTTATCAAAAAGTCATACATACCCCAAAAATGGTACCAATAAAAACTACAGTTTGTTCTGCAAAAAAATAGCCCTCATACAGCTCTGTTGAAACTATAAAAAACAAAACAAAAAAAACAAATCCCAACCAAAAAAAAGATCAATGGGACTATAACTATAAAATATGTAATAATCTTTATTAATCAAAATATATAATTTCAATACAATTGTATGGAGAAAAAGGCATGATGGAAAATGATCCAGAAAAAATACATGAGGTACATAGATCAGATATAGCACTTATGTTACAGATGTAATATTGGGAAACAGGCTCTTATATCAAGCTACACAATAAAGCCAAGTACATAAAAGATAACAAAAAGCCCTAATAATTGCACTCCACCAGAGGAACAGTTAATACAAACCCCCAAAAAATATAACAGGCTAGATAGAGGCCCAAGGTAGTATATCAGACTGAATATATAAAGCTGAGTACATATAAGAACTTAATAATACCAAATGCTGGGTGCATGAATATTGCACGGAGCTGTAGATACTCCACTTAGCTTCCAGCTGAATATATAGCACTGAATACATACAAAATATAGTTGGCCCTAACACTGAGTACATATGAGGGCTTTATAGTACCTGAGGCTGAGTACATAGATATTGAACAGTATCTGCCGCTTTGTGCAATGAAGCTAAGTGGAGTATCTACAGCTCCGTGCAATATTCATGCACGCCTTTGGTATTATTAAGTTCTTATATGTACTCAGCTTTATATATTCAGTCTGATTCTCAGCGAGCAGGACAAAGGAAAAAGAAAAAACTGCACGTGGCTATGCTAAATTTTTATTATATGCAATTACAAAAGTATTCAGATCCAAGTGCTGGTTTGAGCACTACAGTATATTTTTCATGGGATGACCCCTTTAAAAGGGTTCTCTCACTTCAGCAAATTGCATTTATCATGTAGAGAAAGTTAATAAAAGGCACTTACTAATGTATTATGATTGTCCATATAACCTCATTTGCTGGACTGATTCATTTTTCCATCACATTATACGCTGCTCGTATCCAGAAGTTACGACCACCCTGCAATCCAGCAGCGGCGGCCGTATTTGTAAATTATAAGAAAAAGTGCCAGTTTATGTGCACTGCCATGGTCCCGGCCACCAGGGAGACTAGCGCCTTTTCCTATAGTGTGAAAGCACAGCCACCACTGCTGGATTGTAGGTTGGTCGTAAGTTCGTAACCCCTGGAAATGAGCAGTGTATAATGTGATGGAAAAATTAATCATGTCAGCAAAGGAGACAATATGGACAATAACAATACCTTAGTAAGTGGCTTGTATTAACTTTCTCTACAAGACAAATGCCATTTGCTGAAGTGAGACAACCTCTTTAAGCTAAAATATTATCAAACTGATAATAATTCTACTTAAATGAGTGTTTATGAGCTGTCATGGAACTAAAGATATGGGCTACATATCCAGCCCTCACCATGCAGCATTTACTGTTAAAGGAACATGTCTTGAGAATATGACCTTTTGTTTAAAGCAAGTTTTTATAATAATATAATAACATATTTTTAAGAATTTGTAGATTTTTTTCATTATCCACTATATTTAAAAAAAAAATCTAAAACCTTGCAGTTTTCACACTGGGCATAAAGCCAAATAACAAGCTGGCATTTGCCATGCAGATCACTTTTCAGTAAGCATCTCCTTATCATTGCAGACAGAATAAATGGTAACATCTATATACAGATAACATAGGATATACCGATGACAATAGGTGATGCTCACAGCTCGCCTCCTCCCCTCCCTGAATGGATATCAGAGGATGTCAATATTATACATTTCACAAAGTTTTTTTTTCCATCTCCATAATGCAAAATCTGTCAAAACAGCATCAATAGGCTATTGATTTCAAAGTCAATTTCTGTGTCTCAAATATGGTGATACATTTATGTGTTTGCATCAGGAGCTCCACGGCTAAAAGACATTGATGTATGGTTCTGTGGTGCTTTTATTATGAACTCTTTTGGTGTTAACCTTCAGTAATGCATCCTTTGCTTATTGTATTTCTGATGCCCTGTTTTAATGTGCACACAATGATGGGAAAACGTGACACGGTTGGAATTAGTTTACCAAAAACAAGGTTGCCACTTAAGTCAAGGCCATGCATGATGATAAAAGACTCCTGACAGCCTCATGAATCTGCAGAGACCAAAAGAAAGTTTCAGCAAAACTTGTTTATCTATAGACATGAAGTGCTAAGGGTACTTTCACACTAGTGTTTTTCTTTTCCAGCACTGAGTTCCGTCCTAGGGGCTCAATACCAGAAAATAACTGATCAGTTTCATCCCCACGCATTCTGAATAGAGAGAAATCCGTTCAGGATGCATCAGGATGTCATCAGTAGTGATGTCGCGAACATAAAATTTTCAGTTCGCGAACAGCGAACGAGAACTTCCGCAAATGTTCGCGAACTGGCGAACCGGGCGAACCGCCATAGACTTCAATAGACAGGCGAATTTTAAAACCCACAGGGACTCTTTCTGGCCACAATAGTGATGAGAAAGTTGTTTCAAGGGGTCTAACACCTGGACTGTGGCATGCCGGAGGGGGATCTATGGCAAAACTCCCATGGAAAATTACGTAGTGGACGCAGAGTCGGGTTTTAATCCATAAAGGGCATAAATCAACTAACATTCCTAAATTGTTTGGAATAACGTGCTTTAAAACATCCAGTGTGTGTATACGATCAGGTATGATGTTGTATCGATCAGGTAGTGTAAGGGTTACGCCCGCATCACAGACATTGACAGACCAAACTCCCCTTTTAATGCACCGCAAACAGTTCATTTGCACAACCGCAAACTCCCCATTTGCACAAGGTTGGATACCAAGCTAGCCACGTCCCGGTGATGTCATTGAAGGTTTCTTCCTCCACCCAGCCACGTACAACACCAAGGGTCCCCGAAAGGTCAATTGAATTGATTTTTCGAACGGGGAGATGGTTAAAAAAACGCTGGCTCCCTCCCCTTTGTTTTTATCCACGGTGACTGCGTCTGCGCCGTGCAATTTACTGTCACACCCGATATGAGTGGTATTTTCTGTAGTACTATTCTCATCAGTTTAATCCCTCTAACGTCCCCAATCTGGGTGCCATTTATTGAATAGATTTTTCGAACGGGGAGATGGTATCAGTGGTTGGCACTGGCAGTGGGCACACTACAGTCAGTAGAAGCGGGCCTGACACACACTGGCAGCAGGCAAGCAACTGAAATTACACTAAAGTGTAAAAATTAAATGCCTTATTTATCGGCAAGCTACTGTGCCACCCGGTATGAGTGGTTGGCACTGGCAGTGGGCACACTACAGTCAGTGGAAGAGGGCCTGACACACTGACTGGCAGCAGGCAAGCAACTGAATTTAGACTACTGTCTAAAAATTAAATGCCTTATTTATCGGCAAGCTACTGTGCCACCCGGTATCAGTGGTTGGCACTGGCAGTGGGCACACTACAGTCAGTGGAAGCGGGCCTGACACACACTGGCAGCAGGCAAGCAACTGAATTTAGACTACTGTCTAAAAATTAAATGCCTTATTTATCGGCAAGCTACTGTGCCACCCGGTATCAGTGGTTGGCACTGGCAGTGGGCACACTACAGTCAGTTGAAGTCGGCCTGACACACACTAGCAGCAGGCAAGCAGCTGAAATTACACTAAAGTGTAAAAATTAAATGCCTTTTTTATGCAAAGTCCTGTGCCAGCCGGTATGAGTGGTGGGCACTGGCAGTGGGCACACTACAGTCAGTGGAAGTCAGCCTGACACACACTGGCAGGCAACTAACCTTAGATTAAAGTGTAAAAATTAAGTGCCTATTTTTTAAGCAAAGTCCTGTGCCACTCGGTATGACAGGGGTGGGCACTGGCAGTGGGCACACTACAGTCAGTTGAAGTCGGCCTGACACACACTAGCAGCAGGCAAGCAGCTGAAATTACATTAAAGTGTAAAAATTAAATGCCTTTTTTAAGCAAAGTCCTGTGCCAGCCGGTATGAGTGGTGGGCACTGGCAGTGGGCACACTACAGTCAGTGGAAGTCAGCCTGACACACACTGGCAGGCAACTAACCTTAGATTAAAGTGTAAAAATTAAGTGCCTATTTTTTAAGCAAAGTCCTGTGCCACTCGGTATGACAGGGGTGGGCACTGGCAGTGGGCACACTACAGTCAGTGGAAGTCAGCCTGACACACACTGGCAGGCAACTAACCTTAGATTAAAGTGTAAAAATTAAGTGCCTATTTTTTAAGCAAAGTCCTGTGCCACTCGGTATGACAGGGGTGGGCACTGGCAGTGGGCACACTACAGTCAGTTGAAGTCGGCCTGACACACACTAGCAGCAGGCAAGCAGCTGAAATTACATTAAAGTGTAAAAATTAAATGCCTTTTTTAAGCAAAGTCCTGTGCCAGCCGGTATGAGTGGTGGGCACTGGCAGTGGGCACACTACAGTCAGTGGAAGTCAGCCTGACACACACTGGCAGGCAACTAACCTTAGATTAAAGTGTAAAAATTAAGTGCCTATTTTTTAAGCAAAGTCCTGTGCCACTCGGGATGACAGGGGTGGGCACTGGCAGTGGGCACACTACAGTCAGTTGAAGTCGGCCTGACACACACTGGCAGGCAACTAACCTTAGATTAAAGTGTAAAAATGAAGTGCCTTTTTTTTAAGCAAAGTCCTGTGCCACACGGGATGACAGGGGTGGGCACTGGCAGTGGGCACACTACAGTCAGTTGAAGTCGGCCTGACACACACTAGCAGCAGGCAAGCAGCTGAAATTACACTAAAGTGTAAAAATTAAATGCCTTTTTTATGCAAAGTCCTGTGCCAGCCGGTATGAGTGGTGGGCACTGGCAGTGGGCACACTACAGTCAGTGGAAGTCAGCCTGACACACACTGGCAGGCAACTAACCTTAGATTAAAGTGTAAAAATTAAGTGCCTATTTTTTAAGCAAAGTCCTGTGCCACTCGGTATGACAGGGGTGGGCACTGGCAGTGGGCACACTACAGTCAGTTGAAGTCGGCCTGACACACACTAGCAGCAGGCAAGCAGCTGAAATTACATTAAAGTGTAAAAATTAAATGCCTTTTTTAAGCAAAGTCCTGTGCCAGCCGGTATGAGTGGTGGGCACTGGCAGTGGGCACACTACAGTCAGTGGAAGTCAGCCTGACACACACTGGCAGGCAACTAACCTTAGATTAAAGTGTAAAAATTAAGTGCCTATTTTTTAAGCAAAGTCCTGTGCCACTCGGGATGACAGGGGTGGGCACTGGCAGTGGGCACACTACAGTCAGTTGAAGTCGGCCTGACACACACTGGCAGGCAACTAACCTTAGATTAAAGTGTAAAAATGAAGTGCCTTTTTTTTAAGCAAAGTCCTGTGCCAGCCGGTATGAGTGGTGGGCACTGGCAGTGGGCACACTACAGTCAGTGGAAGTCAGCCTGACACACACTGGCAGGCAACTAACCTTAGATTAAAGTGTAAAAATTAAGTGCCTATTTTTTAAGCAAAGTCCTGTGCCACTCGGGATGACAGGGGTGGGCACTGGCAGTGGGCACACTACAGTCAGTTGAAGTCGGCCTGACACACACTGGCAGGCAACTAACCTTAGATTAAAGTGTAAAAATGAAGTGCCTTTTTTTTAAGCAAAGTCCTGTGCCACACGGGATGACAGGGGTGGGCACTGGCAGTGGGCACACTACAGTCAGTTGAAGTCGGCCTGACACACACTAGCAGCAGGCAAGCAGCTGAAATTACACTAAAGTGTAAAAATTAAATGCCTTTTTTATGCAAAGTCCTGTGCCAGCCGGTATGAGTGGTGGGCACTGGCAGTGGGCACACTACAGTCAGTGGAAGTCAGCCTGACACACACTGGCAGGCAACTAACCTTAGATTAAAGTGTAAAAATTAAGTGCCTTTTTTTAAGCAAAGTCCTGTGCCACACGGAATGACAGGGGTGAGCACTGGCAGTGGGCACACTACAGTCTGTGGGCCTGCAGCTCCTCACACACAGGCAGGCCAGGCAACTGCAATATGTATATAAAGGAAAAAAAAAAAGCAGACTAATGTTGCAGCCCTAAAAAGGGCTTTTTGGGGTGCTGTCAGGACGCTGTCCTTACAGCAGAGATCAGATGAGTCTTTCAGGACTGGAGTGGACACTGAATTCACTAGCCTAGCTATCGATTTCCCAATTAAATCAGCAGCAGTTACAGTCTCCCTCCTCTCACTAAGACTGCAGCTTCAGAATGAATCTAAAATGGATGCTGTGCAGGAGGTGGGAGGGTCTGGGAGGGAGGGTATGCTGCTGATTGGCTGGAATGTGTCTGCTGACTGTGAGGTACAGGGTCAAAGTTTGCTCAATGATGATGTATAGGGGGCGGACCGAACATCGCATGTGTTCGCCCGGCAGAGGCGAACGCGAACAAGCTATGTTCGCCGGGAACTGTTCGCCGTCGGATAGTTCGGGCCATCTCTAGTCATCAGTTCAGTCACTGAACGGCGTTTTGGACGGAAGAAATACTGCAGCATGCTGTGGAATTCTCTCCGTCCAAAATTCTGGATCAGTTGCCGGAATGCCGGATCCGGCATTAATTTACATTGAAATGTATTAGTGCATTAAAAATACCGGAATGCCGGATCCGTCCTTCTGGTCTGCGCAACTTTTTTAATGTTCAGTCTATCCATGATTGCTAATCATTATGTATTGCAAATTTTTTGGGGATTTTGTGATGTCAGTGAAAAACAAAAGTAAATGCCATATACAGTCAGGTCCATAAATATTGGGACATTGACACAATTCTAACATTTTTGGCTCTCTACACCACCACAATGGATTTGAAATGAAACGAACAAGATGTGCTTTACCTGCAGACTGTCAGCTTTAATTTGACGGTATTTACATCCAAATTAGTTGAACGGTGTAGGAATTACAAATATTTGCATATGTGCCTCCCACTTTTTAAGGAACCAAAAGTAATGGGACAATTGGCTTCTCAGCTGTTCCATGGCCAGGTGTGTGTTATTCCCTCATTATCCCAATTACAATGAGCAGATAAAAGGTCCAGACTTCATTTCAACTGTGCTATTTGCATTTGGAATCTGTTGCTGTCAACTCTCAAGATGAGATCCAAAGAGCTGTCACTATCAGTGAAGCAAGCCATCATTAGGCTGAAAAAACAAAACAAACCCATCAGAGAGACAGCAAAAACATTAGGCATGGCCAAAATAACAGTTTGGAACATTATTAAAAAGAAGGAACACATCGGTGAGCTCAGCAACACCAAAAGACCCGGAAGACTGTGGAAAACAACTGTGGTGGATGACCAAAGAATTCTTTCCCTGGTGAATAAAACACCCTTCACAACAGTTGGCCAGATCAAGAACACTCTCCAGGAGGTAGGTGTATGTGTGTCAAAGTCAACAATCAAGGGAAGCCTTTACCAGAGTGAATACAGAGGGTTCACCACAAGATGTAAACCATTGGTGAGCCTCAAAAACAGGAAGGCCAGATTAGAGTTTGCCAAACAACATCTATAAAAGCCTTCACAGTTCTGGAACAACATCCTATGGACAGATGAGACCAAGATCAACTTGTACCAGAGTGATGGGAAGAGAAGAGTATAGAGAAGGAAAGAAACTGCTCATGATCCTAAGCATACCACCTCATCAGTGAAGCATGGTGGTGGTAGTGTCATGGCGTGGGCATGTATGGCTGCCAATGGAACTGGTTCTCTTGTATTTATTGATGATGTGACTGCTGACAAAAGCAGCATGATGAATTCTAAAGCGTTTCGGGCAATATTATCTGCTCATAATAAGCCAAATGCTTCAGAACTCATTGGACGGCGCTTCACAGTGCAGATGGACAATGACCCAAAGCATACTGCAAAAGTAACCAAAGACTTTTTAAGAGAAAGAAGTGGAATGTTATGCAATGGCCAAGTCAATCACCTGAGCTGAATCCGATTGAGCATGCATTTCACTTGCTGAAGACAAAACTGAAGGGAAAATGCCCCAAGAACAAGCAGGAACTGAAGACAGTTGCAGTAGAGGCCTGGCAGAGCATCACCAGGGATGAAACCCAGCGTCTGGTTATGTCTATGCGTTCCAGACTTCAGGCTGTAATTGACTGCAAAGGATTTGCAACCAAGTATTAAAAAGTGAAAGTTTGATTTATGATTATTATTCTGTCCCATTACTTTTGGTCCCTTAACAAGTGGGAGGCACATATGCAAACTGTTGTAATTCCTACACCGTTCACCTGATTTGGATGTAAATACCCTCAAATTAAAGCTAACAGTCTGCAGTTAAAGCACATCTTGTTCATTTCATTTCAAATCCATTGTGGTGGTGTAGAGAGCCAAAAATGTTAGAATTGTGTTGATGTCCCAATATTTATGGACCTGACTGTAGGTGCTAAAATTTCCAGGAATATTTGTGATGTTAGCATTTATAAAAATTGTGAATTGTATCCAGCATCAAAGATTCTCAGAAATCAGTTGTTATCACTGCCAATTTTCACAGGCATTTTTTTGGCAGCCAGAGCGGGCTATGGTGCTGTAGGCAGCGACCAACCGACTACACAGCATGTCTCTACAGTTGTGGTCATTGCTTCGGCCAAGAGATATCCGAAGAACCCTAGGGAGAGAAACAACGGGAACAACCTAACCGAGCTAGGCGTGTCTTAGCTGACCTGACTAAATGGCTTGTTGTGTGCCCTAAGCCATGACCGTGGGTATGCCTGTAAGTGGGCATACCCTGTGGAAATAAGAAGATAAGGGAGGGAGGGTGGGGCACCTGAGAACACACGCCTGTGAGTGAGGCTGTGGCTCGTATATGAAGAGCCTCCGCCCCTCCCACAAATGCAGGCTGACTAATCAGCCTTACCAACTTGTGGTCATGGCTACGGCCAAGAGATATCCGAAGAACCCTAGGAAGAGAAACAACGGGAACAACCTAACCGAGCTAGGCGTGTCTTAGTTGACCTGACTAAATGGCTTGTTGTGTGCCCTAAGCCATGATCGTGGGTAGGCCTGTAAGTGGGCAAAAACCAAGCCAAGTAGGGTAGAAAAGGAACTCTAATGGCATGTGCAAACTAATCCCCAAGCCAATTGCAAGGCATCAGGGATCTAGAGCGAAAAATTTGGGGTGTATGAGGCAAGGCCAGAAGGAGACCTACAACCCATCTTGTGGATGACAAGGCTAGAGACATGATGCTCAATATTGCGGATACTGCCCCAAAGCGGAATGGAGGACCGGGAATACGTTGTGAAATGGATCATGAAAACCAACTGAACCTTGTAAAGTTTTGGTTCTAGGGAGTACTGGCAATGCCCTAGCCTCAGGAGATTGTGGGACCGAAACCTAACTGCCTAGACTATGCAGGAATGAGGGCCAAAAAGAACTATGTAGATAGGAAGAGAATCCTTGAATAGTTCCCCAGATAACAGCTATCTGCTAGCCGTGGTCTGCGCATTGTTCTACTGTGTGTCCCTGAGAATTGTTTTAACGCTTGAGACGTGAAGACCGACCTACTATCTGAATCTTCTACTGTGAGGAAATGCTGAACCTTGTCCAAAACCCGATTCAACGTGGTTGTAGAGAGTCTGAGGTTAGTGCGGCAAGAAGCTACGAAGCCATAATATACAAGATTCTGTCTATGACCTCCCATGAGTGAGGGAATGCAATTGCAATGAAGCTACCGGCGAAAATTAATTCCTAGTCGTGGTAAAAAGGCAAAGACTTTGCGCGGGGACCTGGTTGACAAGATATGGTCGACTACGATCGGAGACTGAAATGCTAGACGGAATTGCCCTACTTGTTCCTCCTCTGGCAGGACCTGAACGAAAGCATGAACAATTAAAGCAAGACAAAATATCTGCGTAAGACATGACAATGATGCTGTAGAGCGAACTGGACCAGTTTGCGGTCAAAACATAAAGTGAGCGATCAACATGGATTATTAGGAAATTAGGGAAGCAGGTATGTATGTGATACATACGGGCCAAATCAGCCCAGATGGACAACCAACCAGGCAATCAGCCCAGCAGGACTGAAAACAGTCATTGGGCCCCCGAAGCCATGGGGCCGAAGCAGTCATCGGGCCCCCGAAGCCAGGGGGCCGAAGCAGTCATCGGGCCCCTGAAGCCATGGGGCCGAAGCCATCATCGGGCCCCCTGAAGCCATGGGGCCAAAGCAGTCATCGGGCCCCCGAAGCAGTCATCGGGCCCCCGAAGCCATGGGGCAGTTTTTTTGTTTTTTTTTTAAATCAAGAAATTATGACTATAATAAGTGACCTGAATAAGGTGCAGGTGAAATTAAACCATGAGCCTGACCGATGTGGCAGGCGATACCTAAGATAAACTACGTGGCCTGAATAACATGCAAGGCGAAATATCGTTAGGAACGAGACCTGACCGACGTGGAAGGTGACCCCCAACATGAATTCAACTGCATGACCTGAAAAGACGAAGGGAAACGTGACAGAAAATGGAGATAATAACGGACATTAACTAAAATGAAACCTAAATAACATAAGATGGCAAGCAGATAAAGATGTGAGTCATTCAAAACCAAAAGCATAGCTGCACAGGTGGACAGACAACCATTGGTCGGACCCCTGAAGCCATGGGGCCGAAGCAACCACCAGGGGCCCATGGGGCCGGGCAGCTGCCGGGGTGCGAACCTTAGAATTGAGGACGGCTGGGGAAAAGATTGGGGATTAACCCGACGGGTTTAGTAATCAACCGGGACTCGATAACCTAGAAAGACAAAGACATGGGGTAAAGCTTCTTAATGAAATGAGGCTGAAATGAACCGCAAGTACTAATCTGTAAAATATAAATGGACAAAAGAAAACTTCTGAAAGGTGTGCCATGGAAAATAGTATCAGATGGCCGTATGACCTACCAATGTCGATGACAATTGTGAAATCCTCTAAGCCAAGAGCCACTCCAGCGAGTCCCTTATGGCGGGAGCCATGCGTGCGAGTCCCTTATGGCGGGAGCCATGCGTGCGAATCCCTTATGGCGGGAGACATGCGTGCGAGTCCCTTATGGCGGGAGCCATGCGTGCGAGTCCCTTATGGCGGGAGCCATGCGTACGAGTCTCTTATGGCGGGAGCCATGCGTGCGAGTCTCTTATGGCGGAAAAAAGTATCAGATGGCCGTGCGAACTACAAGTGTCAGTGCCATTCGTGAGGTCCTATAAGCGAAACAGCCACTCGGGCGAGCCTCTTACGTTTTTTTTTTTAAACCACTTATGCAGCACCAGAATGCCTTGGGGACTCGCATAGCCATGACCCCCTCCAACAGCAAACCTGGGACACCAACCAGCCTACAACCATGTCGTACCTCTAACAAACAAAACAAAACATGAAAAACGGTCAAGGGGCCCCCGGAGCCATGAGGCCGGATCAATCATAGGGCCCCCGAAGCCAGAGGGATGACGTTGCGGTGATGATAAGTAATTAAAACGTAAGCAGGACCTGATAGGATATGCAGAGGCTTTAATGATTGGATTGGCTAGAAGGTGGCCTAAGGAACATAACTGCCAACAGGCGTTGAAAATATAGACATTAGAAATCCGAAGCACGTGCATACATAACACTAACCACCGCGAACCATAAACAGAATTGAAACAGAGATGGGAGAAAAACAAGAGCCTGAGTCATTGCAAGTTCGCTAAGAGAAGTCTCTTATCGTGACAAACAAATGAACAGCTTGTGAAAAAAAAGCAGGAAACTTACTCCTATTGGCCGACTGACCTCCGCTGAGGAGCTGTTTGGTGAACTGGGGCAGGAGACCAATCTAAGTAAATACGAACCAGAAGTAAAAGGAGACCAGTCTGAGTGAATATGAACCAGGATTAAAGAACCAGAGCGGTGGGTGCAGACTGCCCCGGTGAGACTATTGAGTAAAACCATGACGTAGCAATGAACAGGAGAATGCAGCTTTGAGTGGAAGCAGAGTACAACACATGATGTAACAACAAATGGGTGAATGGAGCTTTGGATGTGAGTGGTACCTAAAAAATATGGTATGGGCGCAGCTCCGAGTATGGGTAGCGCATGAAAAGCATGGTATAAGCAGACGTATGAATGCAATTTGAAAGTGAGCAGAGTATTGACATGATGCGAAAGCAGACACGTGAACACAGCTCTAGTAGTGAATGGAGTATAGGACAAGATGTAAAAACAGACATGCGGACGCAGCTTTGGATGTGCACGGAATATAACCTTGATGTGACAGCAGACATGGAAAGCGGCTTTGGTGAGTGGGGTATACGACCTGGTGTAGCAGTAGAAGTGTGAGCACAACTCTGGGTATAAGCAGAGCATGAAATTTGGTATAACAGCAGCTCTTTTTGTGAACGGAGCATAACATAGATGTAACAGCGACATGAATGCAGTTCTTGAAATGGGCCTGGAAAGAACCTTTAGTAGTATAGGAGGTGTGTACGCAGCTCTGGGTGAGAGTAGAGTAAACCCGATATACCGGTAGAGTGGGGTATGGCAGAGACTTATTCTAACAACAAAACATGACATATAGCGTAGTATCAGCAGTGGCTGAACCTGACGGTCCAGTTGTCACCCAACATTTAGCTTGTCCTGGGCGATCCAGGTAACAAGACAAATGACATAGCATGGTATCTGCAGTAGCTGAACCTGGGCGATCCAGGTGACATACAACATTTAACTCGGCCTAGGCGATCCAGGTAACACATAACATGTAACTCGGCCTGGGCGATGCAGGTAACACATAACATGTAACTCGGCCTGGGAGATCCAGGTAACACATGATATGTAACTCGACCTGGCCGATCCAGGTAACACATAACATGTAACTCGGCCTGGGCGATCCAGGTAACAAGACAAATGACATAGCCGGTATCTGCAGTGGCTGAACCTGGGCGATCCAGGTGACATACAACATTTAACTCGGCCTGGGCGATCCAGGTGACATACATTTAACTCGGCCTGGGCGATCCAGGTGACATACATTTAACTCGGCCTGGGCGATCCAGGTGACATACAACATTTAACGTGGCCTGGACGATCCAGGTGACATACAACATTTAACTGGGCCTGGGCGATCCAGGTGACATACAACATTTACCGTGGCCTGGACGATCCAGGTGACATACAACATTTAACTTGGCCTGGGCGATCCAGGTGGCATACAACATTTAACTCGGTCTGGGCGATCCAGGTAACACATAACATGTAACTCAGCCTGGGCGATCCAGGTAACAAGACAAATGACATAGCCGGTATCTGCAGTGGCTGAACCTGGGCGATCCAGGTGACATACAACATTTAACTCGGCCTGGGCGATCCAGGTAACAAGACAAAAACATATAGTATCAGCGGTGGCTGAACCTGGACGGACAAGTTACATGCGGCCTGTGCACCTGAGAACACACGTCTGTGAGTGAGGCTGTGGCTCATATATGAAGAGCCTCCGCCCCTCCCACAAATGCAGGCTGACTAATCAGCCTTACCAACTAGTCCATTTTTGCATCCCTCTCAGTCTAAAAAATGCCCCCATTTTTGACCGGTAGTGAGGGTCTAACTATGTGAACAGCCAGTAGTCATTGCAGCATGCATCTAGCTATTTGCACAAGGGACTCGGAGAACCTCCCTTCCCCCATCTCCACTGCATACTGCCATGGTATGTCGGGGTCATTTGCATCGTCTTCACTGTCGCACTCCAGCTCCTCATACTCCTCCTGCTCTTCCTGCTCCTCTCCAGTCGCTCGGGCAGATAAGCCACCTAGCTGTGTATATGTCCTCCTCTGCCAGTACATCGTTCTCCGGGCTCAGGTGGCAGTGAAATGGAGGTGCCATGTCTTCTGTCCGCTCTCCAATCAGATTTGTCAGCATCCCCTCCAGGACATGAAGGAGTGGAATGACATAATTCACCTCGTAGTTCTGCCAACTGACAAATAAAGTGGCCTCCTTAAAGGGCCTGAGCAAACGGCAGGTGTCACGAATGAGCTTCCACTGGCTAATGTGGAAGTTATACTGGGGAGTAGACCTGTCCATCTACAGCATTAAGAAATCATTTACTGCCTTCCTCTGCTCGTACAGGCGGTCTAATATATTGAATGTGGAGTTCCAATGGGTGGAAACGTCGTATATAAGGCGCTGTTGGGGAAGAGCAGAAGACATGCAAATATTTTCATCACTGTCATCTCTGTTTGGACCCACACCTGTTGCTTTAAAAATACTAATCAATTACTGACCGAATTCTGACCATGTGAAGGTGAATGCTGAAAAGACAGGATCAATTTTTTTTGGGTTGTTATTCTGACAGATCAGAAGAAGGGAAAAATAAACAGTGACATCAGCACAAACTTACTGCTGACACCCCCCCCCCCCCCACTGTGCCACAGTGGCTAACAAAATAGATTGTCTATCAATCTATGTGGAAACACAAGACGGTGTAAAATGAGACAGCTCTTTCCCACTATATTAGAATAAGGTTATCTATCAATCAATGTGGACACCTTACAAATGGTGAAATGAGACACCTCTTTCCTACTATATTAGAATCTTGGGCCACTGCACGGTTAAGTACATTGTTCCTGACGCTAACATTGACCTGTAAGGGTCCATTCACACGTCCGTTTTGGTGTTCCGCATCCGTTCAGATTAAAAACGGAACGTTATGTGGATCCATTCTCCGCAAATAATCGGACAGCACTCATGGTGCTTTCCGATTCTGTGATTCCGTTCCGTGGGTTCCGTTATTCGGATCCTGGAAAAAAAATATACCCTGTCCTACTATTTGTCCGATTTTGCGTTCCGTCATTCCATTCTAGTCAATGGATCCGTCAAAAATGCGGATGACATGCTAAAAGCATCCTCATGTCATCCAGATTTTCAGATCCGCAAAAAACAGGAACGTTTATCTGGAAAGGTAAAAATACTGACATGTGAATGCACCCTAAGGCCTCATGCACACGACCGTTTTTTTTTTTGCGGTCCGCAAAAAGGATTTCCGTTGTTCCGTGATCTGTGACCGTTTTTTCTTCCGTGGGTCTTCCTTGATTTTTGGAGGATCCACGGACATGAAAAGTGAAAAAAAAAACGAAGTCAAGTTTGCATTGAAAATGATAGGAAAAACGGACACGGATCACGGACACGGATCACGGACGCGGATGACTATCTTGTGTGCATCCGTGATTTTTCACGGACCCATTGACTTGAATGGGTCCGTGAACCGATGTCCGTGAAAAAAATAGGACAGGTCATATTTTTTTCACGGACTGGAAAAATGGATCACGGACGCGGAAGCCAAACGGTGCATTTTCCGATTTTTCCACGGACCCATTGAAAGTCAATGGGTCCGCGAAAAAAAAACGGAAAACGGAACAACGGCCGCGGATGCACACAACGGTCGTGTGCATGAGGCCTAAGGCTGAGTTCACACTTCAGTTACTTGGTCAGTTAATTCCAGCTGTTAATGTATGATGAGCCAAGATCTGGAGCCAATCCGACTCTCAGATAAGGTATCATGAAAAGATTTGCACCTGTTCTGTGTTTTTGACCCGTAACTGACCAAATAAGGGACATGTCAACTGAGCCTAATTGTGATGCACAGTCATTCCACTGATAACAGAAGTGATTTCAAAAGCATGTGTTTCCACTTCCACAACATGGCTTAAAATAACTTTTTTTTTTCTCCACTACTTTATTGGCACTTCCTCCATGTCCTTCTTTTGTTTCTCTACAGAGTCATTGGGACACAGCTCCTGCAGTGGCGCACAATGTTTGTTTTTCCCATTACTAAAGGCTGCTGTATGCTTTTCTTTTGGTTTAGCTAGAGATTATCTAGGACTGTTGGTGGTCTGCATGACGATGCTCACATCTGTATACTGTATGAGAGCTCCCTGTCATACTGAAGAACATGTTGCTGCAATGCAGTGATGTACACCGAGATACACTCTCCCTGCAGGCTGGGATATAGCTGATTTATGCTATATGCTGTTATGAATTAATTTGGAATGAAGCAAATTTCTTGGAGAAATTCGGCGAAGCGTCCAAATAGAATTTTTGGGGATTCTCCATGTGTTGACGCAGAGCCATCGTGCCAACATTAGCACCCTGGCCACCCCTCACCTTCTTCCAACACATCCTGCATACCACCACATTAAGGTTCTCCGGCTACTTGGTGAAAATTTCCAACACTGCTGAGTATGGCATTTTCCCTCCACCACTGAGTGATGCCTGCCTACAGCTGCTTTTATGAACCCATGCACTGCTAGTGTATTCAACACAGGTAGTCTCCCAAGTAGCAGATGGTGTACCCCTCCTGCATTTGACTGCAGATCTCCCACTGCTTCCACCCTACTGTCTCATGGGCATGCTTCCACCTTGCTGTCTCAACGGCTCGCTGTCACCTTCGCCCCATAATGATGATGCCCCCTTTTTACCTGGATCCCACGTGTGAATGGCTACATCATTATCTACATCTGTTTGGTCATCACTTGTGTCACCCTCACCTGTCTCTTGCGCACCTCTTGCAACTCTGACCTCTCTCAACATGTGCTCCCACCTTAATATCATTATCATTGGTGGTTGCACATTTAGAGGAGTCTGCAGTTGACCTCACCCCTAAGTCTGTGCTGGTCTGTGACTTCTGACTGTCCTCACAAAGCTCATTCTTGCTGAAAAGCAGACCAGAGCCTGCAGCTATCATTACTTGGCTAGCAGAAGGAACAACAATAGCAAGAAGCAGGTTCTGGACAGGTGAGGGCACAGAAACAGTTCCCGGGCCATGCATACTAGGTGTCATTTCAGAGGACCCCACCGATTCCTGGCTGTGTATATCTGTTGTCACTTGAGATGATGTTGTAGAGTGAGTCAACCATTCCAGTACAGCTGGATTGTTGGTCAAAACAGGACCGCTGGATGGAAGTGGCAGCTCTTGCCTGTTGCTGCAGCTGCTGCTACCACCACCCCTTCTTCTACTGCTTCTTGTGCCAGCTACAGCAACTTTCTTGCCACCACCTGTTCCTTTGGAGGGCCTTGCAACTGTTTGTTGGCCACAGTGTAAATTAACAGATTAACTAAGAATGTGACAGCAGTTCAACAAGATGCACAAGGTAATTTATTAGACCACCCTTTAATACTGAGGCAAAGTAATTCTATGTATAAACTAAAAGATTAACTGGGATTGTGGCAGCAGTTCAACAAGATGAATGTGGCGATATACAGTATAAGACCGCCCTTTAATAATGAGGCACAGTGATTCTATGTATAAACTATCAGATTAATAGGGATTGTGTCAGCAGTTCTACAAGATGCATATGGCAATATATTAGACTGCTCTTTAATTCTGAGGCATAGTAATTCTATGTATAAACTAACAGATTAACTGGGATTGTGGCATCATTTAAACAAGATGCACACGGCAATATATTAGACTGCCCTTTAATGCTGAGGCACAGTAATTCTATGTATAATAAACTAACATTAATTGCCATTGTGGCAGCAGTTCAACAAGTTTACACAGCTATTACACTCAGACTGCACTGTCCCTGCAGTCTCCCTATGCTCTCCCTACAGTCTCTAAAAACTCTCCCTATGATCTCCCTACAATGTATCTGCACTCTCCCTCTCCTATATTCTTCTATAAATAGCTTTCTTAAACACTGTCCCTAGCGCATAAGCTCTTGTCACATCTTTCCTTAAGCTCAGCTCATAGTGAAATGGCAGAGACCGAGCAGGAGTCTTTTACAGGGTTGTGACATCACAGGGGAGGGCTATAGGTTATATTTCATTCCTGAGCTTCTTACTTGTAACAGATGCAGCAGCCATTTTAGAAAACAATAATTCGCTACCACGAAGCGCAAGGAACTTCGGATTTCTGGTGAATCAAATTTTTCCTAAACTTAGGATCAAACTCCACTATAGATGCTTCGATTTGCTCAACACTAAATATTTTTGTACAGAGCCCCAAATTCCCTACTTCGTTTCACACAGCCATTAGTGTTGATCGCGAATATTCTAATCGTGAATTTTTATTGGGACTTTGAGAATTTGCGAATATCTAGAATATAGGCTATATCTTTGTAATCACGAATATTCTAGATTTTTTTTCATCAATACCCATGATCCCTCACTGCTTCATGATTGTGGGCCAATGAGAAGGCTGCAATATCTTTGACTTTAGGAGTAGTGTTGATCACGAATTTTCGTATCGCAAATTTTTATCGCAAATTTTCCGATTGCCGATTTTCGCAATCAAGAAAATAATGAAGTGATTCGCGAATTCGCGAATATATGACGAATATTCACCCAAATATTCACGAAATATCGCAAATTTGAATGTTGCCTCTACTGCTCCTCACTGACAACCATATGATTAAATTGCAAAAGTCTGGATGCTTGAAGCCACTAGGGTGAACACCCTGAACAATCAATGACACAATTGCCACTGAACTCAATGGTAACTGTGAAAATCCTTAGGCATCATCTATCAGCTTCAATTTTTTTACACTCCCAACCATGTTCTGGCAGATGGATCACCAATTTGACTGGGTCTCTGACAGCAATAACTCTTCTTCTGCCCCAATGCCTGATGGCAATCCTGCAATAGTTGCATTAGTACATCTGATTGTCAGCGTCTATAAAGTACTAGAAGCAACAAAGTTATCCAACTATGCTCTACATAAGTGTCTTTTGTCAGTGCAGTGGTGTTCTTCACACCTCATGCTCAGAATTTTGATGTATTAGCACAAATGATATAGGAAGAGATATTTCTAAATAGCTTCTTAGTCAATGGTTCATATTTACTATTCTGACTAAACCTTAATTCTAGCATAAATTGCACCAAAAATTGGTTGATTTTTACACGATTTGGCAAATCTAATTTTAGATATATTTGTAAAACAAATAAGCCAACAAAATAATAAATCAAATCAATATTTTTTGTGACCACCCGTTGCCTTCCAAAAAAGCATCAGTTCTTCTAGGTACACCTGCGGACAGTTTTTGAAGGAGCTCTGCAGGGAGGTTGTTCCGAATATCTTGAAGAACTAACTATAGATGTTCTGTGGGGAACGAATTGCTCAAATCCTACTGTCTCTTCATGTAATCCCAGACAGACTTGATGATGTTGAGATTAGGGTTTTATATTGTTCTTCTTAATAACATTAGCTAAATGTTTGGGATCTCTGCATAAGGCTACTTTCACACTCGCATTTGGTGCGGATCCGTCATAGATCTGCACAAAAGCTTCCGTTCAGATAATACAACCGCATACCAGAGCGGAATGGAAGCGGAACGGAGGCAAGCTGATGCATTCTGAACGGATCCTTATCCATTCAGAATGCATTAGGGCAAAGCTGATCCGTTTTGGACCACTTGTGAGAGCCCTGAAACGGATCTCACAAACGGAAGCCAAGACGCCAGTGTGAAAGTAGCCTAAAAGGTGTTGCATTAAATAAACAATATAGGGTTTGCCACTCTTGTCCATAGTATTGCAGCTAACAGTGATCTGGTTCCCCATGCATTACAGGTCATGGGCTTGTATCAACCACTGTATCCATGATACACTGGATCTGGGTAAAAAGACATGTATTACATATTTTTAAGCTCTTCCTGTAAACTTTTTGGAGTGTTGTAAGTGTCAGTAATGCTCTTCTAGCCAATGGTCCTAAGTAGAGTTGAGCGAAGCCGAACTGTAAAGTTCTTGTTCGTACCGAACTTTAGGGTTTTCGGCACCCGGACCCGAACCCGAACATTTACGTAAAAGTTCGGGTTCGGTGTTAGGCGATTTTTATAGCGCTTTTTGAAAGGCTGCAAAGCAGCCAATCAACAAGCGTCATACTGCTTGCCCCAAAAGGCCATCACAGCCATGCCTACTATTGGCATGGCTGTGATTGGCCAACTTCAGCATGTGACCCAGCCTCTATTTAAGCTGGAGTCACGTAGCGCCGCCCGTCACTCTGCTCAGATTAGTGTAGGGAGAGGCTGCAGCTGCTGTGAGGGAGAGATCAGGGAGAAATCTCATCAAGAACTGGTTTATGTACTCAGTGATCTACAGAAAAAGTGTTTTGTGGGTGCAGTGCACAATTTTTTTAAGCCTGCCCTGAGCCAACTACTGCTGAAAACGATTTTTTTTTCTTCAGTTAGTCAATATCAATACATGATCGGCAGCCATTTTATGCAACGATAGTGCACCAGCATAGGCTATATGCAAGTTCAGAAATACAGCTTTGGCATACTGGGGTGAAAAAACCCTCTAATATACTGCACATCTGGGATTAGACAAGCATAAGTGACTGTCACATTTTTGACAGAAATACAGCTTTTTGGTTAGGGTGAAAAAACCCTCTAATATAATGCACATATGGGATTACACATGCATAAGTCACTGTCACATTTAGGACAGAAATACAGCTTTTTGGTTACTGGGGTGAAAAAAACCTCTAATAAACTGCACATCTGGGATTACACATGCATAAGTCACTGTCACATTTAGGACAGAAATACAGTTTTTTAGTTACTGGGGTGAAAAAACCCTCTAATATACTGCACATCTGGGATTACACGTGCATAAGTAACTGTCACATGTAGACCATAAATACGGCTTTGGCATACTGGGGTGAAAAAAGCCTTGAATATACTGCACATCTGGGATTACACATGCATAAATCACTGTGACAAACTGCCATTTGCCACTGGGCATTGTAGAGGACTTATGGCTAGCCTCCTGCCCTACGACTATGGCCCCGGGACATATTTCCTTCTTCCATACTGAACTTTCAGCTCCAGAGACTAAGTCCCGTTCGAAGATGGGACTTAGTCGTTTTCTGCATGAAATTGACCGACCGCACAGCCCAAATCTATGGAACTGTTTTGGGCAGGAAATTGTGCTTGCGGTTGGTCATAAAGGACTTCCACTAAACTTTTGATCCGCTGGAGGGATTTGTGTGCTTTTTGGAAGTGTTTATGTTTAATGTATGCTGAGTTTAAATATGTAATTTTTATGGAGATGGAATGTATGGTTTTAAAGTTACAGTGTATGTTTAAAAACTGTATTTTTACTGTCTGTGATAGTTATGTTAATCCATAATTATATCCCAGACAGAAGGGAGGATTTTGTGTATTCGGGTGGGGATTCCTCTCCTATTGTTCCCACATGTGTATTGGTGATCTCCCTTTGTCCTGGGAGATAATTGAATTGCACTTCGGGTGTCTCCAGGGCAGAGAGGAGGAAACCATGATGCCATGATGCATTGTGGGGACCTGCATAAATACGGGCGGGTAGCCCTCAATAAAGAGCTCAGTTCAGTCAGTTCATGTTTTTCTAACCCTTCAAAACGCAGCCTCGTCTCGTTATTGGAGGGAATTGCTGTATCACGCTGGGGATTGCTATGCTCTGCATATTCCCTGGAGGAGAGATCTTTCCCACACGGTCCTGAATGCTGGAGGTTCATTCAGGGTGGAAAGAAGATGGCGCGGCTCCAGTTAAACTACGGTGGTTGTGGAGTCTGCGGTGCTTGTGGTGTCCAGTGCGGTGCTTGTGGTCCTCGGCGCAAGCTAGGAAGCGTCCATTAACGGAAGAGGATCCGTTACAATCACTGTCACATTTAGGACTGAAATACAGCTTTTTGGTTACTGGGGTTAAAAAAGCCTCTAATATACTGCACATCTGTGATTACACGTGCATAAGTCACTGTCACATTTAGGACAGAAATACAGCTTTTTGGTTCGGGTGAAAAAAGCCTCTAATATACTGCACATCTGTGATTACACGTGCATAAGTCACTGTCACATTTAGGACAGAAATACAGTTTTTTGGTTACTGGGGTGAAAAAACCCTCTAATATACTGCACATCTGGGATTACACGTGCATAAGTCACTGTCACATTTAGGACAAAAATACAGCTTTTTGGTTACTGGGGTGAAAAAAAACCTCTAATATACTGCACATCTGTGATTACACGTGCATAAGTCACTGTCACATTTAGGACAGAAATACAGCTTTTTGGTTAGGGTGAAAAAAGCCTCTAATATACTGCACATCTGTGATTACACATGCATAAGTAACTGTCACATTTAGCCCAAAAATAAGGCTTTGGCATACTGGGGTGAAAAAAGCCTCTAATATACTGCACATCTGTGATTACACATGCATAAGTCACTGTCACATTTAGGACAGAAATACAGTTTTTTGGTTACTGGGGTGAAAAAACCCTCTAATATACTGCAAATCTGGGATTACACATGCATAAGTTACTGTCACATTTAGGACAGAAATACAGCTTTTTGGTTACTGGGGTGAAAAAACCCTCTAATATACTGCACATCTGTGATTACACGTGCATAAGTCACTGTCACATTTAGGACAGAAATACAGCTTTTTGGTTAGTGTGAAAAAACCCTCTAATATACTGCACATCTGTGATTACACGTGCATAAGTCACTGTCACATTTAGGCCATAAAAACGGCTTTGGCAAACTGGGGTGAAAAAGCCTCTAATATACTGCACATCTGGGATTACACGTGCATAAGTCACTGTCACATTTAGGACAGAAATACAGTTTTTTGGTTTCTGGGGTGAAAAAACCCTCTAATAAACTGCACATCTGGGATTACACATGCATAAGTCACTGTCACATTTAGGACAGAAATACAGTTTTTTAGTTACTGGGGTGAAAAAACCCTCTAATATACTGCACATCTGGGATTACACGTGCATAAGTCACTGTCACATTTAGGACAAAAATACAGCTTTTTGGTTACTGGGGTGAAAAAAACCTCTAATATACTGCACATCTGTGATTACACGTGCATAAGTCACTGTCACATTTAGGACAGAAATACAGCTTTTTGGTTAGGGTGAAAAAAGCCTCTAATATACTGCACATCTGTGATTACACATGCATAAGTAACTGTCACATTTAGGCCAAAAATACGGCTTTGGCATACTGGGGTGAAAAAAGCCTCTAATATACTGCACATCTGTGATTACACATGCATAAGTCACTGTCACATTTAGGACAGAAATACAGTTTTTTGGTTACTGGGGTGAAAAAACCCTCTAATATACTGCACATCTGGGATTACACATGCATAAATTACTGTCACATTTAGGACAGAAATACAGCTTTTTGGTTACTGGGGTGAAAAAACCCTCTAATATACTGCACATCTGTGATTACACGTGCATAAGTCACTGTCACATTTAGGACAGAAATACAGCTTTTTGGTTAGTGTGAAAAAACCCTCTAATATACTGCACATCTGTGATTACACGTGCATAAGTCACTGTCACATTTAGGCCATAAAAACGGCTTTGGCAAACTGGGGTGAAAAAGCCTCTAATATACTGCACATCTGGGATTACACGTGCATAAGTCACTATCACATTTAGGACAGAAATACAGCTTTTTGGTTACTGGGGTGAAAAAACCCTCTAATATACTGCACATCTGGGATTACACATGCATAAGTCACTGTCACATTTAGGACAGAAATACAGTTTTTTGGTTACTGGGGTGAAAAAACCCTCTAATATACTGCACATCTGGGATTACACGTGCATAAGTCACTGTCACATTTAGGACAGAAATACAGCTTTTTGGTTACTGGGGTGAAAAAAACCTCTAATATACTGCACATCTGTGATTACACGTGCATAAGTCACTGTCACATTTAGGACAGAAATACAGCTTTTTGGTTAGGGTGAAAAAAGCCTCTAATATACTGCACATCTGTGATTACACATGCATAAGTAACTGTCACATTTAGGCCAAAAATACGGCTTTGGCATACTGGGGTGAAAAAAGCCTCTAATATACTGCACATCTGCGATTACACATGCATAAGTCACTGTCACATTTAGGACAAAAATACAGTTTTTTGGTTACTGGGGTAAAAAAACCCTCTAATATACTGCACATCTGGGATTACACATGAATAAGTTACTGTCACATTTAGGACAGAAATACAGCTTTTTGGTTACTGGGGTGAAAAAACCCTCTAATATACTGCACATCTGTGATTACACGTGCATAAGTCACTGTCACATTTAGGTCAGAAATATATCTTTTTGGTTAGTGTGAAAAAACCCTCTAATATACTGCACATCTGTGATTACACGTGCATAAGTCACTGTCACATTTAGGCAATAAAAACGGCTTTGGCAAACTGGGGTGAAAAAGCCTCTAATATACTGCACATCTGGGATTACACGTGCATAAGTCACTGTCACATTTAGGACAGAAATACAGTTTTTTGGTTACTGGGGTGAAAAAACCCACTAATAAACTGCACATCTGGGATTACACATGCATAAGTCACTGTCACATTTAGGACAGAAATACAGTTTTTTAGTTACTGGGGTGAAAAAACCCTCTAATATACTGCACATCTGGGATTACACGTGCATAAGTCACTGTCACATTTAGGACAGAAATACAGCTTTTTGGTTACTGGGGTGAAAAAAAACTCTAATATACTGCACATCTGTGATTACACGTGCATAAGTCACTGTCACATTTAGGACAGAAATACAGCCTTTTGGTTAGGGTGAAAAAAGCCTCTAATATACTGCACATCTGTGATTACACATGCATAGGTCACTGTCACATTTAGGACAGAAATACAGCTTTTTGGTTAGTGTGAAAAAACCCTCTAATATACTGCACATCTGTGATTACACATGCATAAGTAACTGTCACATTTAGGCCATAAAAAGGGCTTTGGCAAACTGGGGTGAAAAAGCCTCTAATATACTGCACATCTGGGATGACATGTGCATAAGTCACTGTCACATTTAGGACAGAAATACAGTTTTTTGGTTACTGGGGTGAAAAACCCCTCTAATATACTGCGTATCTGTGTTTACACGTGCATAAGTCACTGTCACATTTAGGACAGAAATACAGTTTTTTGGTTACTGGGGTGAAAAAACCCTCTAACATACTGCACATCTGGGATTACACGTGCATAATTCACTGTCACATTTAGGACAGAAATACAGCTTTTTTGGTTACTGGGGTGAAAAAACCCTCTAATATACTGCATATCTGGGATTACACGTGCATAAGTTACTGTCACATTTAGGACAGAAATACAGCTTTTTGGTTACTGGGGTGAAAAAACCCTCTAATATACTGCACATCTGTGATTACACGTGCATAAGTCACTGTCACATTTAGGACAGAAATACAGCTTTTTGGTTACTGGGGTGAAAAAAGCCTCTAATATACTGCACATCTGGGATTACACGTGCATAATTCACTGTCACATTTAGGACAGAAATACAGCTTTTTTGGTTACTGGGGTGAAAAAACCCTCTAATATACTGCATATCTGGGATTACACGTGCATAAGTTACTGTCACATTTAGGACAGAAATACAGCTTTTTGGTTACTGGGGTGAAAAAACCCTCTAATATACTGCACATCTGTGATTACACGTGCATAAGTCACTGTCACATTTAGGACAGAAATACAGCTTTTTGGTTACTGGGGTGAAAAAAGCCTCTAATATACTGCACATCTGGGATTACACGTGCATAAAATACTGTCACATTTAGGACAGAAATACAGCTTTTTGGTTACTGGGGTGAAAAAAGCCTCTAATATACTGCACATCTGGGATTACACGTGCATAAGTTACTGTCACATTTAGGACAGAAATACAGCTTTTTGGTTACTGGGGTGAAAAAAGCCTCTAATATACTGCACATCTGTGATTACACATGCTTAAGTCACTGTCACATTTAGGACAGAAATACAGCTTTTTGGTTACTGGGGTGAAAAAAGCCTCTAATATACTGCACATCTGTGATTACACGTGCATAAGTCACTGTCACATTTAGGACAGAAATACAGCTTTTTGGTTAGGGTGAAAAAAGCCTCTAATATACTGCACATCTGTGATTACACATGCATAAGTCACTGTCACATTTAGGACAGAAATACAGCTTTTTGGTTAGTGTGAAAAAACCCTCTAATATACTGCACATCTGTGATTACACATGCATAAGTAACTGTCACATTTAGGCCATAAAAAGGGCTTTGGCAAACTGGGGTGAAAAAGCCTCTAATATACTGCACATCTGGGATGACATGTGCATAAGTCACTGTCACATTTAGGACAGAAATACAGTTTTTTGGTTACTGGGGTGAAAAACCCCTCTAATATACTGCGTATCTGTGTTTACACGTGCATAAGTCACTGTCACATTTAGGACAGAAATACAGTTTTTTGGTTACTGGGGTGAAAAAACCCTCTAACATACTGCACATCTGGGATTACACGTGCATAAGTCACTGTCACATTTAGGACAGAAATACAGCTTTTTTGGTTACTGGGGTGAAAAAACCCTCTAATATACTGCATATCTGGGATTACACGTGCATAAGTTACTGTCACATTTAGGACAGAAATACAGCTTTTTGGTTACTGGGGTGAAAAAACCCTCTAATATACTGCACATCTGTGATTACACGTGCATAAGTCACTGTCACATTTAGGACAGAAATACAGCTTTTTGGTTACTGGGGTGAAAAAAGCCTCTAATATACTGCACATCTGGGATTACACGTGCATAAAATACTGTCACATTTAGGACAGAAATACAGCTTTTTGGTTACTGGGGTGAAAAAAGCCTCTAATATACTGCACATCTGGGATTACACGTGCATAAGTTACTGTCACATTTAGGACAGAAATACAGCTTTTTGGTTACTGGGGTGAAAAAAGCCTCTAATATACTGCACATCTGTGATTACACGTGCATAAGTCACTGTCACATTTAGACCATAAATACGGCTTTGGTATACTCGGGTGAAAAAAGCTTCTAATATACTGCACATCTGGGATTACACGTGCATAAGTTACTGTCACATTTAGGACAGAAATACAGCTTTTTGGTTACTTAGGTGAAAAAACCCTCTAATATACTGCACATCTGTGATTACACGTGCATAAGTCACTGTCACATTTAGGCCACAAATACGGCTTTGGCATACTGGGGTGAAAAAAGCCTCTAATATACTGCACATCTCTGATTACACGTGCATAAGTCACTGTCACATTTAGACCATAAATACGGCTTTGGCATACTAAGGTGAAAAAAGCCTCTAAGGGTTTATATTGGCAGTTAATTATTTTTAACATACTTAACCACTTTTTACTTTGCTTTGTGAACGCTAACTATGAGGCAAACATCTAATAAGGGACGCGGTCGTGGTGGAGCCTCTGGTGCAGGGAGAGGACATGGCCGTTCTGCCACAGCTACACGTCCTACTGAACCTACTACCTCACTTCCCAGTAGCCGCCAGAATCGACATCGATATTTGGTCGGGCCTAATGCCGTTCTAAGGATGGTAAGGCCTGAGCAAGTACAGGCGCTAGTCAATTGGGTGGCCGACAGTGTATCCAGCACGTTCACATTATCTCCCACCCAGTCTTCTGCAGAAAGCGCGCAGGTGGCGACTGAAACCCATGCCCATCAGTCTTTCACATCACCCCCGTGCATATCGGGGAACCTGTCTGAGCCTCAAGTCATGCAGCAGTCTCTTATGCTGTTTGAAGACTCTGCTGGCAGGGTTTCCTAAGGGCATCCACCTAGCCCTTCCCCAGGGGTGGAAGACATAGAATGCACTGACGCACAACCACTTATGTTTCCTGATGAGGACATGGGAATATCACCTCAGCACGTCTCTGATGATGACGAAACAGGTGCCAACTGCTGCGTCTTTCTGCAGTGTGCAGACCGAAATGGAGATCAGGGAGGAAGACTGGGTGGAAGACGATGCAGGGGACGATGAGGTCCTAGACCCCACATGGAATGAAGGTCTTGCCACTGACTTTCAGAGTTCGGAGGAAGAGGCAGTGGTGAGACCGAGCCAACAGCGTAGCCAAAGCGGGAGCAGGGTGCAAAAGCAGGGACCGAGCCCACCAAAGGCAGCTTTAGGGAATTCCCTCGCATGGCACTTCTTCACACAATGTGCTGACGACAAGACTCGAGTGGTTTGCACGCTGTGCCATCAGAGCCTGAAGCGAGGCATTAATGTTCTGAACCTCAGCACAACCTGCATGACCAGGCATCTACATGCGAGACATGGGCTGCAGTGGAGTAAGCACCTTCAAAACCAAGAAAGGGCTCAGTCCCCTCCTGCTCCCTCTTCTGATGCTGCCTCGGCCTCTTCCTCCGCCTCTGGAGGAACGTTGGCACCTGCTGCCCAGCAAACAGAGGATGTGCCACCAACAACACCACCTCCGTCACCAAGCATCTCCACCATGTCACACGGAAGCGTTCAGCTCTCCATCTCACAGACCTTTGAGAGAAAGCGTAAATTCTAACCTAGCCACCCTCGATCCCTTGCCCTGAATGCCAGCATTTCTAAACTGCTGGC
Organism: Bufo bufo; assembly: GCF_905171765.1. Classification (NCBI taxonomy): domain Eukaryota; kingdom Metazoa; phylum Chordata; class Amphibia; order Anura; family Bufonidae; genus Bufo; species Bufo bufo. The sequence continues at coordinate 391,642,017 of NC_053391.1, forward strand.
CTTTAAAATGCTGTCATTCAGGCTGGTTGAGTCAGACAGCTTCAAACAGCTTATGTCGCTTTCTGTTCCACTGTACATCGTTCCCAGCCGCCAGTGCCCTCCCTGCACAACCAAGTATCGGATAAAATCAAGTGTGCACTGCGCAACGACATCTGTGGCAAGGTCCACCTAACCACAGATACGTGGACCAGTAAGCACGGCCAGGGACGCTATATCTCCCTAACTGCACACTGAGTAAATGTAGTGGCGGCTGGGCCCCAGGTGGAGAGCTGTTTGGCGCACGTCCTTCCGCCGCCAAGGATCGCAGGGCATCATTCTTTGCCTCCTGTTGCCTCGGCTTCCTCCTCCTCTTCTACCACCTCCTTATCCGGTCAGCGACAGACCTTCACCACCAACTTCAGCACAGCCAGGGGTAAACGTCAGCAGGCCATTTTGAAACTGATGTGTTTGGGGGACAGGCCCCACACCGCGCAGGAGTTGTGGCGGGGTATAGAACAACAGACCGACGAGTGGTTGCTGCCAGTGGGCCTCAAGCCTGGCCTGGTGGTGTGCGATAATGGGCGAAATCTCGTTGCAGCTCTGGGACTAGCCGGTTTGATGCACATCCCTTGCCTGGCGCATGTGCTGAATTTGGTGGTGCAGAAATTCATTCACAACTACCCCGACATGTCTGAGCTGCTGCATAAAGTGCGGGCCGTCTGTGCACGCTTCCGGCGTTCTCATCCTGCCGCCTCTTGGCTGTCTGCTCTACAGCGTAACTTCGGCCTTCCCGCTCACCGCCTCATATGCGACGTGCCCACCAGGTGGAACTCCACCTTGCACATGCTGGAGAGACTGTGCAAACAGCAGCAGGCCATAGTGGAGTTTCAGCTGCAGCAGGCACGGGTGAGTCACGCTGCGAACAGCACCACTTCACCACCAATGACTGGGCCTCCATGCGAGACCTGTGTGCCCTGTTGCGCTGTTTCGAGTACTCCACCAACATGGCCAGTGGCGATGATGCCGTTATCAGTGTTACAATACCACTTCTATGTCTCCTTGAGAAAACACTTAGGGCGATGATGGAAGAGGATGTGGCCCAGGACGAGGAGGAGGAAGAGGGGTCATCTCTAACACTTTCAGGCCAGTCTTTTAGAAGTGGCTCAGAAAGAGGATTTTTGCAACAGCAGAGGCCAGGTACAAACTTGGCCAGCCAGGGCCCACTACTGGAGGACGAGAAGGAGAAGGATGAGGAGAATGGGGATGAAGCATGTTCACAGCGGGGTGTTAATCCAACGCAGCTCGGGCCCATTACTGGTGCGTAGCTGGGGGGATACGGAGGACGCAGACGATACGCCTCCCACAGAGGACAGCTTGTCCTTACCTCTGGGCAGCCTGGCACACATGAGCGACTACATGCTGCAGTGCCTATGCAACGACTGCAGAGTTGCCTGCATTTTAACGTGTGCTGACTACTGGGTGGCCACTCTGCTGGATCCCCGTTGCAAAGACAATGTGCCGTCCTTAATTCCCTCACTGGAGCATGATCGGAAGATGCGCGACTACAGGCGCACGCTGGTAGACGCGCTCCTGAGAGCATTCCCGACTGACGCCGGGGGACAAGTGGAAGCACAAGGGGAAGGCCGAGGAGGAGGAAGAGGTCGCCAACGCAGCTGTGTCAGCGCCAGCACCTCAGAAGGCAGGGTTAGCATGGCCGACATGTGGAAAAGCTTTGTCACCTCGCCGCAACAATTGGCCCCAACTGCTGATATGGAGCGTGTTAGCAGGAGGCAGCATTTGAACAACATGGTGGAACAGTACCTGTGCACACTACTACACGTACTGACTGATGGTTCTGCCCCATTCAACTTCTGGGTATCCAAATTGTCCACATGGCCAGAGTTTGCAATGTATGCCCTGGAGGTGGTGGCCTGCCCTGCAACCAGTGTACTCTCTGAATGTGTATTTAGCACGGCAGGAGGCGTCATTACAGACAGACGTAGCCGCCTGTCCACAGCCAACGTGGACAAGCTCACGTTTATTAAAATGAACCAGCCTTGGATCCCACAAGACTTGTCTGTACCTTGTGCAGAACAGACATTTATACCACCATCAAACATACATTCTTGTACTCAAGTCAAGTGCAATGATTCTTTGTTTTCTTTTTTTTTATTTGTCCCAATATTTTGGGGGCTACCTACCCCAATAAAAAAATAAAAAAACATTGTTGGCTACCTGTTCGTCCTCCATTGCTGCCTCCACCTACAACACCACATTCACCGCCTCCTAAACCTCCGACTCCATATCCACCTCCTTCTCTGAGTTGCAGGTTAATAATTTGTAATTTTTAGTTATTTTATTTCATTTTAAGTTATTTCCCTATGCACATTTGTTTGCAGAGCAGTTGCCATGCTCTTAAACACATTTTACTGCCTTTTACATCCCTCTAGCCTTTTCAAGGACTATTTTAGAGCCATTTTAATTAAAAAAAATGCCAATTTTAGTGCCCTAAATTGAAAAAATTCTTATTTTCAATTGTCGGGTGACATTTTACCATTTTTGGCGTATACAAACCCCTGCTCTGCATTGCTGACAGGGGCCTAAATCTCTCAAAATCCTCTGTTGTATTGCTGGGTGACATGAACCCCCTTTTGCCGTGAATGAACCCCTGCTCTGCATTGCTGACAGGGGCCTAAATCTCTCAAAATCCTCTGTTCTATTGCTGGGTGACATGAACCCCCTTTTGCCATAAATGAACCCCTGCTCTGCATTGCTGACAGGGGCCTAAATCTCTTAAAATCATCTGTTCTATTGCTGGGTGACATGAACTCCCTTTTGCCGTGAATGAACCCCTGCTGTGCCTGGGTGACTGGGGCCTAATACTCTCAAAATCCTCTGTTGTATTGCTAGGTGACATGATCCCCCTTTTGCCGTGAATGAACCCCTGCTCTGCATTGCTGACAGGGGCCTAAATCTCTCAAAATCTTCTGTTGTATTGCTGGGTGACATGAACCCCCTTTTGCCGTGAATGAACCCCTGCTCTGCATTGCTGACTGGGGCCTAAAGCTCTCCAAATCCTCTGTTGTATTGCTGGGTGACATGAACCCCCTTTTGCCGTGAATGAACCCCTGCTCTGCATTGCTGACAGGGGCCTAAATCTCTCAAAATCCTCTGTTGTATTGCTGGGTGACATGAACCCCCCTTTGCCGTGAATGAACCCCTGCTGTGCCTTGGTGACTGGGGCCTAAATCTCTCAAAATCCTCTGTTGTATTGCTGGGTGACATGAACCCCCTTTTGCCGTGAATGAACCCCTGCTCTGCATTGCTGACTGGAGCCTAAATCTCTCAAAATCCTCTGTTCTATTGCTGGGTGACATGAACCCCCTTTTGCCGTGAATGAACCCCTGCTGTGCCTTGGTGACTGGGGCCTAAATCTCTCAAAATCCTCTGTTCTATTGCTGGGTGACATGATCCCCCTTTTGCCGTCAATGAACCCCTGCTCTGCATTGCTGACAGGGGCCTAAATCTGTCAAAATCCTCTGTTGTATTGCTGGGTGACATGAATCCCCTTTTGCCGTGAATGAACCCCTGCTGTGCCTGGGTGACTGGGGCCTAAATCTCTCAAAATCCTCTGTTCTATTGCTGGGTGACATGAACCCCTTTTTGCCGTGAATGAACCCCTGCTCTGCATTGCTGACAGGGGCCTAAATCTCTCAAAATCCTCTGTTGTATTGCTGGGTGACATGAACCCCCTTTTGCCGTGAAAGAACCCCTGCTCTGCCTGTGTGACAGGGGCCTAAATCTCTCAAAATCCGCTGTTCTATTGCTGGGTGACATGAACCCCCTTTTGCCGTGAATGAACCCCTGCTGTGCCTGGGTGACTGGGGCCTAAATCTCTCAAAATCCTCTGTTGTATTGCTGGGTGACATGAACCCCCTTTGGCCGTGAATGAACCCCTGCTCTGCATTGCTGACTGGGGCCTAAATCTCTCAAAATCCTCAGTTGTATTGCTGGGTGACATGAACCCCCCTTTGCCGTGAATGAACCCCTGCTGTGCCTTGGTGACTGGGGCCTAAATCTCTCAAAATCCTCTGTTGTATTGCTGGGTGACATGAACCCCCTTTTGCCGTGAATGAACCCCTGCTCTGCATTGCTGACAGGGGCCTAAATCTCTCAAAATCCTCTGTTCTATTGCTGGGTGACATGAACCCCCTTTTGCCATAAATGAACCCCTGCTCTGCATTGCTGACAGGGGCCTAAATCTCTTAAAATCATCTGTTCTATTGCTGGGTGACATGAACTCCCTTTTGCCGTGAATGAACCCCTGCTGTGCCTGGGTGACTGGGGCCTAATACTCTCAAAATCCTCTGTTGTATTGCTAGGTGACATGATCCCCCTTTTGCCGTGAATGAACCCCTGCTCTGCATTGCTGACAGGGGCCTAAATCTCTCAAAATCTTCTGTTGTATTGCTGGGTGACATGAACCCCCTTTTGCCGTGAATGAACCCCTGCTCTGCATTGCTGACTGGGGCCTAAAGCTCTCCAAATCCTCTGTTGTATTGCTGTGTGACATGAACCCCCTTTTGCCGTGAATGAACCCCTGCTCTGCATTGCTGACAGGGGCCTAAATCTCTCAAAATCCTCTGTTGTATTGCTGGGTGACATGAACCCCTCTTTGCCGTGAATGAACCCCTGCTGTGCCTTGGTGACTGGGGCCTAAATCTCTCAAAATCCTCTGTTGTATTGCTGGGTGACATGAACCCCCTTTTGCCGTGAATGAACCCCTGCTCTGCATTGCTGACTGGAGCCTAAATCTCTCAAAATCCTCTGTTCTATTGCTGGGTGACATGAACCCCCTTTTGCCGTGAATGAACCCCTGCTGTGCCTTGGTGACTGGGGCCTAAATCTCTCAAAATCCTCTGTTCTATTGCTGGGTGACATGATCCCCCTTTTGCCGTCAATGAACCCCTGCTCTGCATTGCTGACAGGGGCCTAAATCTGTCAAAATCCTCTGTTGTATTGCTGGGTGACATGAATCCCCTTTTGCCGTGAATGAACCCCTGCTGTGCCTGGGTGACTGGGGCCTAAATCTCTCAAAATCCTCTGTTCTATTGCTGGGTGACATGAACCCCTTTTTGCCGTGAATGAACCCCTGCTCTGCATTGCTGACAGGGGCCTAAATCTCTCAAAATCCTCTGTTGTATTGCTGGGTGACATGAACCCCCTTTTGCCGTGAAAGAACCCCTGCTCTGCCTGTGTGACAGGGGCCTAAATCTCTCAAAATCCGCTGTTCTATTGCTGGGTGACATGAACCCCCTTTTGCCGTGAATGAACCCCTGCTGTGCCTGGGTGACTGGGGCCTAAATCTCCCAAAATCCTCTGTTGTATTGCTGGGTGACATGAACCCCCTTTGGCCGTGAATGAACCCCTGCTCTGCATTGCTGACTGGGGCCTAAATCTCTCAAAATCCTCAGTTGTATTGCTGGGTGACATGAACCCCCCTTTGCCGTGAATGAACCCCTGCTGTGCCTTGGTGACTGGGGCCTAAATCTCTCAAAATCCTCTGTTGTATTGCTGGGTGACATGAACCCCCTTTTGCCGTGAATGAACCCCTGCTCTGCATTGCTGACAGGGGCCTAAATCTCTCAAAATCCTCTATTGTATTGGTGGGTGACATGAACCCCCTTTTGCCGTGAATGAACCCCTGCTGTGCCTGGGGCCTAAATCTCTCAAAATCCTCTGTTGTATTGCTGGGTGACATGAACCCCCTTTTGCCGTGAATGAACCCCTGCTCTGCATTTCTGACTGGGGCCTAAATCTCTCAAAATCCTCTATTGTATTGGTGGGTGACATGAACCCCCTTTTGCCGTGAATGAACCCCTGCTGTGCCTGGGTGACAGGGGCCCAAATCTCTCAAAATCCTCAGTTCTATTCCTGGGTGACATGAACCCCCTTTTGCCGTGAATGAACCCCTGCTCTGCATTGCTGACAGGGAACTAAATTTAGTGAAAACATCTGTTACTGATCGGAAGATGCGCGACTACAAGCGCACGCTGATGATAGCATTCCCACCTGACAGAGGGGTCACAGTGGAAGCACAAGGCGAAGGCAGAGGAGGAGGAAGAGGTCTCCAACGCAGCTGGGGCACCACCAGCACCTGAGAAGGCAGGGTTAGCATGGCCAAAATGTGGAAAAGCTTTGTCAGCCTTGGAGGTGCTGACCTGCCTTGAAGCCAGTGTATAGTGTGAACGTGTGTTTAGCACGGCAGAGAGCATTATCACAGGCCACAGTCAATGTGGACAAGCTTACGTTTATTAAAATGAACCAGGCATGGATCCCACAGGACTTGTCCGTACCTTGTGCAGAATAGACATTTATGCCAGCCTCAACCATCCATTCTTGTACTCAAGTGCACTTATTCTTAGTTTTATTTTGTTATATGTCTCAATATTTTGGGACACCCCAACTTAAAAATAAAAAATAACACAAATCAGTGTTGGCTACCTATTCCTCCTTCACCGCCGCTTCCACCTACACCGCCATGTCAACCTACACCGCCACATCCACCCATCCACCGCCTCCTCAACCTCCTACTCCTAAATCCAGATTGTTATTTTAAATTTTTCTGTATTTTATGTTATTTTAAGTCATTTCCCTATCCACATTTGTTTGCAGAACAGTTGTCATGTTCTTAAGCACATTCTGATGCCTTTTGCAACCCTCTAGCCCTTTCCAGGACTATTTTATAGCCATTTTAGTGCCCAAAAGTTCGGGTCCCCATTGGCTTCAATTTGTTTCGGGTTCGGGGTCAAGTTCGGGTCCCGAACCCGAACTTTTTTTTCAAGTTCGGCCAAACCTGCCGAACCCGAACATCCAGGTGTCCGCTCAACTCTAGTCCTAAGGTCCTGTTTTAAAGGGGTTCTACCACCACATTTTCACCTATTTAGCTGTCAGACACTAGCGATCTGCTTGTGTCTGCTCTACCTAACCATGCTATTGTAATCCCTTTCTGTGCAGCGGTTACCCTAAAAAACGTAGTTTTATTGGTATGCTAATGAGCCTCTAGGTGCTATGGGGGCATCTTTTCAGCACCTAGAGGCTCCGTCCACTCACCATTTCTGCCGCCCAGCGCACTCCAGCCCGCCCCTCTACTCTAGATTGACAGACTACTTCTCTGCATCTCGGCCGAATTTTCGCGCCTGCGCTGCGTGCTTCTGTATTCGGCGCAGGCGCAGTGACTGTCTCCCTGCGCCGGAATCTTCACTGTGCCTGCGCCGATTACGGCGCAGGGAGCAGTCCAACAGTCACTGCGCCTGGCAGAATACAGAAGCACACGGCACAGGCGCGAGTGGGCTGTCAATCTAGAGGAGAGGGGCGGGCTGGAGCGCGCTGGGCGGCAGAAATGGTGAGTGGACGGAGCCTGTAGGTGCTCAAAAGACGCCCCCATAGCACCTAGAGGCTCATTAGCATACCAATAAAACTATGTTTTTTAGGGTAAACGCTGCACAGAAAGGGATTACAATAGCATGGTTAGGTAGAGCAGACACTAGCAGATCGCTAGTGTCTGACAGCTAAATAGGTGAAAATGTGGTGGTAGAAACCCTTTAATGGTCAGTCCACCCCTAGCTAAATCTTATGATGCAACTGCAATGTCCGACTAATGGATGAGTGGTGCTAGTTTTAGAAGGAAAGGCAGATATTTATTATAAACATATCCAAGCCCCGTGATACATTATACATGAGCATCTATCTCCCTATGTGTTTCTATTTTTATAAAGACTCATATAAAAGTTAAGAGGAATGAACTGACAGCTATATAAAATATAAATCACTTTATACATTTCTTCCATTATCTAGTCATGTGCAGTCTTTGAATCAAAGTAACAAATATTCAAGTGCAGTTAACAATAGCAGAGGTTTTTAATTATTGCTGAAAGTGAGGTGTGTTGGAAGTAATGAGACTTGACCAGTGCAAAAAATAATCACCATTTGGATAAAGTAGCAAATGTACCTTCATGACATTAGCCGTACTCAGTGTACATGACATATTATCTTATGCATCAAGAAGGGATTTTATTTTAATAGTTTCCAAAATGAACATTCTTCCGCAGCTAAGTTAGAGGTTACTGTGAATACATCAAACTTATATTTATCATTAAATACTTTCTATCCTTTCTTTTTATAAATTGCTTTCACTATGCTTTATAGGAGCCTGTATAAACCTGAATTAATGAGGTCCTGAGTTTTTTCAGTTTTTATGCTGTTTTGTATAATTTTTCTTCCATTCAACACAACTAACTAATATTGTCTAAAAAGTTAAACTTTTAACATTAAAGGGTTGTCCAGCTTTTAAACATTTTTGAGCTGTCTCCCCCTCCCTGCCAGACCTGTGGAGGGAAGCATACTTACCTCTCAATTCTAGCTCCTTTGGTACACCACACTTCGGTCTACAGTTTTCAACTTTTGGAGTGGATGTGCGTTATATGTGCCATGGCAGCCAAAGACTGGCCACAGCTGTGACGTGTTTCCCAAGAAAAGGGGTTAGAAATGAGCCAGGAGCAGGTAAATATGGTTCCCTCGACAGGTCTGGTGGGGAAAGAATGGTTGCCCAAAAATGTTTGCAAGCTAGACAACCTTAATGACCATTGACCTTTACTGCTTTTATGTATATTGGGACTGGAATAGTACCTTTATTGTTGGAGTATTTTGTATGTACAGTGGTGCTTGAAAGTTTGTGAAGGATTTTTTATATTTCTGCATAAATTTGACCTAAAACTACATGAGATTTTTCACAAGTAGATAAAGATAACCAAATCAAACAAGAGTGAAAAATATTAGACCTGACAATTTATATATTGAAGAAAATGATCCAATATCACAATGATCAATACTATGAATCTTCACGCACCACTGTATATTGGTCTGTGGATTACTAATTGTTTACTGTATTCTCTTTTTTGTATTATTTACTTGTAGAGATGAATAACCCATAATAAAAATATCCTCCAATTTTGTATGTTAACAATTATACTTTATTAGATTAAAATAAATAAATAGTACAAAGACATAAATTGTTGACAACTAGAAATCCAAAAGAGGGCAAAGAGGGCACCGCTATATCAGTTGTATATAATCCATGTATCAATTTAATGGTACAAATATCAGACAGTGCATAATATATATAGGGCTCAAAATTAAAAAACCCAGTACACGATTTGGCAAAGAAGTGACACGAAGTGTAAAGGCAAAAACGGCTGAAAGACAAAAATAGACCAATAAAAATGGGTAGCAAACCGTTAAGCGGCACCCTCCTCCCAACGCCGTTTCGCCCTGAGGCTTCTTCCAGGGGTAAAGAAAAAATAATTCACTCCCACTCTTTTTATATAATGAACAATCCATTATCATTAGCGAGTTATTACCTATATTATGCTGGCACCTTTACCCCTAATGCTAAGATCGCGCAGCCAGATCGAAGTCCATAACAAACATTAAGTAGTGGGGGTGCGCGTGATCTGTTAGGTCCAATTCAATTAATTATAAAACCAAATACATGATGATAGTGAAAGAAGCAAGTGAATGCCAAATCAGAAAAAAGAAAAAAAGGATGAATTAAAAATGCAGTGAATAACATACAAAGTGCAAAGTGTCACTTGTGAAAGTTGTGAGGTGTGCAAAGTGCCACTCGTGAAAGTTGTGAGGTGTCAGCAGAAATTCATAATCACGCCACATGTCCACCGGGACATCCGATTGTCTCAGGAATGGGCAATCTCTGTGAAACTGCTTGCAAATGAATTGATTTCGTTTTGAAACCCTTGGTAAAACAGCTACCCATTTTTCTGAAGGACACAACTGACATCTTACGTCGACTTAATGGATTACAACTTGAACCAGACATGAGGATAGCAACCTGTGACAGGGAATCATTATATACGAGCATTCGACATGAAGATGGGATTGAAGCAGTGAGATTCTATCTAGCAATGTCTGACATAGAGGAACCAATGGGTTAGTTCATCCTGGAACTTCTTGAATTTGTTTTAACCCATAATTATTCTTTAGTTGGGGATGTGTTCTACCTACAGCTCCAGGGAACGGCCAAGGGGGCGGCCTGTGCAAATTGATTCCTGGGGCTGTGGGAGAGACCGATCTTCCTCACTGATTTACTTCCGCTGGTTGGCAGAGTCCAGATGTGGTCTCGCTATATAGATGATGTTTTCATCATATGGCAGGGCTCACAGGCTGGATGTCAGGATTTGCCTGTGTCCCAGGCGGCAGCTTTTCCAACTGAGCTATTCTGTCTCCTGGACAGTTCTTGTGCCTCTAGTTTCGGTTCCCGGCTGGTTTGCTCCACCCTGTTCCATAATTTAACATCCTATTTAAGCCCAGCCTTGCACTTCCTGCCTTGGGAGATTATTGTGCTCTCAGCCTGTAATCAAGCTAGTCTCTCCTGCTCTGCTGCTAAAACCTGATGCTCCATCTCGTGCATCGACCATTGGCTTCCTCCTGACTACGGTATTTCCCTATTCCTCTAATACTGACACTCCATATTGTGCTTCAACCATTGGCTTCCTCTTGACTAGGATATCGGCCTTGCAAATACCCCAAGTAGTTGCAATAAAAGACTCTGAACCAGACCCGGACCGTTACAGTGGATTTGGCCAATATGTGGAACGATTAAACAAAAATGATGAGATTAGAGTTGAGTGAACACCTGGAAGTTCGGGTTCGCCGGGTTCGGACGAACTTTGCCGCAAAGCTCGGGACCTGAACTTGACCCCAAACCTGAACCCCATTGAAGTCAATGGGGGCCCGAACTTTGGGGCACTAAAATGGCTCTAAAAAAGTCATAGAAAGGGCTAGAGGGCTGCAAAAGGAAGCAAAATAGGGTTAAGAGCAGGACAATTGACCTGCAAACAAATGTGGATAGGGAAATGAATTAAAATAACATAGAATAAAAAAAGTTAAAAATAATGATCTTGAACTAGGAGGTGGAGGTCAAAGTAGAGTAGGAGGTTGAGGAGGCGGTGGATGTGGCGTTGTAGGTGGAAGCGGTGGTGGAGGAGGTAGCCAACGCTATTTTTGTACTTTTTTTAAATTAATATTCTTACAAATTTGGGAGTATAACAATGGCTGGGTGCGGCCGGTATACTTGTCTATTCAGCACAAGGTACAGACAAGTCCTGTGGGATCTATACCTGGTTAATTTTAATGAACGTGAGCTTGTCCACATTGGCTGTGGACAGGCGGCTGTGCTTGTCTGTGATCACCCCCCCCCTGCCATGCTGAACACACGTTCAGACAATACATTGGCCGCAGCGCAGGCCAGCACCTCTAAGGCGCAAAGGGCAAGCTCTGGTCATGTGCCCAATTTGGAGACCCAGAAGTTGAATGGGGCAGACCCATCAGTCAGTACGTGTAGGCGTGTGCACACGTACTGTTCCACCACGTTGCTGAAATGCTGCCTCCTGCTAACACGTTCCATATCAGCTGGAGGTGCTGGTTGTTGTGGCGTGCTGACAAAGCTTTTCCACATTTCGGCCATCCAAACTATCCCTTCTGAAGTGCTGGCGGTGCCCCAGCTGCGTTGGCGACTTCTTCCTCTTCCTCTGCCTTCGCCTTGTGCTTCCACTGAGCCTCCGGTGTCAGGTGGGAATGCCATCAGTAGCGTGTCTACCAGCATGCGCTGGTACTCGCGCATCTTCCGATCACGCTCCAATGATGGAATTAAGGATGGCACGTTGTCCTTGTAGCGGGGATCCAGCAGGGTGGCCACCGAGTAATCAGCACTGGTTAGAATGTGGGCAACTCGGCAATCATTGCTCAGGCACTGCAGCATGTAGTAGCTCATGTGTGCCAGGCAACGATAAGCTGTCCTCTGTGGGAGGTGTATCGTCTGTGTCCTCTGTATCCCCCAGCCTTGCTCCAGTGATGCCCATGAGCTGCTTTGGGTCCCACCCTGTTGTGAACACGGTTTCACCTCCTCATCATTCTCCGCCTCCTCATCCTCCAGAACTGTGCTGTGGCTGGACAATTGTGTACCTGGCCTCTGTTGGTGCAGTAACCCACCCTCCGAGCCACTTGTGAATGACTGGCCTGAGAACCGTGGAAATGATCCCTCTTCCTCCTCCTCTTCCTCCTATGCCACATCCTCTTCCATCATTGCCCGAAGCGTTTTTTCAAGGAGACATAGAAGTGGGATAGTAACGCTGAGGACAACATCATTGGCACTGGCTATGTGGGTGGAGTACTCGAAACAGCGCAACACGGCACACCACTCTGCTTTTGCTCACTGCTCCCTCTTTTGCTCTGCAGCTGGTGCTGTGTGACCACCACCTCTTCCTACAAACTGCACACGTCAGTCACATGACCTTGATTTCATGTGGGGTCTAGGACCTCATCATCCTCCACATCATCTTCCACCCACTCTTCACCCCTGCCCTCCTTGTCGGTCTGCGCACTGCAGAAAGCCGCCGCAGTTGGTACCTGTGTTTCGTCATCATAAGAGATGTGCTGCGGTGGTCCTCCCATGTCCACATCTTGAAACATAAGTGGTTGGGCATCAGTGTACTCAATCTTTTCCACTTCTGGAGCAGGGCTATGTGGACGGCCATCGGAAACCCTGCCAGCAGAGTCATCAAAAAGCATAAGAGACTGCTGTGAAAGACAGATGCCCATGGGCTGCAGGTGCCAATTCTGCGCTTTCTGCAGCGCTCCGGGTGGGAGACAATGTGAAGGAACTGGAGGCACTATCAGCCACCCAATCTACTACCGCCTCTACTTTTTTCTGGCCTCACCATTTTTACAGCGGTATTCGGGCCTACAGAATAACGCTGAACGTTCTGTGGCCTACGTGCACCTGAGGAAGGTGTTTTCATTTGGGCATGTAGCTGGCTCAGATCGATCACATCCTTTCCCTGCAACAGGAGCTCCACCAACCCCAGCAGCACCACGAACGGGGCCACGTCCCTTATTTGATGCTGTCCTCATTCTTGGAGGTCACCCACTGAACTAACAGACAGATTAACTTTATTATTTTCCCTGTCATGTATGTAGTGCAGGTGTACTTCACGCAATAAATGGGTATATGACGTGCACCTAACTAACAGACAGAATAACTATTAAATTTGTGTGTCAGGGGTACAAAGTACAATGTTGTATTGCACCCACAAAAAAAATTGCTGTAGGTCAGGGGTGCAAAGATGGTGTATTGCACCCACAAAAAATTGCACTAACACTGTCCCTCACTTCAGCTGCCTGCTTTCTGTCCCTTCACTACTGAGAGCTGATGGACGTTGCTACAGGTGATCCAGCTTATATAGAGGCTGGGTCACGTGATACACCGGCCAATCACAGCCATGCCATTATTAGGCATGGCTGTGATGGCTTCTAAGGGCACACAGCTTAAAAGCTTGTTGACTGGCTTCCCTGCAGCCTTTCAACAAGCTTTATTAAATGCCCAAACACCGAACTCAAACTTTTCCAGCAAAGTTCGAGTTTGGGTCCTGGTACTGAAAATCATAAAGTTCGGTACGGACCCGAACTTTACAGAACATGTTCTCTCAACACTAATGTGAATATCAAATTAATTTATTGGGTGGAACGCACTAATTTGGATTTCCTGCATATCAAAATCCTTGTCGATGATGAGGCAAGAGTAACAACTGATCTCTTCAGAAAAAAGACATCGACGAATGCTTTACTTCATACCAATTCATGCCATCCTAGGAATCTTATCCACAACATACAATGCAGCCAATTTTTTAGATTGCGACGTATCTGTTCCACAAATGAAACGTTTGAAAGACAATCCAGCCACCTACACATAGATTTTAAGAACGTGGCTACCTGATAAAATGCATAATCGCAGGATATGACAAAGCAAAGAAAATGAATAGAGATGATCTCCTTAGTGCTAAAGAGAAATGATCCTAGCAACAAGATGATAAGGTACGATTTTTATCAACTTATAACTCACAGTGGAAATTGATGACTAAACACTGGGAATTACTACGTTTGGATCCAACTTTGGAGAGAGTACTTCCTCCGGTGCCATCAATTACATATAGGAAATCCCAAAATCTGAAAGATATCCTAAATAGGAACCACTATACAGGTGGGCACCCATCTAAAATGTTTAGCTCAAAGGGCCTAAATGGGGCTCTGCACCCTGTGGCAAATGTGTGGGTTGTCCAAATCTAGACAGGGCTTCTAATTTTGCGAACCCCTCTAGAACTAACAAACAATATGTGATAACTTACAATATCACATGCGGCACACCTGGGGTCATATACCTAGCACAATGCCCTTGCCTACTGATTTATATTGGTATGACCTCAAGAGAACTGAGGAGACGTGTTAGAGAACACGTGCTTGGCATTGAAGGGGCAAAAGACGAAAATGACGTAATGAAATTGAAATCTATTCCTAGGCACTGTAAGGAATACCATAACTGTGACAGTTCACTCTTCTGTGTGAGAGGTATTGACCGTGTGCTCATCCCCCCAAGAGGCGCCAAATGGAAAAAGCTGCTGGCTCAAAAAGAGGTAAGATGGATTTAGGTACTTGATTGTGTGACTCCGGGTGGGCTTAATGAGGAAATATCGTTCTGACCATACTTATGATTTTTGATTTAGTTCCTTGGGAAGTTTGGGTCCTCTTGTTTTTACATATTTTGATTTGAACTCTTTTTATCTATTTTTGTTATGTTCTTGTAGACGACTTATACCCATGGATTAGTTACATGACTGGCACAGGACCATGGTTGACAAGGAAGCTGGAGGTGTCCGGATTTCTAAATTGCGCTGATTGATTTTATTTTGAAATATATTTTCAGAAAAAGAAAAAAGAAAAAAAGGGAAAAAGAATAAATTAACGCGTTGTGATATTCTAGGACAATTGCAATATAATACAATTTGGTTATATACAGTACAGACCAAAAGTTTGGACACACCTTCTCATTTAAAGAGTTTTCTTTATTTTCATGACTATGAAGGCATCAAAACTATGAATTAACACATGTGGAATTATATACATAACAAACAAGTGTGAAACAACTGAAAATATGTCATATTCTAGGTTCTTCAAAGTAGCCACCTTTTGCTTTGATTACTGCTTTGCACACTCTTGGCATTCTCTTGATGAGCTTCAAGAGGTAGTCCCCTGAAATGGTCTTCCAACAGTCTTGAAGGAGTTCCCAGAGATGCTTAGCACTTGTTGGCCCTTTTGCCTTCACTCTGCGGTCCAGCTCACCCCAAACCATCTCGATTGGGTTCAGGTCCGGTGACTGTGGAGGCCAGGTCATCAGCACCCCATCACTCTCCTTCATGGTCAAATAGCCCTTACTTTCAAAGTTTTCCCAATTTTTTGGCTGACTGACTGACCTTCATTTCTTAAAGTAATGATGGCCACTCGTTTTTCTTTACTTGCTGCTTTTTTCTTGCCATAATACAAATTCTAACAGTCTATTCAGTAGGACTATCAGCTGTGTATCCACCTGACTTCTCAATGCAACTGATGGTCCCAACCCCACTTCTAAGGCAAGAAATCCCACTTATTAAACCTGACAGGGCACACCTGTGAAGTGAAAACCATTTCAGGGAACTACCTCTTGAAGCTCATCAAGAGAATGCCAAGAGTGTGCAAAGCAGTAATCAAAGCAAAAGGTGGATACTTTGAAGAACCTAGAATATGACATATTTTCAGTTGTTTCACACTTGTTTGTTATGTATATAATTCCACATGTGTTAATTCATAGTTTTGATGCCTTCAGTGTGAATCTACAATTTTCATAGTCATGAAAATAAAGAAAACTCTTTGAATGAGAAGGTGTGTCCAAACTTTTGGTCTGTACTGTATGTATATTTTAATCATTTACTGGTTTTATACATGTTTTTAATAATTAATTATTAATGGTATGCACACCTCACAACTTTCACAAGTGGCACTTTGTATGTTATTCACTGCACTTTTTATTCGTCCTTTTTTTCTTTTTTCTGATTTGGCACTCACTTGCTTCTTTCACCATCATCATGTATTTGGTTTTATAATTAATTGAATTGGACCTAGATCATGGTATATAATATTATGAATGAAGGTCACAATCACTGGTCATATTGATTTTCTCATTGTGTGGGTTTATATATCATGTTATAAGAGTATATTAGGAATAAATTCACGACATCCCTTTTTTATATTTCTTATTTTTTATATTGATTTCACATTTCATATATATGTTTGTCATTTGAAATGTCCAATTTATGGGTTTACAACTCACAAAGGAAATGTTATTTGCGTCCCAGCATGAAATGCAAAATCAAGCTATTCACATATTGTTGGTGCTTTTCAGCATGGAACGCACAGCCATGTTGGATTGCGGTGCAATGGATGAAATTGCTGGCTCGCGTTACGGGCTCGTTTTGACCCAGCACACGCGCCTCCACTACTTCCTGTTTGTTATGGACTCCTATCTGGCAGTGCGGTCTTAGAACGAGGGGTACAGGTGCCAGCATAATATAGGTAATAACTCGCTAATGATAATGGATTGTTCCTGATATAAAAAGAGTGGGAGTGATTTATTTATTTTTTATCCCTGGAAGAAGCCTCAGAGCAAAATGGTTTTGGGAGGAGGGCGCCGCTTTATCGATTTGTTATCCATGTTTATTGGGCTATTTTTGTCTTTCAGCCATTTTTGCCTTTAGACTTTTGCCGAATCTAGTACTGGGTTTTCAATTTTGAGCCCTATATATAATATGCACTTGTTGGGCTACACTGTCTGATATTTGTACCATTTAAATTGATACATGGATTATACATAACTGATATCCTCTTTTGGATTTCTAGTTGTCGCCAATTTATGTCTTTGTACTATTTATTAGTATCTATTAAGTATAATTGTTAACATACAAAGTGGAGGATATTTTTATTATGGGTTATTCAATGTAGTATTCATCTCCCCACTATACGGATTTGGTGTGTATCCCAGCTTCTATAATTAGGCGTTTATACTTGTAGAAATGAGTTAAATTAATTTTAAACTAATCAAATTCATATCAAATTTCCCAAAAATCCAGATTCCAGCTGAATTAAAATCTTTTGTGATTCGATTCGGACGAATCTTTCAAAATGGTTGACACAATTTTACAGGTCAGAGAAGAAGGCATCTGCCACCGAAAAGGGAGAGTTTGTGAACCATGTTTTATTTAAAAATAAAATACTACAGTGCAGTGTATTTTTCACAGGCTGCTTATTACCACCCGCTACCATGCGTTTACCCATAGTCATATATGTTAATGTCACATTGATGTTACTAATGCTGCCTTGGAGTTATAAAGCTTGTCTCCTGTTCCCTATTTCTCTGTGTTATGGCCTAGGCAATGTATGGTAGTACCTGTTTTGGCCTGCCAGGTGTCCCACTTGTCTTTTTTTATCTTCCCTGGTTTTATGTAAATGGTTTTAATTATGTTTTTGGGATCTGATTTGGGATCATAGGTTTATTTATAAGCTGTATATCTTTGGTTATGCATGCTGATTTAAACTATTACATATGGGATTATTAATTGATGTTGCATTAATGATAATGAGTCACAATTATCAGACTATTATGCACATTATACTTTCTATTCTATACTTTTTCCATACATTATATTTTTAAAGATGCATGTACTAAAAAATGGAAAATGCAACTGGTTAGCACATGCACCCTGACACTCCATTTATTCTCTATGGGACTGCTGGAAATAGCTGAGTTGGTGCTTGTCTACACCCATCATCGGTGGTGCTCCCAACAGCTGGACTCCCACTCATCAGTTACCCCTTTAGCATATGTCCAGCGTATTCCCATATATATATATATATATATATAGGTAAGGCTGGTTCCAGCCTGCATTTGTGGGAGGGGCGTCTGGCCTTATATTCTGCTCACTCCCGTCCAGCCAGGCGCCCGAGCTTCACGCATTACTGCGGCTTACGCTCCCTCCTTCAGTATCGTCACTTCCGGGTATCGCGGTCACGTGCCTCCGCCGCCAGTTCCGCCGCCAGCCTGCCAGGTATTCGGGGTGTTGCGTCCCCGCTCTAGTTTCACGTTCGCCCGGGTTACTGGCTTTGGGGGGTTGCCCGGTGGGATGCCGCTCTCCCCCAGCATGTTCCGCCCACGCAGGCACAGGCGGCTGGGTCGGGGGAGCGGTGTCCTAACTCAGCACACTTCCATTTATGCCGCTCTGCATAAGGTTCATTAAAGAGTTAAGGGGCCAGCGGCAGAGCCGCGGCGAGGCTTTGTTTGCATGCTCTAAAAGTACTCATTAATTCTGTTGTTTTGGTGCAGGGGTACTCCTGTGTCACGGCGGGGTTTTGTTTGTATGACTTTATAACAGCGCTGTCTGCACTTGAGGTACTCGCAAATTCTGATGTTATGGTGCAGGGGTACTCCTGTGTCAGGGCGAGTCGGCGTGTTATGCCTTGGAAGCTGCGCTGTCAGCTCTGGAGGCATGCACGGTTCTGAGGTTTGGTGCAGGGGTACTCCTGTGTCCAGGGGGGCTTCGCTACATTCATGCCTCCTAAACCCCTCCAGCAGGTCACCAGCGGGTTTAGGAGCTGCAATGCTGGTTGGTTAAAAAAAAAAAAAAAAAAGGGGGGCGTTATTTAAAAAAAAAAAAAAAAAGAAACAATATATCAATTCACGCTTATTTCTGGGTTCGAAATCCTCCAGCATCATGGTGCCAGGATTTGCGAGGGGATTTTTTCACGTTACTTCCCGGTTCCCCCTTTTTGCGGGGTCCTGGGATCACCCAGGTTGTCAATGTCCCTGGATCGCCCAGGTTGTCAATGTCCCTGGATCGCCCAGGTTGTCAGTGTCCCTGGATCGCCCAGGTTGTCTATGTCTCTGGATCACCCAGGTTGTCAATGTCCCTGGATCGCCCAGGTTGTCAATGTCTCTGGATCGCCCAGGTTGTCTGGGTCCCTGGATCGCCCAGGTTGTCAATGTCCCTGGATCGCCCAGCTTGTCAGTGTCCCTGGATCGCCCAGGTTGTCAATGTCCCTGGATCGCCCAGGTTGTCAGTGTCCCTGGATCGCCCAGGTTGTCAATGTCCCTGGATCGCCCAGGTTGTCAGTGTCCCTGGATCGCCCAGGTTGTCAGTGTCCCTGGATCGCCCAGGTTGTCAATGTCCCTGGATCGCCCAGGTTGTCAGTGTCCCTGGATCGCCCAGGTTGTCAATGTCCCTGGATCGCCCAGGTTGTCAGTGTCCCTGGATCGCCCAGGTTGTCAGTGTCCCTGGATCGCCCAGGTTGTCTATGTCCCTGGATCGCCCAGGCTGTCTGTGTCTCCGGTTTATTCTTAGGGTTTGTTTATGTTCTTTAATTCTATCGTTGTATTGTTCCTCCCTTTAGTTCGGACTTTAGTTGTACGCGTTCTACGTTTTCGACCAGGCAATTCCGGAGCGCTCTCTGGTAAGTCAGTTCATAGAGGGTTCGCAAGGCAGGGTTAAAATTTCGGTTCTACTCAGGGTCATTTTCCTTTCATTAGCTCCATCTTTAGCATTTGGGGTTTTGGGGCCGTGCTTCCAAGTCCATTCGTGTCCTACCAGGTAGGTGGTTCGTTCGATGGGCATTTTTTACTTTATTGCTTCTCACATTCTTCCGTCCGGCCTCTTCGCATACGTCTGTATCGTTGCTTTTTCTGGGTGTTCTTTACTCGTCTTTTTTCTCAGGTCAGATATGTCCCACGTCTCCTCCGATATGGTCGATAACGTCTCCATGCCTGGAACTCCCGTCTCTGGGCGCGACAGCGGTGCATCATTAAGAAGCTGGACGGTGCCTAGATTGGTCGCCGAACTCAACCGCAGGGGGATACGGCATCCGGCGTCTGCTCGCAAGGCCGAATTGTATCGCCTGCTGATGACGGCCCCGGCCCCGATGGCGGGCCCTTCCAACCCGGATGCTATACAGCTGGCCTTAGCTCAGATTCAGTCGTCCATCACTGGGCTGGCTGGCTCAGTTTCGGACATTCAGGCTAGGGTAGCGGTCCTGGAATCCAGGCCCACGGTTCCACCGCAATTTTCAGGGTCGGCAGTCACCCCTGCCATTCCGCTGGACGTTGCAGGTAGGCCTTCTGTCACCCCTCAGATCGCCCCTTCCCACTTTGTTCCCGAGCATATTAAAAAGGATATCCTGGCGGGCAAGGACGTGAACCTCGCATCCATCCTTATTGCCTCCCAGGATATTTCAGAGAATCGGGTCGTCAACTGCGGAGAGGTTTCTGTGGTATTGAGAGCTAAGGATGCTCGGCTCAATAGAAAACTATCTATGTCCGAGTTTGTCCTGGCCTTCAGCCTTTACAGGGACGTGGTGTGTTCTGCTCAACCAGATCGCAGGGAAGAGCTGGACACTTACTTGTACCGGATTGCGGACTTGGGGCACAAATACGGCGGCACGGCATTTTACGATTATCATCGTTCTTTTTCGGCTAAAGCCGCGGCCGCTTTGAGTCAGTTCCAGTTCGTGTCTAGCTGGGCGGAGCTGGATATGGAATTGTTTTGCCGGCATTTTGCGGGTCTCAAGGCCCCCCTCTGTGCTACCTGCCAGTCCATTTTTCATTCTACCGACTGGTGTCCCAATCCGGTGCAAGCCCCACAGTCAGCCCCCTCGGCAGGTCCTTCTGGGTCATCCAGGTCTTCCCCGTCGTTAGATAAGCTGGGCAGACCCATCGTGTTTCTCGGGGGCAACCAGGTTTGCAATAACTTTAACGCCAAGGGATGTGCCTTCAATTCCTGCCGGGCGCTCCATATTTGTTCCCTTTGTTTTCGGGCCCATCCCCGCTCCTCCTGTCCCAGGAGGGCAGCCAAGGATTCCTGACTAGCCGACATTAATTTGGGGTTACTGGCTGCTCTTCTGCGGGACCACCCTGATCGGCTTTTTGTCTCCTTCTTGTTGGATGGGTTCCGAGAGGGTTTCCATACGGGCCTCATTACTCTCCCGCAGGGCTGTTGGACGGGTCCTAACCTGTTATCCGCGGCCAGCGATCCTGAGGCTGTCACCTCTCTCATCCAACTGGAGGTCGACAAGGGGTTTGTCATCGGTCCGTTCTCAGACATTCCTTTCCAGTCCTGGCGCATCAGTCCCATTGGTCTTGTTACTAAACTGTCATCTAATAAAAAGCGTCTCATTTACGACCTCTCTGCGCCTCATATGTCGGCCATCCCGAGTCTCAATTCTCTCATCCCATCCGAGGAGTATTCAATGCAATATTCCTCGGTCGACGAGGCAATTCAGTACATTTTGCTGGCAGGGGCCGGGGCTTGGTTGGCTAAAGTAGATATAGCCGATGCTTTCAAGCAGCTTCCTATCCACCCACAGCTTTGGAAGTATTATGGCTTCAAGTGGGCGGGCAATTACTACTTCGCCAACCGTCTCACTTTCGGGTCTAAAAGTAGCCCGTGGCTTTTCGACCAACTAGCCAAAGCACTGCACTGGATCCTTATCCATCATGGCGGGTTATCCATGGTAGTTCACTACCTGGATGACTTCCTTATGGTAGAAAGTCCTAGTCAGGTCCCATCCATTCCTCACACTCTTTTGGATATTTTTGCCCGTCTTCAGGTCCCTGTCGCTGCCGCCAAGACGGAGGGTCCGGCCACCAGGGTCACCTTCTTGGGCATAATTCTGGATACAGTTAAGATGGAGGCCAGCCTCCCCAGCGAGAAATTGCACCGGATCCGATCTGCCATCTCTCGAGCGGTCCGGTCCCTCTCTTTGACCAAGGTCGAGTTGCAATCCTTGCTGGGGATGCTTAATTTCGCCACCAGAATCATGCCTCAAGGCAGGACCTTTCTCGCCAGTTTATTATGTCTGTTGCCCTCCGCTCCAGAGCAGGATTCTGTTGTCCATCTCGACGGTCATGCCATAGCGGACCTGTGCATGTGGGACAGTTTCCTGTCCAATTGGAATGGCATTTCGCTATTCGTGCCACAGTGGGGTTCAGCTTCTCCTCTCGTCTTTTCGGATGCCGCGGGGTCATTCGGGTTCGCTGCCATTTTCAGGTCCCATTGGTTGGCCGCCGGATGGCCGCCAGAATTGGCCTCTGATCCTGCTGCTCTTAAATCCTCTCCCCTCCTGGAACTATATCCCGTAGTGGCGGCAGCCCAGGTTTGGGGTCACCTTTGGTCTAATTCGTCCGTGTCCTTTGTCACGGATAGTCAGACCTTGGTGGACATCGTTAACAAAGGCAGGGCCCAGTCGTTCAAGATCATGGCATTTTTGCGCAAGCTAGTCTGGCTGTCCCTCCGCCACAATTTTCATTTCCGATGCATACATATATCAGGCGAGCAGAATAGGGCCGCGGACGCTCTTTCCCGCTTTAATTTTCCAGTTTTTTTCCAGGAAGTGCCCGACGCGGATCGGTCAGGTGCGCCCGTGCCTCATTTCAGCACCCTCACCTTGGGCTAGATGTCCTCATAGACGAAGCCAAGGGTCTGGTCAGAAAGTCTCTTTCGCATAATACAGCGAGGAATTACCAGGCCGGCTTGAGGGCGTTCGATAAATTCTCCAGAACTCACCCAAGGGGTCTTCATTCCGAAACGGCTCACATCATGGCCTTTTTAGCCCATTGTCACTACCAACTGGGGCTGTCACACAATACCATCAAACTCTATTTAGCTGGGCTGCAACACCACTTCATGCTGGATGATCCACACCGCGGGTCCTTTTTCTCTGTTCAGGCCATTAAGGCCACCCTTCGGGGTATTCAGAAAGAGGGTAAGGGGTCCCAGAGCCGTAGGCAACCCGTGTCTAGCGAGTTGTTTAGGGCTCTCTCCTCGTCTTTGGACGGTTATCCTTTTGGGCCCTCCACTAGCTTGGTCTTGAAAGCAGCCATGTACCTCATTTTTTATGGGTTTCTTAGGCCGGGGGAAGTTTTAGCCGGTCCGAACCGTCAGGGTCACCCGTTGAAACAGCATCTGTCTTGGGGCCGAGGTTGCTACACTCTCCTCCTACCCTCTACCAAGACCAGTCAGACGGGTCCCCCTACTGCAATCAAATTTTATCCGTCCTCCAACTTATGGTGCCCAGTTCAGGTGCTGCACCAATTATTATCACTCATTCGGGTCGGTCCTTCAGACAGTCCTCTCCTGCCGCACGCCGGCAAACCCCTTACCGCCACACGGTTCATTACCTGCATCCGTGCTCTTGCCCAAGGTTTAGGATACGACCCCAAAATTATATCAGGGCATTCTTTCCGCATAGGGGCAGCTTCAGCCGCATCACGACATCAGGTGCCAGCTCACGTCATTCGAAGCATGGGGCGATGGCGGTCCTCTTGCTACACTAGATATATTCCTGATCCTCAATTTGAGATCGCACGTGCCTTTTGTTCTTTGGCTTTGTAAATCATGTAATAAAATGTTGTTACTAATGGTTGTTTTTTGCCCCCTTTTCTTGGTGTACCCTCGTCGTGGCTCCCGGCATAATTCAGCCACCTTGCTCAGGGCAGGGGTCTCTGCGTACGCTGACGTTTCCTAGCCCTGACCATAAATAGGTAAGGCTGGTTCCAGCCTGCATTTGTGGGAGGGGCGTCTGGCCTTATATTCTGCTCACTCCCGTCCAGCCAGGCGCCCGAGCTTCACGCCCCTCCCCCCCCGCCCCTTTTTCCAAGGTTTCACTGGGTATGCCCCCTTTTCTTGGTGTACCCTCGTCGTGGCTCCCGGCATAATTCAGCCACCTTGCTCAGGGCAGGGGTCTCTGCGTACGCTGACGTTTCCTAGCCCTGACCATAAATATATATATATATATAGACAGGGGCGTAACTAGAACTGACTGGGCCCCACAGCAAATTTTTTACAGGGCCCCCCTCCCTTAGGGTCCATTCAGATGTCCGCAAGTGTTTTGCGGTCCACAAAATGTCCGCAAAACATGGATACCAGCTGCGTGCGTTTCGCATTTTGATAGTTCCCTATGATAGAAATGCCTATTCTTGTCCACAATTGCAGACAAGAATAGGCCATGTTCCATCTTATTTTGCGGGGGCCGCGGAATGGAACTACGGATGCTGACAGCACACGGTGTGCTGTCCGCATCTTTTGCGGCCCTATTGAAATGAATGGGTTTGCACCTGTTCCGCAAAATTGTGGGACGGATGCGGACCCAGAACAACAGACGTGTGAATGGACCCTTACTTAAAATAAAACCTTTCAAAAAACCTCTCTTTCTCTTTGTATCACTTTTTTGACAGCTAAAACTTTTTTTTAGATTTCTGCCTAAAGAGCTGAAGCTTTTCTTCAGGTGGATGAATTGTAGTTTTTATTGGTACCCTTTTTGAATTAAAATTATTTATATTTTTTAATAGTGAAGGCATTTTTGGACATAGCAATGTTTTTTTTTTATGTTTATTTACCTATATTTAAAACACTGTGAAAGGGGGTGATTGGAACTTTCATCCCAACCTCTGCCCACTCCTTCCTCTGCCAGCCTCCTGTACTATAGCATGCGGTACGTGGCAGCCTCCCTTCTCTGCCTCCGCTGCTCTGCCATGTACTAGTGCTTATTATGGCACACATATGCATGCACCCGATGCCAGCCCAGAACCATCCTGGCATCACATTTGTGTATATGTAACTTAAGAGAAAGCCATAATAAGCACTAGTACATGGCAGAGCAGTGGAGGCAGAGAGGGGAGGCTGCCATGTCCCGCATGCTATAGTACAGGAGGCTGGCAGAGGAAGCGTGGGCAGAGGTTGTGATCTGGCTACCTGGCAGCTACATGCTGAAGGCTTCAGCATGCAGCTGCCAGGGGGCGATCCCAGCATCTGCCAGCCTCCTGTACTATAACAGAAGCAGATGAATGCATTTTATTATATAGGAGGCTGGTGGGACTGGGATGGCAGCTACATGCTGCAGCCTGCCATGGCTGCACACTCAGAACTTTGCCTGCTGCTGTACCTGGTCTTACCTCCCCTCCTCTCCCAGTCTGTGAACTTGACAGACTGGGAGAGGAGGAAAGGGTTAACTACTTTGACTCTGCCCTGCCCTCCTCTTTCCTCATGCCCAGAGAGGCCCCAGAACCACTGTGCACTAGTGCAGGTGCAGCTGCAGCAGGCGAGGGGGGGAACATGGGGGCCCAGGCACATACCTGAAAAAACGAGTGCTGTGCATGCCTGCTGTGCCTCCCTCCGCCCTCTGCTGTGCTTCTTCTCCCAGCCTCCCCGCCCCTTGGGGAGGACTTCATTTGGGGGCGGGCTGCCACTGTGCTGCCTGAAGAGATTCATTTGCATAGTGTGCTGCCGACTTGTTCTCTGGCAAGTGTCACACTATGCAGGCAGAAGAGGCAGCGAGTCAGCAGATAATCATGGACGGAGTCGCCCGCCGAAGCAGGCCCTGTGTTAATGAATGGGGAAGTAGGATGGATGGGAGGGGGGCGGGCCCCTATGTGACCGCACCAAATGTAAAGGGGAGGGGATTTGGAGGTGTTGTTTTCGGGGGTGGGGCCGGCCTGAAAACGTAAAATGATGTACACACAGTAAGTGTGTGTGTATGAGACACTGCTCCCGGGCCCCTTGTCAGCCCGGGCCCCGAAGCAGCCGCTTCCCCTGCTTCCCTGGTAGTTACGCCACTGTATATAGATGATGAAAGTTCAGGGCAGCACACCTAGTAGAAAACGCTGGGTGCCAGCGGTGTCGACACTCGATCCAAAGTGTCAAATAACCAGAAGAATAAACACACCGCAGCACATCCGTCTGGTGAAAAATGGTGGGATCCTTTATTCACCCAAGCAGCGACGTTTCGGTCCGCTTGCTGGGACCATTTTCAAGCAATCATATATATATATATAAAATAAAAAATGCCAGATGCAACGTTTAAAAGGGGTTATCAAAAACTATAAAAATGTCCCTCATATGCCGGACCCCTCACAATGAATATACTTACCCTGCCCCCCCCCCGCCGCTCCCCGTGTGCAGATGAAATTATCCGGTGTTGGGGGGAGCAGCCAATGGCAGGCGGGGACGAGGAAAAGCCTCCCTAGCGTCACCCATGATGCTAGGGAGGCTCGTCCTTGTCACTGCCTGTCATTGGCTGCTCCCCCCCGAGACCGGATGTTTTCATCCGTGCACGGAGAGTAGCTGCAGCCGCAGTACGTGGACAAGGAGCAGCGCTGGGGGGGTAAATATATTAAATATATTAATTGTGAGGGACCCGGCATATGGGGGACATTTTTATAGTCTTAGATAACCCCTTTAAGCTCGGTGTGAGCTTTGGAGCTTTTCTCAAGCATGCTTGAGAAAAACTGACACAGAGCTGAAACGTTGCATCTGGCACAAGAATAGCAATGTAGCGGGGGCGCAGACCTAGCGGAATGCGGCTTGACTTGGGGGGGAGACTTCAGGCAGGTAAGGGTTAAGAAATCGGGAGTGTGTGAAGAAGGGAGGTAGTTAATGGGAGGAGTTAGAGAGCGGTTTGGCAGGCATTATAAAAGAAGGAGAAAGGAGGAGCTTAGGGAGTTGAAGAGAACGAGGAAGTTATGGCGGACCTGGAGGCTTTGATGACGGCGGTGAGAGACGCGGCGCGGCAGCACGGGACAGCGTGGCTGCAGGATCACCTTACTGGGGCTTTGAGCGCGGTTCCGGTTCCGAGTGCAGCGATGGAGGTGAGGACCAGGACACGCCGTTCGGTCCCCCCGGAGCGGCTTAGTCCTGAGGCGACCCCACGGGTCAGGAGGCGGGTGCGGAGTCCTCCCCGTGGCCCACAGAGGAGAGCGGCGGTGCCGGCGTCCCGCTCGGCACCCCAGGGCAGCGGGAGGTCGGTGGCTGCTCGGGCCGGGTCGGCGGGGGGGGCTCAGTCATCTGCTGGGCCTGCCCCCAGGTTCGTTAGAGAGTCGCGCGGCGGGTCTAGGCCCCTGAGTACGAGACATAGAGCGACGGACTCACCTGCGGATGCGGGGGGAGTCCTGCTTGAGAGCGGAGATGCGGCCGGGAGGGGATCCGCTGCAGCCTTGCGCGAATCGGTGGGGGAAGATGGAGCGCGACCGGAGGCCTCGGCTGGCAGGAGGGAAACAGTCGAGATAGGGGCGCGTCGCGGCCCCTGGAGGTGGGCCGGCGACAGGACTATGGAGCGCCGACTGGTGGGCCGGATTTGCTGCAGCACCCGGTGCGGCGGTATAGCAGGAATAGTTCAGCAGGAGAGGAGAGGGTGGCGAATGCGGTGGCCGGGGCCAGGAGGTCCTTAGGTGCAGCGGATCAACATGGAGGCAGGGACCAGGAGTCCGGTTCCCACACCCTCGCTAGGAGCCCTGGCGGTGGTTCATCATCGGGACAGAGCATGGAGGAGGGAGAGCTGGAAGCAGAGCATTCCCAGGCGGCAGGTGGCCTAGCTGAAGAAGAGGTGCCAGATGCTGTGCCGTTTCCGTGTGGAGGCCCGTCGGCGTCATATAGTGGAGGAGCTGCGGCTGCTGGGTCTTCGTCCCAGGGACGGCCAGGTGAGAAGACATCTGGACATGTTACTGTGGGGGTGGGTATTGGGGTTGCTGGGCCTAGTCAGATGGGGGGAGGGGGTCATGCGGTTTTAGCACAGGAATTGGTATCCGGTATGTTGGCTCTGTTGGCAAAATTGGGACAGGGAGCAGCTGTGTCTCCAGCGGCGGTTTGGGATCCTTTGCAGGGAGTCAGTAGTCCGGGAGCGGTTGCTGGGTCGGAGTGTTTGGGTTCTCAGCCTGGGTTGTCTGCGGGACCTTCGGTGGGGGAGTCAGCTAGGCAAGGGAGTGTGCTGGGTGATGGAGTGCGGTTGGCGGATGCAGCTAAGGGGGAAGTTTATGTGTGCTTCGAGGGTCCGTTGGGTGCGCACCTGAAGCAGGAGGTTAAAGAGAAAATATGGCGGGATGAATATGTGGAGATATTTTCCCTGCTTCCGTTAGAGAAGTTTAATTTGGATAGGGGAAAACCTGACGAAAGTAAGCGGGAGGAGGAGGAAAAGCGGAGGTATAGGCTCATTCCACGCACATTTCAGAATTGGCTTCAGGCGTTTGCCATTTTTGCTAGTGTGGTAGGGGAAAAGGCTCCGGAACATTGCTCTGCGTTGTTCGGTTATATGGATGCCATCGGAGAGGCTCATCGGGTTTATGGGGGTGTGGCGTGGCTTAGATACGATGAGCAGTTTAGGCAGAGGAAGGCGGTCAGACCGAGCATCAGATGGGATCATAAAGACATTAGTCTTTGGATGAAATTGATGACGGCTCCTAAAGCGGGGTCTATGCCCTTTCGAGGGGGGGGCCGGGGGTTCCTCGGCCGGTGAGGGTCAAGGTGTTGGAAGGAAGAGCTGTTGCTGGCAATACAACGAAGGCCATTGTCGGTTCATGGCTGAGTGCCGGTTCAGACATGAGTGCTCCGGTTGCGGAGGCGCCCATAGTTTGTCAAAGTGCTTCAAGAGGGGGAGAGGCAAGGGACCCGAGGTTGGGCAAAAGAGGGGTGACGCCGGTGAAGGTGGGAGAGATGGTGCCTTATTTAGAGAAGTACCCAAATAGGGGTTTTCAGGTTTTGGCAGGTTTTCAGTGGGGGTTCAAAATTCCGTGTCAGTCGGTTGGGGATGGTACCGTTCCGCGGAACTTGGCTTCGGCGTTGAGTTGTCCAGGGGTGGTGACGGAGAAGATTGCAAAAGAGGTTGCTGCGGGAAGGGTTGTTGGTCCTTTTGTTTATCAGCCGTTGCCAGATTTTTGGGTATCACCGTTGGGGCTAGTGCCAAAGAAAGAGCCCAAAAAATTTCGTTTAATACATCACCTGTCTTTTCCGCCGGGTGGGGCGGTGAATGATGGTATAGCGGAGGAGTTGTGTTCAGTTTCATACACTTCTTTTGACGCGGTGGTTCGGTGGGTCCGTCGTTTTGGTCAGGGTGCCCTGTTGGCTAAGACCGATATTGAGGCCGCGTTTAGGCTGTTACCGATTCATCCAGAGAGTTTTCACTTGTTGGGTTTTCAGTGGGATGGGAGTTTTTATGTAGATTGCTGTTTGCCGATGGGTTGTGCGATCTCCTGTTCGCTGTTTGAATGTTTTAGTACGTTTTTGGAGTGGGTAATCAAGGTGGAATCAGGTTGGAACTCGGTGTTACACTATCTTGACGACTTTTTGTTTATCGGCCCTGCGGGTTCACGGGTTTGTTCGGTTTTATTGAGAACTATGGAGCGGGTGGCAGCTCGTTTTGGAGTACCGTTGGCCCGGATAAGACTGAAGGACCGGCAACGGTTCTTCGTTTTTTGGGGATTGAAATAGATAGCGTGGCTATGGAATGTCGGTTGCCGGTAGATAAAGTTAGGGATTTGTTGGAGGATTTGGCCTTTTTGGTGCAGGCTAGGCGGGTTCAGTTGCGGAAGGTTCAGTCGGTGCTGGGCAAGTTGAATTTCGCCTGCAGGATACTGCCAATGGGGAGGGTGTTCTGTCGCCGGCTGGCACAGGCCTCGGCGGGAGTAGTGGTTCCGTTTCACTATTTGCGTTTGTCCTCGGAGGTGAGGGAGGATTTACGGGTATGGCAGGCCTTTCTGGTGGGTTTCAATGGCCGAGCGATGTGGATGGAGGCGCCTGTCTCTAATGTGGACTTGAAGTTATTCTTGGATGCATCGGGTTCCGGCGGTTATGGGGTGTATTGTGGTAGACAGTGGAGTGCAGGGCCCTGGCCGGTGGAATGGCAAGAAGCTGGTTTTCTTGGGAACTTGGTCTTGTTGGAGCTGTTTCCGATAGTGTTGGCTACAATACTGTGGGGTGACAGGTTGCGTAATAAACGGGTGCGTTTTTACTGTGACAACATAGGGGTGGTGCAGGTGATTAATAGTCAATCGGCTTCGTCTCCTCCGGTGTTGAGATTACTTAGGTTATTGGTGTTACAAGGTTTGCGGTTGAATGCTTGCTTTGTTTCTGTTCACCTGCCGGGGGTTGAGAACTCCATAGCTGATTCTCTTTCTCGTTTCCAGTGGGATCGTTTTCGAGGATTGGCACCGGAAGCGGAGGTTCAAGGGTTGTCCTGTCCCCAGTGGCTCTGGAGCGTGGCCTTGGGGTCTCGGCTGACTTGATTCGGCGGTCAGTGAGTAAAGGGACGTGGGCGTCTTACTCGGCAGTGTGGTCGCTTTGGGAAGGTTTGTTGGAGGAAGTGGGGGTGGGTGATGCAGTGGAGGAATGGCATACCTTGTTGGTATATTGGTTGGGGGTGTCGTTCAGTGAGGGGTTGTCCTTCTCGGTTGCTTCCAAGAGGTTAGCTGCAGTTTCCTTCTGGTTGCGTTTGCGCGGGTTGGCGGACGTTACCAAGAATTTTTTGGTGCGGCAGGCATTAAAAGGCTATCGCCGTGGGGCTGTTCGCAGGGATTCGCGGCGCCCAGTGTCTTTTGAAGTGTTGTTGCAGTTATGGGAGCAGGCTGGGGGTATTTGTGTTTCGTCTTTTGAGGTTGTGCTGTTTAGGGTGGCGTTTTCCTTAGCTTTCTTTGGGGCGTTTAGGATATCAGAGTTGGTGTCTCCAACTCGGAAAGGGTCCGGGGGTCTTTTGTGGGAAGATGTTAGTATTCAGGATGGAGTATTGCGATGTAGGTTGCGCAGGTCCAAAACGGATCAGGTTGGGAAAGGGGCAGTGTTATGGTTGCGGCCGTTGATTGGGTCTGTGCTGTGTCCGGTGCGCTGTGTGCAGGAATTTTTGGCAGTGCGGCCACGTGGTTCCGCTCCTTTGCTGGTGCATCAAGACGGATCTAGTTTGTCGGTTTTTCAGTTTGTGGCAGTGTTTCGGTCTTGTTTGAGGGCGGCTGGGTTGCCGGCCCAGGAATATGCGTCGCATTCGTTTCGGATTGGCGCAGCAACTGAAGCGGCCCGATGGGGCTTGGGGGATAATGTTATTAAAAGGATTGGCCGGTGGGAGTCGGCATGTTTTCGGTCATACGTTCGACCACATTTGTTATATGGAGGTGCTATATAGATGTGGCCTTAAGAAATGTTTTGCTGGGTTTTAATGTCAGTGGTTTGCTGTTTTGTTTTGTTTTACAGAACCGGTGACAGGATTGGCGTGGATTTTCGGACACTCTTATGTCTACTGGGGTGCCTTGCGGGCGGACGTGCGGCGGAACGGTCGTCGTTTGGGTTTTTCTCCTGAGCAGCTACAAGTACGGTGGATCGGGCTGCGGGGCCTCATGTGGGGTCGTGTGTTGCCGGAATTTCAGGCTTATGTAGCCTTGGATCGGGCGCCTGATATTGTAGTGATGCATGTGGGGGGGAACGACTTGGGCGTCCGCACGTCGCGTGATGTTATCAGAGATATTAAGCTTGATCTGCTCCGATTGCTGTCACAATTCCCGGACCTGATCGTGGTATGGTCCGATGTAGTAGCCAGGAGATCATGGCGATTTGCGCGGTCGGTGGACCGTATTAATAAGGCTCGGGCCAAATTAAATAAGGAGGTAGGGCGATTTGTTCGTCGCCAGGGTGGCTTGGTGGTGCGGCATCAGGAGTTGGAGGCGGCTTCTCCTCAATTTCTGAGGTCGGATGGAGTACATCTGAACGATCTAGGGATTGATATGTGGGCTTTGGGGATTCGGGACGGTTTAGAAATGGCTTTCAAGGTGTGGCGTGACTCCCACAGGTGAGGTGTCACCGGTGGTCGTCGGTGGCAGTTTCTGATGTGGGATCCTGGGGGGCAATTCATGGTTAAGAGATGCGCTAGATGGTGGAATGCGCGTCTATTGGAGTTAAAATAAGCTGGTTAATGCGCTTCCTGTTCGGCCTAAGTTGGCCTAGGGGAGTTGTATACTTGGAATTGGTGGATTTGGTGTCCTTGGGTCGGTGAATGCGGCCAAGGGCAAGGAAAGTCATGAGAAAAGGAGATCGGGAATAAGACGTGTTTTTGGGGTTGCCTCCCAGGATCTCTTGGAGGGGTAACAGCGGAAAAATGTTAAGATAATGTTTTGATATTATTGTTTAAATAATATGCATGTTTGAAAAAGGTTGTAATTTTATATGTTAAATTAATAAAGGTGGCCTTGTACGGCCATATTTTACCAACAAGATTGTGGTTGAGTATTATTAGAAGAACAAAGGGGGTTGGGGTAAGAGTATACGGTAGCCGGAAGAGTTCTGCCATCCCATTAAGTCAGAATAGCAATGTAGCGGGGGCGCAGACCTAGCGGAATGCGGCTTGACTTGGGGGGGAGACTTCAGGCAGGTAAGGGTTAAGAAATCGGGAGTGTGTGAAGAAGGGAGGTAGTTAATGGGAGGAGTTAGAGAGCGGTTTGGCGGGCATTATAAAAGAAGGAGAAAGGAGGAGCTTAGGGAGTTGAAGAGAACGAGGAAGTTCCCTCCCACCCGCCCTGGTTTAGGAGTTTAGTTCTTAGTATGCTCGATCAGGGGTGCGTTTGGTTTAGGTGGGGCAGTTTC
This sequence comes from Bufo bufo, assembly GCF_905171765.1. Classification (NCBI taxonomy): domain Eukaryota; kingdom Metazoa; phylum Chordata; class Amphibia; order Anura; family Bufonidae; genus Bufo; species Bufo bufo. The sequence goes on from NC_053391.1 coordinate 391,674,365, forward strand.
TGATGTGGGATCCTGGGGGGCAATTCATGGTTAAGAGATGCGCTAGATGGTGGAATGCGCGTCTATTGGAGTTAAAATAAGCTGGTTAATGCGCTTCCTGTTCGGCCTAAGTTGGCCTAGGGGAGTTGTATACTTGGAATTGGTGGATTTGGTGTCCTTGGGTCGGTGAATGCGGCCAAGGGCAAGGAAAGTCATGAGGAAAGGAGATCGGGAATAAGACGTGTTTTTGGGGTTGCCTCCCAGGATCTCTTGGAGGGGTAACAGCGGAAAAATGTTAAGATAATGTTTTGATATTATTGTTTAAATAATATGCATGTTTGAAAAAGGTTGTAATTTTATATGTTAAATTAATAAAGGTGGCCTTGTACGGCCATATTTTACCAACAAGATTGTGGTTGAGTATTATTAGAAGAACAAAGGGGGTTGGGGTAAGAGTATACGGTAGCCGGAAGAGTTCTGCCATCCCATTAAGTCATAAAGATCCATTCACTGGAGGGCTGCCTGGATTATATTTTTCATTATCTATGGACTTTGTAGGCCACGGTCTGAGGAGGCATGTACCATATTATTTGATTTGCTAATGCTGAAATCAATCTCAAACACCTATGATATTTAGTTTGCCAGGTGAGCCCACTTAAACAAAAACTACTTAAGATGTTCCACATTATTAAGCGGGCTGGTTTCAAGCAATATGGGAAAGAAAAAGGATAACTCTGCTGCCGAAAAGCATCAGATAGTACAATGCCTCGGACAAGGTATAAAAACATTAGATATTTCACGAAAATATAAGTGTGATCATTGTACTGTGAAGAGATTTGTGGCTGATTCAGAGCACAGACAGGTTCATGCAGATAAAGACATAATGAGGAAGATTTCTGCCAAACAAATTTATCAAGGCATTACAAAGCAGCAAACGTGTATATTAGGCCTCATGCACACGACAGTTGTTTTTTGCGTCCGCTAAAAAAAAAAACGGATGCGGCATCCTTTTTTTTGGAGGATCCGTTTTTTTCCACAGATCCCTTGTAATAAATGCCTATCCTTGTCCGCAAATGTGAAAAAAGTAGGACATGCACTATTTTTTTTCCTGAAGGGAAACACAGACAACGGACGCGGAACACAAACAAATGAACTATCAGCATTTTTTTTGCTGACCCATTGAAATGAATGGGTCCCCATCATATCCGCAAAAGACACGGAACGGAGGCCGAGAAAAACAACTGTCGTGTGCATGAGGCCTAAGGCTGCTGTTGCCTCTGGATTCCTGCAAACCTCAAGGTATAGGATCCTCCAGAGGCTTGCAGTTATGCATAAGCCTACTATTCAGCCACCCCTAACCAGTGCTCACAAGCAAAAACTGTTGCAGTATGCCCAGACATGAATGACTCATTTTCAAACCGGGATGGTCCAGAAGGATGGAGTAGTGGATGTTTGGTGGATGGCCACCATGTCCCAGCAAGGCTGCAACGTCAGCAAGGAGGTGGCAGAGTCATGTTTTGGGCCAGAATCATGAGGAGAGAGCTGGGAGGCGCCTTTAGGGTCCCTGGAGGTGTGAAAATGGCATTTGCAAATTATATCGTTTCTGACTGACCACTTTCTTGCATGGTACAAAAAGAAGAACCATGCAAATTCATCTTCATGCATGACAATGCAACATTTCATTGTGCAAAGTATACCGCCTAGTCACTGGGTGCTATGGTCAAAAGAGGAGGGAAACTAATGATGTGGCCACCATTCTCCCCTGACCTCAACCCTATTGAGAACCTTTGGAGTATCCTCAAGCAAAAGATCTATGAGGGTGGGAGGCAGTTCACATCAAAACAGCAGCTCCGGGAAACCATTTTGACATCGTGCAAAGAAATTCAAGCAAAAACTCTCCAAAAACTTAGTAGTTCAATGGATGCAAGAATTGTGAATGTGATTTGATTTCAGTAAACGTGACCTCTTAATGCTGCAAAGTCAACAAATGGCCATTTTCAGTTCTTTGCAACCTATAAAATGTTTGGAAACTCTGTTGTGCATATTAATTTGGAACAGTTCATTTTAAGTTTTTTAGTTTGTGATAAAAATACTGTTATCATTGGGAGCTCTGTTCAATAAAATTTGATATATACTCTAACAGTTGATGACTTGAAAATTATACTGACTGCCATTTACATCGACCATTCAGGAAAATCAAAGAAAAATATAATTTGCATAATAATTTGGAAAGCGGTGTGTTTGTGTATAGTTCTAATATAAATTAATGTTAATGTAATTCTCCTCTCCATGGGCTCCGTAAAAGTCATATGGGTTGCCCCCAAGATAGTATACCTTTGCGTGCAATAGTGAGAAAACAGGAACTTTATTTATTTCAGTTATTGTCATATGAGCAATTTAAAATCACTCAAGTAGTACCTATCTCAAAAGTACATGAGGTCAATGAGAGGTCTTTGATTTCAATGCTTGACTAGACATAGAAACTGTTATACCATATATTCACGTGGGATGATGATCAGAGAAGCTGGAACTTGCTGAATTTTTATGAGAATGATTTTTAGCTGGAACTACTGAAGCTGTGATTTTTACATCCAGGCAGATAATTAAAGGGGATTCTGTCATAAGTGCTATTCCACTAACTGATATACATAGGAGTATCCATTTATTCAATGTTCACTATTCTGAAGAGCCTACTGATCAATATCCTGATATTCCTATGCAATCAGTTATCCTCCTGTATGAGGACTGAAATGAGTATACTACAAGAAGCTATATACCATATTTTTTTCCTTTACAAGACACTTGATGATAAGATGCACCTAGGTTTTAGAGGAGGAATATCAGAAAGAAAATATTTTTCATCAGACCTCATAGCAGACCTCCAATCTTCATCAGACCCCCCAAATTAGACCCCCCAATCTTCATAAGACTTCAGATCAGACCCCCATATAAGACCTCAGATCAGACACACATATCAGACCTCAGATCAGACCCCCATATCAAATTTCAAATCAGACCTCCACATCAGACCTCAGCTCAGACTCCCATGTAAGACCTCAGATCAGACCCCTATATAAGATCAGACCCCATGTCTAAACTCAGATCAGACCCCGATGTCAGACCTCAGACCAGAGCCCCACTTCAGGAGGAAAAAGTCTTATAAAACGGAAAATACAGTAATCTATAATGTGAATCGCTTACTGATCAGTAGGGGTCTGACCCTGGAATCCCCACCAATTACAATAAAAATGGGGGACACTCATATCCGTATGCAATGCAGAAACTAACTTTGTTCCAATCAAGTAAATGGTCCACATGGCCATGGTGGTGTGAAGTGAAGTATTTAAAAAGAGTTTTTCACAAAGCACCGTGACCCCTTAATTCTAGTAATAGATTGGAATCCAGCGATTAGAACTCCCCCCATTAGATTCTTTTACATGGGGCCTTCTCCTGTCTGTGTATGCCCTGGCTGCCATCTCTTCAGCCTTATCCTTCTAAAACTTAAAGAACATCTGTCAGCAGATTTGTACCTATGACACCGGGTGACCTGTTCCATATGCACTTGGCAGCTGAAGGCATCTGTGTTGGTCCCATGTTCATATGTGTCCGCATTGCTGAGAAAAATTATGTTTTAATGTATGCAAATGAGCCTCTAGGAGCAACAGGAGCTTTGCCTTTACACCTACAGGCTCAACTCTCTCTGCAACATTCCGCAACCCTCTCCACTTAGATTGAAAGAGCAGTGTAAATTTGATAACGCCTTTCCCTAACTTCTCCTGGAGACACTCAAAGTGCAGAGGGCAGTTGCAGACACAACCTCTAAGTGTAACGGTAATGACTCTGTTACTCCTAAAGGCTCATTTGCATATATTAAAACATAATTTTTCTCAGCAATGTGGACACATATAAACATGGGACCAACACGGATATCTACAGCTGCCAAGTGCACATGTAACAGGTCAGCCAGTGTCATAGCTACAAATCTGCTGACAGATGCCCTTTAAATACCGATATCACATAAACATAGAGAATTAAAGGTCTGTCACTAAATTACTGTATTTTATTTATTTTTTCTTGCGATGGATATGTTTATTCCAGGCATTTATGAATTCACTTACTGTTTATTTTCCAACCACATCTACTGTAAGTTTCTTCCAAGCATCTACTATTTTTTTTTTCTCTTTTTATTATTGTTTTTATTATTGTTTTAAACAATATAGAACAACAATTTGAATAGATACAGGTTACCAAAATTAGATCTGCAGGTACAGAAGACAAATTAGCCATATACAGTTAGGCCAAGGAAACAGTGAACTTCACCTAATAGGAACAATAAATTGTTATATAACATAGCAAGTTGGACCAGTTAGGTGGATGAGGCATAGGTCTAGTAAGAACAATAAGATGACAATAGCCTACTTAATTATTATTAGCTTGCAACAGTAACCATAACCCAGCAATAGGAGAGAGGGATAGGGTACGTTAGGAAAGAAGAGGGGGGGGGGGGGGGGGGGAATGGCATGTCAGTATCTCAATATAGCTGTACATTTATGCTAATACTAGATTTGTAGTCTAATAAAATACAAGTTTTATTCCGGCCGCCCCTCTGCATGTTTGCCGTGCTGCAGCTGGAACTCCGGGCCGCCCCCATTATAGTCAATGGGGCCGGAGCAGTAGTCCGGGGGCACGTGTCCAATAGCGGCAGCACGGACCCGACATGCTGTTCACCCGCCGGAACAAACTGCCGGAGTTATTTGCCGCTAGTGTGAAAGTACCCTGACACTCTCCTATAGTGGCTGACAGAAGATAACTCTGATCATGAATGTTTAATCCCTCAGTTGCAACGGTCAATAGCAACCACTCTATCGAGCCGTTAGACAGAGAGAGAGAGAGATAGAGAGAGCGCTCCGTCTGTTCTATAATCAGCAACCTGTGATCGTTGGGTGTCGATAAGCTGATATGGCAGCAGGGAGACTTCTGAAAGCCTCCAGGCCTCTGATGTTTTAGCTCCTTTTTCACTCTGTCTCTGGGAGGGTGCACAAGATAGATGGTAAATTGCCATTCACAGCAATACAGAAGTATGATAAATAATCGCAGGTTCAAGTCACCTACAGGAACTAAAAAAAAGGAAAATCAGCAGAATAATGTTTTTAATGTTAAAAAACAAAATAAAAATTTAAATAAAATTCCCATTTTATAAAAAAATGTAAAAATTAAAAACAGCAATTAGTATTGCCACCACTGAAAATGTACATATTAAATATCATGTTATTTATCACAGTCAAAAAATACAAAAACTATATGAATTAATTATCGCCTTAACTGTACTGACCTGCTAAATAAAGTTAACATGTGATTTTTTTTGCAGCCTAATTGCCAAGAAATCAAAACGCACAAATTATTTCTACCCCCCAATTTTTTTTACAGTTTCTTAATGCAATAAATAAGCAACTAAATAATTCTGTTAAACAGTTCAAATCCAGCAAAAATGAAATGTTAATAAAAAAATTAAAAAAGTGATCACTTTTTGAAAGAGGGGAGAGAAAAATGAAAATGTTTTTGCTAGGTTCTTAAAAAGAACCTGTCACCACAAAATGCAGTACAATCTGCAGCCAGCATGTTATAGACCAGGAGGAGTTAAACAGATTGATATACAGGTGTCACGACCACCCCCATTTAAATCAGACTTATGACTGCCAGGACGCCCATGTGGGGAGAAAAGCCCAACCGAGGGTGGACCGTGACAGGGGGCAGATACAGAATTACCCCAAACAGTCAATCCTGGACCCCTTTATTTTCTGCTGCCACCACGTTCGTGAGTGAACGACTCTGTAATTGTAGGGATAGGGGTTCGGACTACTCACAGATCAGCCCCAGTACCACGCTACAAGCTAACACCAATAGAGTCATAAAACAGTTATGTCTCTAATACCAGTCTACTATAAAACAGGTAGGTCTCTTCAAGGCGTAAGTACTTTGTTGCAGTGTGGCTTAGAGCGATAAGATAGAGACAATTTAAAAGATATAACAATATCTTTTACTTTAAGTAACACAGAAGTGAAACAAACAATGCATACAAAAATTTACAGAAAAAGATTACAATAGCAAGCTGGGAAGCATGTGGAAAATAAACGGGGATAAAAAGAGAAATTACTATCTTGGACTTTGCCTATGCAAAATCCAGGCACGAAACTTACGTTCCAACATAAGGGCAAAAAGCACTCCTCTCCCATTGCGCACAGACTTTTATGCCCCATTTTGTGGGAGGGTAAGGGGAGTTAGCCCAGCCAATCGCTGGCCAAGGGCTGCACGGTGGGTGTTCCTGAAGGAGGGTTTGGGAGGTCTTGTTCGCCACTCCCTGCTGCTCGCCAGGCCAGTTTTCCCTAATTAATGCTGCAGATGGACATGTCTACTGCCCTGTGTAACTTCCATATTAGCCATTGCCAGCTCATGCGTGACACGTGTCATTTGATCAGGGCCTTTGAGGGGGCCACTTTACTTGTCAAGCGACAGAACTACAGGATGAGTGATGTCATTCCACTCCCCCACATGCTACTGCCACCATTCTGATGCTGCCACCCATCTGATGCCACCCGCCTGCTGCCTCTACTGCCATTCCTACAATGGGGCTTCTTGGCGTACCGTTTGTTTTTCCGTTCTTCTGAGCATCCGTAGGGCCTCTTTCACATGGTCAGTATTTGGTCAGCATTTGACCAGTATTTGAGTATTTGTAAGGCAAAAACAAGAGAGAGAGTCCAAAACACAGAAGCAAATATTTACATTAAATTTTATCTCTGTTTTGGACCCAGTCCTGTTTTTGCCTTACAAATATTGATCATATACTGATGCAAAATACTGGGGGGAAAAAACTGATTTCAGATGTATATGGCCAAAATAGTTTCAAAATTGAGCATAAGGCCTCTTTCAGAAGGTTAGTATCTTGCATTAGTATTTGATCAGTACTTGTAAGGCAAAAGCAGGAGTGGGTCCAAAACACAGAAGAGATGCAAATATTCCTATTACATTTTATCTCTGTTTTGGACCCACTCCTGGCTTTGGCTTACAATTATTGATCAAATACTAAAGCAAAATACTAATCAAATACAAACCGTGTGAAAAAAGGCTTTATGGATGCTCAAAATACAGGATTGTTTTTTATTTTTCTGAACAGAAAAATAAACAGTGATGTGAACACAGCCTTACTGCCACTGCTGCTACCCCCCCCCCCCCCCCCCCCAGGGCTGGGACAAGGCCATTTGGTGCCCAGGGCGAAGATGGCAAACTGCGCCCCCCCCCCCCCCCGTTTTTAAGAAAGAATCAATGTTGTTTCAAAACAAGAATATACTTAACCACCTCAGCCCCCAGTGCTTAAACACCCTGAAAGACCAGGCCACTTTTTACACTTCTGACCTACACTACTTTCACCGTTTATTGCTCGGTCATGCAACTTACCACCCAAATGAATTTTACCTCCTTTTCTTCTCACTAATAGAGCTTTCATTTGGTGGTATTTCATTGCTGCTGACATTTTTACTTTTTTTGTTATTAATCGAAATTTAACGTTTTTTTTGCAAAAAAATGACATTTTTCACTTTCAGTTGTAAAATTTTGCAAAAAAAACGACATCCATATAGAAATTTTGCTCTAAATTTATAGTTCTACATGTCTTTGATAAAAAAAAAATGTTTGGGTAAAAAAAAAATGGTTTGGGTAAAAGTTATAGCGTTTACAAACTATGGTACAAAAATGTGAATTTCCGCTTTTTGAAGCAGCTCTGACTTTCTGAGCACCTGTCATGTTTCCTGAGGTTCTACAATGCCCAGACAGTACAAACACCCCACAAATGACCCCATTTCTGAAAGTACACACCCTAAGGTATTCGCTGATGGGCATAGTGAGTTCATAGAACTTTTTATTTTTTGTCACAAGTTAGCGGAAAATGATGATTTTTTTTTTTTTTTTTTTTTTTCCTTACAAAGTCTCATATTCCACTAACTTGTGACAAAAAATAAAAACTTCTATGAACTCACTATGCCCATCAGCGAATACCTTGGGGTCTCTTCTTTCCAAAATGGGGTCACTTGTGGGGTAGTTATACTGCCCTGGCATTCTAGGGGCCCAAATGTGTGGTAAGGAGTTTGAAATCAAATTCTGTAAAAAATGACCTGTGAAATCCGAAAGGTGCTCTTTGGAATATGGGCCCCTTTGCCCACCTAGGCTGCAAAAAAGTGTCACACATCTGGTATCTCCGTACTCAGGAGAAGGTGGGGAATGTGTTTTGGGGTGTCATTTTATATATACCCATGCTGGGTGAGAGAAATATCTTGGCAAAAGACAACTTTTCCCATTTTTTTATACAAAGTTGTCATTTGACCAAGATATTTATCTCACCCAGCATGGGTATATGTAAAAAGACACCCCAAAACACATTCCTCAACTTCTCCTGAGTACGGGGATACCAGATGTGTGACACTTTTTTGCAGCCTAGGTGGGCAAAGGGGCCCATATTCCAAAGAGCACCTTTCGGATTTCACTCCTCATTTTTTCCTGAATTTGATTTCAAACTCCTTACCACACATTTGGGCCCCTAGAATACCAGGGCAGTATAACTACCCCACAAGTGACCCCATTTTGGAAAGAAGACACCCCAAGGTATTCCGTGAGGGGCATGGCGAGTTCCTAGAATTTTTTATTTTTTGTCACAAGTTAGTGGAAAATGATGATTTTTTTTTTTTTTTTTTTTTTTTCATACAAAGTCTCATATTCCACAAACTTGTGACAAAAAATAAAAACTTCCATGAACTCACTATGCCCATCAGCGAATACCTTGGGGTCTCTTCTTTCCAAAATGGGGTCACTTGTGGGGTAGTTATACTGCCCTGGCATTCTAGGGGCCCAAATGTGTGGTAAGTAGGTAAATGACCTGTGAAATCCGAAAGGTGCTCTTTGGAATGTGGGCCCCTTTGCCCACCTAGGCTGCAAAAAAGTGTCACACATCTGGTATCTCTGTATTCAGGAGAAGTTGAGGAATGTGTTTTGGGGTGTCTTTTTACATATACCCATGCTGGGTGAGATAAATATCTTGGTCAAATGCCAACTTTGTATAAAAAAATGGGAAAAGTTGTCTTTTGCCAAGATATTTCTCTTACCCAGCATGGGTATATGTAAAATGACACCCCAAAACACATTCCCCAACTTCTCCCGATTACGGAGATACCAGATGTGTGACACTTTTTTGCAGCCGAGGTGGGCAAAGGGGCCCATATTCAAAAGAGCACCTTTCGGATTTCACAGGTCATTTTTTACAGAATTTGATTTCAAACTCCTTACCACACATTTGGGCCCCTAGAATGCCAGGGCAGTATAACTACCCCACAAGTGACCCCATTTTGGAAAGAAGAGACCCCAAGGTATTCGCTGATGGGCAAAGTGAGTTCATGGAAGTTTTTATTTTTTGTCACAAGTTAGTGGAATATGAGACTTTGTATGAAAAAAAAAAAAAAAAAAAAAATAAGCATTTTCCACTAACTTGTGACAAAAAATAAAAAATTCTAGGAACTCGCCATGCCCCTCACGGAATACCTTGGGGTGTCTTCTTTCCAAAATGGGGTCACTTGTGGGGTAGTTATACTGCCCTGGCATTTTCCAGGGGCCCTAATGTGTGGTAAGTAGGTAAATGACCTGTGAAATCCTAAAGGTGCTCTTTGGAATATGGGCCCCTTTGCCCACCTAGGCTGCAAAAAAGTGTCACACATGTGGTATCGCCGTATTCAGGAGAAGTTGGGGAATGTGTTTTGGGGTGTCATTTTACATATACCCATGCTGGGTGAGAGAAATATCTTGGCAAAAGACAACTTTTCCCATTTTTTTATACAAAGTTGGCATTTGACCAAGATATTTCTCTCACCCAGCATGGGTATATGTAAAATGACACCCCAAAACACATTCCCCAACTTCTCCTGAGTACGGCGATACCAGATGTGTGACACTTTTTTGCAGCCTAGATGCGCAAAGGTGCCCAAATTCCTTTTAGGAGGGCATTTTTAGACATTTGGATACCAGACTTCTTCTCACGCTTTGGGGCCCCTAGAATGCCAGGGCAGTATAAATACCCCACATGTGACCCCATTTTGGAAAGAAGACACCCCAAGGTATTCAATGAGGGGCATGGCGAGTTCATAGAAATTTTTTTTTTTTGGCACAAGTTAGCGGAAATTGATATTTTTAATTTTTTTCTCACAAAGTCTCCCGTTCCGCTAACTTGGGACAAAAATTTCAATCTTTCATGGACTCAATATGCCCCTCACGGAATACCTGGGGGTGTCTTCTTTCCGAAATGGGGTCACATGTGGGGTATTTATACTGCCCTGGCATTCTAGGGGCCCTAAAGCGTGAGAAGAAGTCTGGAATATAAATGTCTAAAAAATTTTACGCATTTGGATTCCGTGAGGGGTATGGTGAGTTCATGTGAGATTTTATTTTTTGACACAAGTTAGTGGAATATGAGACTTTGTAAGAAAAAAAAAAAAAAAATTCTGCTAACTTGGGCCAAAAAAATATCTGAATGGAGCCTTACAGAGGGGTGATCAATGACAGGGGGGGTGATCAATGACAGGGGGGGTGATCAATGACAGGGGGGTGATCAATGACAGGGGGGTGATCAGGGAGTCTATATGGGGTGATAACCACAGTCATTGATCACGCCCGTGTAAGGCTTCATTCAGACGTCCGGATGCGTTTTGCGGATCCGATCCATCTATCAGTGCATCCGTAAAAATCATGCGGACATCTGAATGGAGCTTTACAGGGGGGTAATCAATGACAGGGGGGTGATCAATGACAGGGGGGTGATCAGGGAGTCTATATGGGGTGATCACCACAGTCATTGATCATGCCCCTGTAAGGCTTCATTCAGACGTCCGGATGCGTTTTGCGGATCCGATCCATCTATCAGTGCATCCGTAAAAATCATGCGGACATCTGAATGGAGCTTTACAGGGGGGTAATCAATGACAGGGGGGTGATCAATGACAGGGGGGTGATCAGGGAGTCTATATGGGGTGATCACCACAGTCATTGATCATGCCCCTGTAAGGCTTCATTCAGACGTCCGGATGCGTTTTGCGGATCGGATCCATCTATCAGTGCATCCGTAAAAATCATGCGGACATCTGAATGGAGCTTTACAGGGGGGTAATCAATGACAGGGGGGTGATCACCACAGTCATTGATCATGCCCCTGTAAGGCTTCATTCAGACGACCGGATGCGTTTTGCGGATCCGATCCATGTATCAGTGCATCCGTAAAAATCATGCGGACATCTGAATGGAGCTTTACAGGGGGGTGATCAGGGAGTCTATATGGGGTGATAACCACAGTCATTGATCATGCCCCTGTAAGGCTTCATTCAGACGTCCGGATGCGTTTTGCGGATCCGATCCATCTATCAGTGCATCCGTAAAAATCATGCGGACATCTGAATGGAGCTTTACAGGGGGGTAATCAATGACAGGGGGGTAATCAATGACAGGGGGGTGATCAGGGAGTCTATATGGGGTGATCACCACAGTCATTGATCATGCCCCTGTAAGGCTTCATTCAGACGTCCGGATGCGTTTTGCGGATCCGATCCATCTATCAGTGCATCCGTAAAAATCATGCGGACATCTGAATGGAGCTTTACAGGGGGGTGATCAATGACAGGGGGGTGATCACCACAGTCATTGATCATGCCCCTGTAAGGCTTCATTCAGACGACCGGATGCGTTTTGCGGATCCGATCCATGTATCAGTGCATCCGTAAAAATCATGCGGACATCTGAATGGAGCTTTACAGGGGGGTAATCAATGACAGGGGGGTAATCAATGACAGGGGGGTGATCAGGGAGTCTATATGGGGTGATCACCACAGTCATTGATCATGCCCCTGTAAGGCTTCATTCAGACGTCCGGATGCGTTTTGCGGATCCGATCCATCTATCAGTGGATCCGTAAAAATCATGCGGACGTCTGAATGGAGCTTTACAGGGGGTTGATCAATGACAGGGGGGTAATCAATGACAGGGGGGTGATCAGGGAGTCTATATGGGGTGATCAGGGGTGATTAGGGGTGATCAGGGGCTAATAAGGGGTTAATAAGTGATGGGGGGGGGGGTGTAGTGTAGTGTAGTGGTGCTTGGTGCTACTTTACTGAGCTACCTGTGTCCTCTGGTGGTCGATCCAAACAAATGGGACCACCAGAGGACCAGGTAGCAGGTATATTAGACGCTGTTATCAAAACAGCGTCTAATATACCTGTTAGGGGTTAAAAAAAACACATCTCCAGCCTGCCAGCGAACGATCGCCGCTGGCAGGCTGGAGATCAACTCTCTTACCTTCCGTTCCTGTGAGCGCGCGCGCCTGTGTGCGCGCGTTCACAGGAAATCTCGCGTCTCGCGAGATGACGCGTATATGCGTGACTGTGCGCAGCGCTGCCACCTCCGGAACGCGATCCTGCGTTAGGCGGTCCGGAGGTGGTTAAAGCAATAGAACAAAGGACTGTGGGACTTTGAAAGTCACAGACACTGTGATGTGTAAAGAAGCAATAATTTATTACATAGAAAATGTCAAGTGACAAAAGCTAGCCTACAAATATTAACAAACATACACCATCCATAGTGGTATACATATAAACAACAAAGCAAACAAAAACTGTACAACAAAACATATATAACTGCAATGACACTGTAAACTTGCTGAAAACAGTTGCAAAAATGTCAAGTATACTCCTATGGAAAAGTTAGTATTATGACACAATCACAAAGACACCTTTCTTGCTTTCATAGAAGCAAAATCATCTATGACACTATCAAAATGTATCTCTTTTGCAATTGCATACTCAATAGAAAGAATACTGAGGTTTGAAAGCCTGTCTTGACCCATAGTTGACCGTAAATAATTTTTAATGAGTTTCAGCTTGCTAAAGCTCCTTTCACAAGATGCAACAGTAACAGGAAGAGTCAAAAAAATATTTAATGCTGTTTCAATATTCGGATAACAAGCAGTAAGAGAATAGTCGTGTATTATCGGACACAGATCAAGGGGTGTTGCAGATTTTACATTTGACGGTATAGACTCAATGAAAAATTTAAAGCTTTCAATCTCGGCAGAGATTTCCAAGCCATCAAGATCTTCATTATACTTGGAAGCCAAGTTAAATGCAGATTTTTGTAATTCTGCAGATTTGACCGAGAAAGGTAATTTCATGGTGGGGGGGGGGGGGCACACTGGCGGCATTTGATAGGGCTAACTGGCAGCACACTGGTGGCAATTGATGGGGCAAACTGGCAGCACACTGGCGGCAGTTGATGGGCACACTGGCAGTTATTGATGGGCACACTGGCAGCATACTGGCGACAATTGATGGGCACACTGTGGCAATTGATGGGCACACTGGCGGCAATTGATGGGGCAAACTGACAACAAGTGATGGTTACCATTGTTGCCAGTTTGCCCCATCAATTGCCGCCCATGTGTTTTGCCTGTGTGCCCATCAATTGCCGCCAGTGTGCTGCCAGTTTGTCCCATCAATTGCCACCAGTGTGACCATCAAACGCAGCCACTGTGCCATCAAACACAGCCACCTAGTGGCTGTGTTTGATGGCACAGTGGCTGCGTTTGATGGGCACAGCTGAGTGGCTGCGTTTGATGGGCACGGTGGCTGCGTGTGATGGGCACGGTGGCTCCGTGTGATGGGCACAGTGGCTGCGTGTGATGGGCACAGTGGCTGCGTGTGATGGGCACAATGGCTGCGTTTGATGGGCACAGTGGCTGCGTGTGATGGGCACAGTGGCTGCGTTTGATGGGCACATTGGCGACAATTGATGGCACAGTGGCTGCATGTGATGGCACAGTGGCTGGGTTTGGTGGCATAGTGAGGCTGTGAGGCTGCAAGCATGGCTCAAAATAACACAAACACTTTTTTTTTATTTGCCATTTTTTATTAACAAAGTGCTGGTCACCTCAGTCAGCCTCCTCCACCAGCATACTGGTGGCAATTGATCAGGCAAACTGGCAGCACGCTGGCGGCAATTGATGGGCACAGTGGGGCAAACTGGCAACAATTGATGGGCACAGTGGCTGTGTTTGATGGGCACAGTGGCTGTGTTTGAGGGGCAGAGTGGCTGCGTTTAATGGGTACAGTGGCTGCGTTTAATGGGTACAGTGGCTGCGTTTGATGGGTACAGTGGCTGCGTTTGATGAGCAGAGTGGCTGCGTTTGATCGGCACAGTGGCTGCGTTTGATGGGCAAAGTGGCGAAAATTGACGAGTGGCACAGTGGCTGCGTGTGTTGGCACAGTGGCTGTGTGTGATGGCACAGTGGCTGCATGTGATGGCACAGGGGCTGCATGTGATGGCACAGGGGCTGCATGTGATGGCACAGTGGCGACAATTGATGGCACAGTGGCTGAGTGTGTTGGCACAGTGGCTGCATGTGATGGCACAGTGGCTGCATTAGGTGGCACAGTGGCTGCATGATGGGCATAGTGGCGACAATTGATGGCACAGTGGCTACGGTTGGTGGGCACAGAGTGGCTGCATGTGATGGCACAGTGAAGCTGCAATTAATGTTTTTTTTTTTTTTACAGAAAAGGCAAGCTTAAAATAACACAAAATCATTTCTTTAAACTGCTTTTTTTTATTAAAAAAATTATGATCATCTCAGTCCAATCCCCCCCCCCCCCCCCCCCGGGGGGGGGGGATTGGACTGAGATGACCATAATTTTTTTAATAAAAAAATTAGTTTGTTATTTGTATTACATTATTTTCTTACTTTTTACAGTCTGTGTGTGAGTAGCAGCTAGTGAAGGCAGGCTCCTCGTGGCTTGTTCTTCACGCGCCGACACAGCTCCCTGTAGGCTGCGCGAGTCCTCCCTCTCTCACCTCACACCTCGCCTCCGGCGTGAGCCGCGTGACGTCACACGGCGCACGCCGGTGGTATCAACCAAATGAATCCTCCATGGGGGGGGGCGAGGAAACGCAGAGGAGGAAAGGGAGCCCGAGCCAGGAGCGCAGTCGGCACAAAATTCATAGGGGGAGAGAAGGAGCAGCGCTGACATGGCTGGTGTGGACGGTGTAGGCGGGTGCAGGAGCGCACTCAGCACAGCAAGCACAGCAAGTGGCGCTTGGCTAATGTGGTACAGTGAAGCTGTACACTGCTGGCACTTCACCTGCGCCCCCCTCCTGTCCGCAAATGGTAGCGCCCAGGGCACCCGCTCCTTCGGCCCCTGCCTTGTACCGGCCCTGCCCCCCCCCTCTCACCACTCTGTCAGGGTGTCACTATTGTCCCTGTTACTGTAACTGCTGTTGGAATCCATCTCCACTCTATCATAAGGCCATTATTGTCACTGTTACTGCCACTGCTTCTAACACCCTCCCCACTCTGTCATGAGGCCACTACTTGAATCTGGGGGCACTGCACGGTTAAGTCCATGGCGATAAATAAGACCTGATGCTAACAAATATTAACCGGTATTAAAAAGCATGTGTTTGCACTAGCACAACATGCATTAAAAGAACAAATTTTTTCTCCACTATTTTATTGATGTTGTCTCCATTTCTTTATTTTGTTAAGGATCCATTTGGACACAGCTCCTGCAGGGACACACACCGTTTTTTTGCTTTACTGAAGAGTGCTGCATGCATTTCTTTTTGTTTAACAGAAGGGATTAGCTATGAATCTTGGTGCACTGCACAGTGATGTAGATGGCGATAAATTACACCTATAATACTGACGGTACAGTAACTACAGAAAAGATTAATTGTGAATGTGGTTGCATTCTCCCTGCAGATTAACTTCCAAGCCTTCACACTGAGATTGGGCCATAAGTGGGATGAATATGATTAGGCAGAGTGGCCTGGGTGTACGTGATTTATGACGAATTTGAAACTAATTTAATCTTGTTGAAGTTCGGTGAATCGGCCGAATCGAATTTTTCAAAACTTCGCTCATCTCTAGTGCTGACATAATAGACTCTCTTCTGTTTTGAACAAAGCTGAAATGCTAAATCAAATCGGTGAATTGAAGCATGATTAAATGGCTGTACATCACTTGTAGAGATGATGATCAAAGGAAAGTTCAAATGTTTACAGTATGACAGGATATGTCAGTTGCTTTATATAAACCAGTGCATCCCAACTAGCAGCTTGCCAGCCACTTGTGTCTCTTGGGTCCTTGCACATAGCTATTGACAACTGCAGATATTATTGTGCAACAATGACACCAGGAATGACATGGTACCAGGGTCTTAAAGAGGTATTCCCATCTTGGACATTGGGTGTATATTGCTAGGATATATCCCCAATGTCTGATAGCTGCAGGTCCCACCCCTGGGACCTGCCTCTATACTTAGAACGGAGCCCACAAAGTGCTGAAGGGAGCACTGTGAATGCGCGACTGCACTCCATTCCCTTCAATGGGAGTGCCATTTATTTCAATGGGAAGTCCAAAGTGCACCACGAAATCGCAGTCACCACTCCTTTAACTTCTATGGGGCTTGAAAAAGCTGACGGCGAAACGCGCGTCGGGGCACAGACTGTCAGTGCCGTGGTAGAGATTGTGGTCAGTATGCTTTCTCATTCATGTCATTATTTGTTTAGAGTCACTGATGTAAGTAATAGGTCCTTTTAGTTTATGGTCCAATATTTACCGTTTGCTATATAGTATAGACAAGACCTAACTTGGTGTTTGGCACTGACCAATCTCTTGGCTGTAAAGTTTTTTAGCACTTGCACTTTACGCATTATCATTGTAACTACCACATATCTGCGGTCTGTATGGCATTTTAAGTGTTCTTAAATGTCTGTGTGGCCAGTGGTCACAACTCTAATTTTGTACCAATAAAAAGATCTGTGATTTTGTATAAAACTTTGTTGCTTGAGTTGTGATTTGATACTTATAGATCCATATATCTTTTATTGGTTATGTAAATAGCCTAGCCAGCGCTCGGCTATTTTTGGCAGTCCCATAGAAGTGAATGGAGCAGTGGCCACAATTGCATGGTGCGCCCTCTGTCACTTTGCGGGCTCCGTTCTAAGAATAGGTACGGGTTCAAGAGGTGGGACTGTGGGACCCACACCTATCAGACAGTGGGGGCATATCCTAGCAAAATGCCCCCAATGTCCAAGATTGGAATACACCTTTAACTATATGAAGAAACTGTCAGGGAACCAGAGCTGTAACTTGATGTAACTTGAAGTTCCTGGGACCCAGTTCAAAATCTATAACAAGATCCCTGCCTGCCATGTGCCATTTATAAACCTGATCTCTTCTTCTGTGGCATTGGAGCCTTTGATACTTTTTCAAGCACCGCCTGTGTCTACTACCTCTGCACTACTTATAGCTACGACCATGCACATAACATCAAGGCAACAACTGTGCCATGTCACTTTGCTCCTGAGTCAGGGTCATCTTGTACAAATATACAGTATATCAGCTGTTTGATGGGAGTGCTGGGAGCTGAACCATTGTGGAGGTTACAATTTGAAAGCAAATGTTTATGGGTAAAATGCTTAACATGTTGTGACCATAAAAAGGTACAGGATTTGAAGAATGTCACCTTTTATTTACAAATATCACAACTCTTGCCATGTACAACAGATTGAGCATTCTGTGCGTATTCATACATTTTTTACAAATATTTTGTACATGGTACATTGTATTATATTAGATCCCTGGTAACTGTTTTGTGCAATCAGATGATGCTTTGCGGAGTCGCACAAGACTTTAGCGAATAACTTTGTGCTTCGAGTCTACGACTTTAAAAACATTTTGAGACAGGAAACCGAAGTCGGCTTCGGTACAGGTTTCCGTACAGCATTAAAACAAAGTTTTAGAACGAATCGACTTCGGATCTATAATAATGTAATAATCTGTTCTAATTCTATGGGATTCTGATGTTTCTATCATATGATCAAATTCAGACTAGCCATAGCACACATTTACTATGTAATTGTGTAAGTGTTTAGATAGGAAATGAGGTTTCTCAACCCTTACTTGTCATGTGGTGCACATATTGGATCTATGATCTTCAAAAGTAAAAAACAACCCTATGTAGCCCTCCCAAGTAATGAGAGTACTCAAATAGATGCATAGTGCAATTACATGCTCCATTCCTGTTGATGTTTGGTTTGCAAAAGTGGGAGGGTCAACTCTGCTTGATGTAAATAAGCTATTATGCAGGAGAACAAGAGCTAACTCTCTAATGCCATCTACTGGATAAATATCATATGTATGGCCCTGTAAAACAGGCCTTGAAATGATGACTAGACATATAAACCAATACCAGAATATTTTACATAAGAAAATGAGACCCACATGTGGACAGCTATTTTGGGGTCCATCCCTTATCAGTGCAGAGTAGGATACTGGTTCTCTGAGTAAAATCTATTTGATGGGGGTCTAGGACAAAATGTTATACTTGTGGAGATAGGCAATGTTTCTTGCGTAAAATAAATTTTAATAAGTTCTTAGCCAGCTCTTAATTTCACATTCAGTCCTTTCGCTCATTAAAGGGGTTCTCCGTGCTTTAAATATTGATGACCTATCCTCAGGATAGGTCATCAATATCAGATTAGCGGGTTTCCAACACTCATAGACAGAGCAGCAGCGAGCAGGAAGAGAGAAGGGAGATGGCACGTGCACACTGCATGCGCTTTCCCTTCATACAGCTGATAGGCAGAAGTGTCCATCTGATATCCTCAGGATAGGTCATCAATATTAAAAGCCTGGAGAACCCCTTTAATGCTTTCACTTGCTCATCCGATATACTGACTGTTGGACTCTTATGGTATGCATCAAGAAAATGAGAAGGCATTGGGGTTGCTTACTTTTCAGTGGTTAATTTTTGTGATTATATGTTAGAGTCTGTCACCGTTTTCACATGAATCAAAGTCTGTATTAGACCTGCAGATTATGGATGCTATTGTCAGGAAGGAAGTGTTCCTTCCCGACAATCGCCTGCTCTCCAGCAGGACCACTGCTATTACATGAGGAGGAGCAATCGATAATGCCATTGCTAATGTTGGGGCAAAAACCCCAATGCCGGATGGGCGGTGGACTCCAAATTAGAAGTTATGAGTACTCAGAGAAATTGATAACAGGTGCAGTGCTGTGTATCAAGTGTTTCAACTTTATTGAAAGTAAGCAGAGATTATATACAGTTTTTCTGGATCATTTCCAAAGTGGGAGACATAATTAAGCATTTACATCATAACTCATTAAATCACAATCTGAAATAAGCATTTCTTCTCTATACGCCTGAAGCATCTCCTTAATCTTAAATGTGGGTGTTCGTCACGGACTCGTCCTGCTAATAATTTTACAAATTCCTCAAAGGGACAGAGTTGGAGGGGCTAGGAGCGACCTTGAAGTCACAGTAATCTTACACATAGAAATTCACAGTTTATATCATAGATTCTACACACGAAGGTTTAAGGCTTATAACATAAAATGGCTGTACAAGGCACAACATGGAGTCTCAACCCTCACACTTGTCCGCATACTGA
Organism: Bufo bufo; assembly: GCF_905171765.1. Taxonomy (NCBI): domain Eukaryota; kingdom Metazoa; phylum Chordata; class Amphibia; order Anura; family Bufonidae; genus Bufo; species Bufo bufo. The sequence continues at coordinate 391,693,889 of NC_053391.1, forward strand.
ATCATTGTTTACCGACAGCAGATCGAGATTAGACACCACAATCTGCCACCTGCAAACAATTTGAAACCTGTTGAAAGATTTGGATTGCCCAATGAACATTCATCGGGTAATAGGCGGCAGTATTACACTGCCAGATCATCAATAATGAGTGTTAATTCGAACACTTGTTAGTGATCATCTGGCAGACAGTCTACCAGTCTAATACAGCATGAGGGCTCATGCAGATGGCTGTTCCCTGGCTGTGCCCATATTGTGGCCCCGGCCATTTGTGCACTGCATCTCGGATGTGGAAGCAAAAAAAATAGTACATGTTCTATTTTTTGGTGGTGTGGACAGATCACGGACCCATTCAAGTTGAATGGGTCTGGATCCATCTGCAGCAGCCGCACGGATGGTGCCCGTGCATTGGGGACCGCAAATTGTGGTCCCTAATGCACAGAACGGCCGGCCAATGGCCGTCTGCATAAGCCCTTAAAGGGGTTGTTTCACTTCAGCAAATGGCATTTATCAAATAGAGAAAGTTAATACAAGGCACTTACTAATCTATTGTGATTATCCATATTGCCTCCTTTGGTGGCTGGAGTCATTTTTCCATCACATTATACACTTCTTGTTTCCATGTTTTACGACCACCCTGCAATCCATCAGTGGCGGTCGTGCTTGCACACTATAGGAAAAAGTGTCGGACTCTCTGGTGGCAGGGACCGTGGGAGTGCACATGGGCTGCTGCTTTTTCCTATAGTGTGCAAGCACGACCACCACTGATGGATTGCTGGGTGGTCTGTAACCATGGAAACGAGCAGTGTATAATGTTATGGAAAAATGACTCCAGCCACCAAAGGAGGCAATATGGATAATCACAATAGATTAGTAAGTGCCTTGTATTAACTTTCTCTACATGATAAATGCCATTTGCTGAAGCTAGTCCTACAGGGCATTGTACCTGGTTTATCAGTGAATTTTCTGCTGACAAGTTCCTCTTAAAATGTAATTTATTTGATCAAAATTATATTGATGACATTTCTTATTTACCTAGACTGTGCAGAGACACGACCTGAAATGAGATGTGGTAAAACTTTTGTATTGTTTCTCTATAAAAAACTAATTCTTTTCCATGAAAATAAGAATCCTGTCCAAAAGGATGTGCCTTTCTCATTGTCTACCTAATAATATGGCAGCTAAAAAAAATATATATATTTTAGGCTACTTTCACACTAGCACGGACCTCCGGCAGGCTGTTACGTTGGGTGAACAGCCTGTCGGATCCATCCTGCCGCTAGTGAGCTGCAGGACGGAGCCGCAGTCCGGGGACACACGTTCACTAGTGGCAGGACTGATCCGACAGGCTGTTCACCCAACGTAACAGCCTGCCGGAGGTCCATGACACTAGTGTGAAAGTAGCCTAAGTCATTCTTTTTCTTCTACCCATGTATGTCTGTCAAAATCCCAGTACCAATACTTTATGGCTCAATGTGAAACACGAATTTGCATGAGAAATCTGCAAATTCACAGGAAGTGACATGTGGCTTATTTCTTAAATAATTACATTAGGATAGGCCATGATTATTTGCTTATGGTGATCTGACCCCAAGTACCATCATCTGTCAGCAGATTGAAGGGACCTCTTTTTTGTTTATGCAGATGCATTGGCTCATTCCTATAGATCAGGGATGCTCAACCTGCGGCCCTCCAGCTGTTGCTAAACTACAACTCCCAGCATGCCATAATAGTGGTAGGCTGTCCAGACATACTGGGAATTGTGGCTTTGCAACAGCTGGAGGGCCGCAGGTTGGGCATCTCTGCTATAGATGGTGGTCCCTTGTACTACGTATAAAAATGAAAATCTACTTCCCACTTTACAGAGAATAAATATCTCAGTTGATGAAGTTGGAAAAAGACACAGCTCCATTAAGTCAAGTGTATTGATCCAGAATAAGACAAAAAGATTGCTGCCAATAACTCCACCTAATAGGAAATATTCCTTCCAGACTCAAGATATGGCCAATAATACATTGCATCAACCTCCCTTCTCTAGAAATCCAGTACCTGCAACTCATGATTTTATTACTTAAAAAAAGGCATCTATGCCCCTTGAACATTCAGTGAATCATCCATCACAACATCTTGTGGCAAAGAATTCCATAGGCTCTTACAGTAAAGAATCCCACCCTGCACCCAGTCTGATGAAATTCTTTCCTATAGATAAACAGAGACTATTGTACTGTCCATCCATATATTTCTACATTGCCCCAAAGCCATTTTTTTCCAAACTGTATAACACCAAGTTTTATGACTTGTACTGATAACCATCCACCCACTCCCCTAATTGCTTTGGTTGCCTTCCTCTGCATCTGCTCCAGTTCAGCTATGTCGTTCTTATACACAGGTGCCCAACACTGTACACAAAATCCCACGTGTGATATGACTAGTGATGCATGTTCCTTAATATAAGTGAAGCATTGTTCTGCACTGTCCCTCCCCATGATACATTTATACTGTATATACTGTAGAATGTGCAATACAGTTTCATAACTTTCCAACTTTTATCAGTATATGGCCTCATGCACACGACCGTTGTTTGGGTCCGCATCTGAGCCGCTGTTTTGGCGGCTCGGATGCGGACCCATTCACTTCAATGGGCCGTTTCTCCGTTCCGCGGCCCCGCTAAAAAAATATAACATGTCCTATTCTTGTCCGCGCTTTGCAGACAAGAATAGGCATTTATATTGCCGGCGCCCGTTCCGTTCCGCAAATTGCGGAAGGTAACACGGGCGGCTTCTGTTTTTTGCGGATCGGCTGCAAAAAACAGCACTGTCGTGTGCATAAGGCCATTCCTTGTATCATCATACTATCAGACTATATTACAATACATTTTATACACCTTATTCTTTACATAACATAATGTTAGGTAGGAGTATCTTGAAAACTGAAACCTTGGTACTGCAATGTACCTAATGCTCACTAAAGTGAGATGTACAGTTTAGGATCCTACTATTCTTCACTAAGGACCCCAATAGGGACATGTTGGTATCAGTTCTCAGAGTAGTCACTGGCTGGCAGCAAGATGCAACAGTGGTAACATAGAAGGAGAGTGAGATTGCATACATGGTCCAAAAATGAGAGATGGAGTGCAAAGATATGAAACTAGGCCAAGCATCGGCAAGATAAAAAAGAATATATGAAGGCAGGATCCAAGAACAGGAGTTGATACTCAGGCAAGGGTCAGGAGCGTATAGGTAATAATAAAATAATAGCGGGCAGGCACTCCAATTATGGGTTCATGGGGATAAGTGAGAATATTTTATTCAATTAAAAATACAATTCATATAACATTTGAATAATAATAACAATAGCATTAAAATAAAGCAGCAATTGATGGCAGTATAAAATATAATATATAAATGGCAGCAGAAGATAGTCCAGTAATAGCAGCATAAACACCCCAACAGTCGGCCGGTTTTTAACTTAGCAATAGTTCATCATAGAAGACAATGCCAATGTCTCAATAGATTGTGTCAATATTCAGCAGCGGCAGAGTTAAAGTGCAATGTGCTAATAACAGTGCTGCAACAACGTTGATACTGCTGGTTGAGATAACAGCAACAACCATGTTGATAGCAATGGCTGTAAACGATGATGGCTTTATGTTTCCAAATACAATGTAAATCGGACTTCACTTCTTATATAGTGCAGATGATCGCACCCTTTGATATAATCACACCTTTTCAGTGCAAGCGATTCCTCCGTTACACGGTTCGGCTGTCTCTTAGTGCGGCGTCCCACACAGTTTCTGAGAGCAGACTGACCTTTATCCTGTTCTTTTTGGAAACTCCGATCGCAGCTGTCCTCCAGATTCGGCGTCCCTCGTGTTATGGAGGCGTCTCTGTGTAGTTCAGATTCGCCCCTCGGATACTTGGTTCGCCTTTTTTATTTTGCTGCCGGTGTTCCACTTGTATAGGAATAGGTCAGTTTACCATGAGTCTTTACTTTTCTTCTTTTTGGAGCGCTCCAGCAATGTTGTTTTCTGTGTTAGTGTGTTCACCCAAGTATACTAACACAGAAAACAACATTGCTGTTGTCTGTATCTACTCTACTGACATAACAAACTCTGTTGGAGATTTAGCAAAGTGGTGTAAAGTAAAACTGGCTTAGTTGCCCATAGCAACCAATCAAATTCCACCTTTCATTTTTCACAGCTCCTTTGGAATATTAAATATGGAATCTGATTGGTTGCTATGGGCAACTAAGGCAGTTCTACTTTACACCACTTTGATAAATTCTCCCTCTTTCTTTTAGAAAACACATACAGGGAGATAATAGGCAGACTGAAATGCTGGGCAGATAAGTGAGAATCAGTTACAGTTAGATTAGTGTATAAAATGCATCAAAAACCATATTACTTTATTATATCCTTTCAGAGTCCTGTAATCTAGACTTGACACCCCCAGTATTTTAAACAGTAGAAAGCATAGCACTCACCATACGGTAAAACTTCTCTTTATTGCAGGTTTATCAGATGTGGATAAACAGAGGTGACACCATTTTGTGCACTCCTGCACTTTGTCATTGAGCACCACTGAAAAATCTGTGAATTAGTGAACACAAACTTTGAAACAATGTGCAACTGTGAGAATCAGTAGTGCCAGCCTTGGGGTTTGTTGTATATCCCATTATGTTAAGTTGGGTCATGAAGAGTATATGTACAAGGCTTGGCTGTGATCCATCAAGGCATGTAGGAGTCTATGAATAGGCTTGAGCGAATCTAGCTTCGGAGATCCAAAGGCAATTCGTTCAAACACTTTGGTTTTAATGCTGTCTGAAGACTTGTCTCCGTACAGCATTAAAATGTACTGCCTCTTTATAGGCAAACTTCGCTTCACCTGAAGTCGCACGAGACTTTGGTGAATTAATTCATTCATTTCTGCATCTTTAAAACATTTAAAATTAGGAATCCGAATACTATATATAAGGAACAAATACATAAACAAAAACATTTTATATAATGGAATCCGGCTGCTAACCAACATCGTTACATGCAGCGATTTTTGTCTTGCCCCATATTATAGTCAGGCAGAATGCACGGGCTATGTTGGAATGGAGAACACTGGCATGCTGCCAGATAGCATTGCAGGAAGTGTGAAGTTAGCCTTAGGCCTCTTTCACACGGGCGTTGTGGGAAAAGGTGCGTTGCGGGAACATGCACGATTTTTCCGCACGAGTGCAAAACATTGTAATGCGTTTTGCACGCGCGTGAGAAAAATCGCTCATGTTTGGTACCCAAACCTGAACTTCTTCACAGAAGTTCGGTCTTGGGATCGGTGTTCTGTAGATTGTATTATTTTCCCTTATAACATGGTTATAAGGGAAAATAGCATTCTGAATACAGAATGCATAGTACAATAGCGCTGGAGGGGTTAAAAAATGTTTTTAAAAAATTTAACTCACCTTAATCCACTTGATAGCGCAGCCCGACTTCTCTTCTGTCTTCTTCTTTGCTGTGTGCAGTAAAAGGACCTGTGGTGACGTCACTCCGGTCATCACATGGTCCGTCACATGATCTTTTACCAGAAGACAGAAGCCGGGCTGCACGATCACGTGGATTAAGGTGAGTTAAAAAATTCTTTTTTTTTTTTTTTTTTTTTTTTAACCCCTCCAGTGCTATTGTATTCAGAATGCTATTATTTTCCCTTATAACCATGTTATAAGGGAAAATAATAATGATCGGGTCTCCATCCCGATCGTCTCCTAGCAACCGTGCGTGAAAATCGCACCGCATCTGCACTTGCTTGCGGATGTTTGCGATTTTCACGCAACCCCATTCATTTCTATGGGGCCTGTGTTACGTGAAAAAACGCACAAAGAGGAGCATGCTGCGATTTTCACGCAACGCACAAGTGATGCGTGAAAATCACTGCTCGTGTGCACAGCCCCATAGAAATGAATGTGTCAGGATTCAGTGCGGGTGCAATGCGTTCACCTCCCGCATTGCACCCGCGCGGAATACTCGCCCGTGTGAAAGGGGCCTTACCATTACTATACAAAAAGTTGCATTTTCTTTTAAATTCTCTTTTTATTCTATTTTTTTTTTTTTTATATTATTAGACTGACGTAGATTACACATCATGCTTTTCATAGACCTAGATAAAAAGTAGCATTTTTCGATAGTCATCACATATTTTATCTCAGATCACATAAGACCAGTCTGTGACCAATTAACATTTCTATAGACACAAAATACTAATTAATGTTTAGAAGAGGAGAAGTCATTGTAATCCACTGGTGCATGTCTGAAAGCATGGTCTCCGGTGTGCTTTTCATTACATTAGATTTGCTCCCACAAGCATCAGACTTGTCTTCACCAAATATCACCACATTACTAAAATCATAAACAATGCAAGAATGAAAGAGCCTTATTAAACCTGGGTGTTCTCCTATTAGTTGTGTATTATCTATTATTATCTATCATAAAATAATTAACGATATTACAAAGAAAGTCTGTTGAACTCTTCAGCTGCTAATTCCCCAGCCATGTTTAATACTCTTCCTTATTCATGTTATTCATGTATTTTTTTCATCAAATCAGAGATGGGAAAATAGAATAAGTTCAAGGTGATAAGTTATCTAATCATTTTTGAAGTGTCATTGAAATATGATTTGATAACTTCTTCCCGTTTCTATTCAAATTAATAAGATAGAAAACGTCAGTACTAAATGAGGGTGCTGCGTGCTGCATTACTGATTTATTTTCACTTCAAAGGGAATTTTAAATATACAACAAATGAATTCTAATTAAACAAGAGCTAGTATCATATTGAGCGTCATGACATGAATCTTAATATTTACATGAAACTATAGGATCTGCGTGACACACTTTTCAGCACTATGCCTAAAATGTGGAAGTTAGTGAGGAGAATTTAATTTTGGCACCCTTTCAGTGTAAATGATAAACTGGTTTATGTTGTACAGTATATAGGTATATAGTCGCTATTATTAACCACATCAGGACAATGCCCGATCTTTTCATCCGCGCGATGGGGATGGGGTCATGCCGGTATGAGAACGACGTAGGTGCCAGAGAGTGAGGTAAGTACAATCTGTTTGAGGGGCCCGGGCATATAGGGGGCATTATAGATCTTGGATAGCCCCTTTAACTTTATATTTTTTGAGGGGAGAAAAAAAAATCACCTTTTTTGTGATGATCTGGCCGACCCTCCGCCAGTGTAATACAGCCCTTACCTCCTCACCCCCATTCTCCAGAACTGAACATCCAACATTAATCCCCACACTTTACCTTTATGTCACCCCCATTTCCTCATAGATTATAAGCTCTTAGGAGTGAGGTCTTCACTCCTAGTCTTTCAATGTTATACTAGCCCGTAATTCAGTGATGTCTATTTTAATATGTACATATACACTTTGAATTGTGAAGTGCTGCGGAATATGGCGTCGCTATTCATATGTAATTTTACAGGGGATTGTTCTTTGTGGTGCTGTTTTGAGATACTCATAATTTATTGATCAGCTTGTATTGATTTTTTAGGAGGGATTAATGTTTTTTTTTTTTTTACCATGCATGACAACTGTTTTATACATCGTGATACCAAAATCAACGATATCAAGTATGTAATGTGGAAGTTTGGACAATTCCTGTGATCGAGTGCTGTGATATTGGTACTATTTTAGTGCTGCAACTCCTGATACCTCATTGGTCAAAACTGAAGCTGTTTTGGAAGAAAGGTAAAGAGTTCATAGCCCTATGTTATAGGCATTGATAGGTTTTATAATAGGTTGGATCCCCACTGAGTAGGTATGAAAAGGATAGCTAATTTATATGCCATGAATTTGTATAGTCTAATCTACCAAGTTGAATAAATTATATTGTTCTAGTAGACATCCGATTGCATTACATATACAATATACAATAGTTCCCAACTATTTAATGCTAATGTATTCATAATTCTTTAAAGATGGCTATCACAGCTTCAGCGCCCTTTAATGACTTGCACAGGAAAATTGTTAAATATAATCATGCAGTTATAGAATTAAGGTAAATCCAAATGTCACTTTAGTGTAAATCATGGTATTAAAGGTGGGCTTTCTTTTGCTATTCAGTGGGTATGAGCAATAAGATTGCTATACTATGCTCCTTTTCTCCTCAAACACTGAATCTTCATTGAGTCTTAGTGTGGAGCTCAGAATAACATTGTAAGTCCTTATTATTAAGTGGCTTGAGATGTATTCAAATGCACCCTGTAAAATTATGATGTGTTGGTGCCGTAGATGAAGGTGATTGTGTCATTACCTGGTTTATGCATCAGGCTATGAGAATACAGAATCTGAATGTTCTGTAAATTATTGGCAATGTCACCTACCACTTTCATAGACAGTAAGGTTTTTGGCAAGTTTTATGAGGAATGAAATGAGCCATAGAAATTGCAATATTCTTTGTCATAACCTACAAACCAGTTCTTGTGCTATTCAGTAGCGTCACAAAAGTTTAGCAGCTACTGCTCAGAGCAGATAAAAAAGTAAGTACAGTACCTTGTGTACCTTGATGGCTGAGTCATATATGATAACTTAAAATTCAACACCATTGAGGCTATGTCTGCTTCCCACCTCCATTGACATGATGTAGAGGAAAGCAGATTCAATATTATACCATTCATGTTTTTTAATGATATCCAAAATATCTTTTATGATTTCATCACATATTCACAGCGTACACAGTGGGAATCTGATGGACTCACAGTTTTAACATTATAATTCTGCAAATATTAGTAATCATGTGTTTTATAATTCCCAGTGAGAACATTACATACCAGCAACTACAAAAAAGTCATTCTTATTATGTGTTAAACAGTATAATGTGGTTGAACACTTATCCATCAAACTTAATGATACAGCTCTAAAATCCAAAAGCCACTGATGCTAAATGAATGAGTCAAAAAAAAATCAGTAAAATATTTCCCAAGCTTTATATTCTTATTCATGCATATACAGTTGTAAACCCAGTATATTTTTTACATATTGATATGTGTAAGTTAAATGGGTATTGCCTTCTGGACATTTATGGTATATTAATAGGATATGTCCTAAATGTCCGATAAGTGCCGGTGCCAAGAACAGAGCCCTGCTTTGAATGAAGAACAAGCTGTACACGGGCTGGTTCAGTACTTTCGGAGGTCCAACAGTGGTGTTGTGTCCTTTCTAATGGCTACTATGGCACTTCTGCAAATAGCCGATGGCGCTTGTAATGGAGATGTTGTGCATGTGCGGCATACTCCTCATTCATGGTGGCCCATTTAGACATAGATCTGCCTCCTTTCAACACTTCCTCTTGTTCTTTCTCCTTATCTGACTCTATAACAGAAGAAAAAGTCTCCCGGCTCCTCTTTTCTTCTCGACTAACTACTTGCAGTAGCGCTCCTATTCTCTCACACCTCATCCAGTTGTTCTTCCCAGATGTCATTAGTCACCTAACTACAATATTTAACCTCTCTCTCTTCTGGCATCTTTGCCTCCTCTTTTAAAAATTCTTGTTAACCCCATCTACCGCTTATTACAGTTTAAACTTCTCACTTCACTCACAAAGCTCTCCACAGTAGTGCACCTCCCAACATATCCTCTCTCGTTTCTGTGTACTACCCTACTCATGCTCTCCATTCTGCCAATGACCTAAGACTAAAATCTTCCATAATTTGAACCTCACACTCCCATCTTCAAAACGTTTTTCGAGCTGTACCAGCTCTCTGAAATGCACTGCAACAGACAATTGGGTAAACTTCCAACTTCCATATTAAATGTGTGGTAAAAACACTTCTTTTTAGGCAAGCTTATCATATTCCCTAAACTGACCCTTCCCCATTTACCCCCTCACCCCTATTTCTTCAGAAACAAACACTATCTCCAAAACAAATCCCTACACTCAATGCACTAGCTCATGGAGCTCCGGCTACACTACTCTAGTTAGTACAAAGATGTCTGGACCACTTTAGAAAAAAATCTATTTTACCTTTTAAGTCACTCCCATTAGCTCATAGATTTGTTAAATTTTATACTGCTGGTTCTTACAGATTTACTTAAATTTACGCCAGTAACTGAAGACTGGTGTATGAAATGGCAGTATTAGTAAATTCTTCTTCATCCTCCCTAGGAACTGTTACATCTGTTTTTGAAAAATACATTTGGGCTAATGAGTCTTTCTCAGATGGTGTGCAGCTATATATTCCTACCAAAATACTTTTGAGATACTTTATCTTGTCCCAAGGTATTGCTTAAACCCATCTCTTGGGATTTGGATTTTAGTAAATCATGTCAAAATTACACTGACATATATACTGTTGCTATAAGTAAACTCATGGTTGATGCTGTTAACAAACATCGTGTTTAAAAACACATTCATTTGGACACTTCCACATGACAATTTCGCCTCTAGGGTGCAACAACTCAACCTGCCTTGCTAAATATCCTCTTTGACAGTACACTGGAGGCTGGACAAGACAGTAACCTATAGCAAACTGGGACAGTTCCAGCCATTGCCTCCTCAGAAGTCTACAGTGTATGGGCAGGAGAAAGGGTACAGTAATTTAAAAATTCAAGAAAAAGAATGTGCTGACCTTTGGCTCAAAGGAGTAGTGTCAGACTTAGAGGTGACATTGACATCACCCTGCAGTGACTAAGAGGTAGAGTGTGTCTTCCAGTTCACAATGTCATTGTTTTTGTCCTCAATAATAATGTTGCACATATCGGAAGCGAGGGAGAACTGTGGCTTGCTGCTATTACTTCTACTACTACTACTGCCTGGATGGCTGGTGCTGCTACTACTGTTTTTACTACTACAGCCACCCACATTCTCAGATGACGAGGCATGGATCTTTAGTTTTTCACTCTTTTTTTTTTTTTACAAGACATTTTATTATGAGGTCCATAAATGTAAAGTCACAGGTATAGAACACAGATTATTAATCAGTAGCAAAATTGCAAGTATTTTTTTTCTGTAATTTACAAAAATAGGTTCAATTAAGAATCCCTCTACTTCTGCAAACATGTTGCACATAAGTATTGACAATTTACAATGGTAATACAATGCACTGAATTAAATTGCTATATAATAATGAAGTCATTGCAGTACAATGTGTTCACTAAATCTATATCTATCTTGAAGCTGTCACGAGTTGGAGGTCCCAGGAGAGACCTCTGCGTCGTCAAACAATAACAAAACGGAAATCAGGTACAGACATACAAGAGTTTATTGCACAAACAGAATCCAAGGAAGGAAACACAGGGAAAATTGAGAGCTCTATGTACCGTCCGCACAGTGGGAGGAAAACCCCCACTGCGCCACTGTCTAGTAATACTCCAGAGGGGCGTGACTAAGCAACTCCTGGTATTCACTAGGGCCCCAGATGGTAGGGTTAGGCTTTGCCGCAAGGAGTTGCCAGGGTCCACTCTGGAGCGTGAACTAGACAGTGACAACAGGAGCAAACGGACAACAGGTACCAGAAGGTACCGATGGTACTTAGGCAAATATAACAAACAGGCAAATACAAACAGGCAACTAAAAACACAAGCAGGAGTTCAAGCAAGGGAACAGGAGTGGCAATGAGCAGAGAAGGACTAGCTCCACCAGTGGTATACTGCGTGGCCTTGCCCATAGCACTCTGCAGCAAGGCACGCTGCAGCAAGGGCTTGCTGAACAGAGACATAAGAATACACACAAGGTGACCAACTGAAAACACAACTGGCAGAACAGATAACAGAAACACAGGAAAGAAGACGTCAATGAACAAGTAGGAAAGCCACAAAGCACAGACAGACACGGATCCCATGGGTCAGCAGCATGGGAGAGTGAGCACAAACAAGGAGCAGGACAAGACAACACACACCAGGAGAGCTGACACAGAACTGAGGAAACCTCAGCCTTATATACAGGTTCCATGGGTGCAGCAGAGAGGCCACACCCATGGAGCAGACAGAGAGGATTAACTCCAGATAGGAACACAGGGGAGTTAACCCATAAAGAATCACAAAGAACACACAGGAACGGAGCTGCAGCGAGAGCATAGACAGAAGGTCACAGCCAGAGGTAGCGACTGTGACAGATGCAATACAATGAGCAGAATGAAACTGCTATATTAATGTAGATATTGCAGTACAACACGTTCACCAAAACGACATGGTATGTTGATGCAATACAATGAGTGGAATGAAACTGCAATATTAATGCCATTGATTCGGGTGCTGGCAATAAGCCTATGAAACACATGATCTGTAGAAAGGTTTATACAAAAAAAAATGCTGGCTGACTTCTTTTACAGAAAAAATTGATTGTTGCAGGATTTTGTTGATTGCAGAATTAGCAGTGCAACATTAACTTTTCAATTGCTAGCAGCAATCCTAATGTTTTCCCTAAAAAAAACAACTTACTTTTCTACCTATTTATTAGCTCTACCTACTTAAATATATCCCTATACAGTCCGTATATGCTTATTTCTATAATTGCTCTTTGGCTGACATAGCCAAGACACATGCTCTCAGATAGCAAGCTGCGCTCAGATTGGCGTCTCTCCAGCCCAGAGGCTGAAAAGCCTTCCACAATGCTGCCCCTGATTGGTTTACTTTACAGGCACTCTGTCAGTTTCTGAGCCAATTAGAGCAAGCCTCGTCCACCCAAGAGTCATGTGATCCTCCACCTTTATCTTCCCTGTCATTGTCGCCACCAATTTTTACAGTAAAATGGCAAAAGCACCACATTTTGAGGTATGTCTGACTTGAAGCACCAAAACTTCATGTGTTGTTTTTTTTTATTCGTAATGAATCTGATTTAGAATTGATTTGTTGATCTCCAGTGTGTTTCAAACATTCTATATTCCATTAAAGTTTATAATAAAGTGCTTGACATTTACATGGTCTTTCTAACGATTTTGTAAAAACGTAATCTGCACTTTTCATAACAATCTACGGAATGCAGAGAAATATCATATTATTGACATAGTTATAAAAAGATCCGCATTATAATCCTTGGATGACATGAATATTGAAAATAGTGGGACATCAATGTTTATCTAATAATGATGGGTGAAAATACTAATTATTTTTCCATACATGACACCATTATAGTACCACACTGTACAGTTCAGTATAATATAGAACATATTACATAACATAGGCCCAAATTTACTAATCATATAGATGGTATAAATTTAGGCAGGCTGTCTAGACCTGCACCAAAATTAGTGAACCCTAATCAGGTTTGAAAAAAAAACACATATTCGCCTTATCCATTTGCTCGCGGAGAGGCCATTGCGACGATCTTGATAGAAGAAACAGCAAATCTCGTGTGGTGACATGATGACGTCATCACACTAATCAGCCACTGATGACATCACCGTGCCTGGCCTGCACGCTGATGTGGTGATGTCACACATCACCTTGCGAGATTTTGCGTGGTTTCTTCAATCAAGGTGGCCGTGAAAGTCTCTTTGAGAGCAAATGGATGAGGTGAGTATGTATTTTTTTACTGCCATTTTAGGAAAAATAGATTTGTTACCACGAAGTGCAAGGAAATTCGGCTTTGTGGCTGTAACAGCGGCTGCTGTGCACCGCTGTTCCCCTGCTTACCGCCGCGGTCCCGGGCGCAGTGTTCAGTGGTGATCTGCGGCCGGTGCTTCCCATTTACCGCCGCAGTCCCGGACTCTGTCTGTGTGGGTGCTGTTGTTCTGAGATCCGCTCCACAGTTTGCTCTCAGTCCTGGCCACAGCATGCTTGCTGCTTGTTCCTGCAGCACTTCCTTAAGGGCCGGCGCGCGTCACTTCCTGGGCTTTATGGGTTTTGTCATGTGACCTCGCTGACCTATCCTAGCCCTCCTGCGCATATATAAGTAGCTCAGCCCCCTTGGACCAGCTGCCTCATGTGCCTATCCTCCTCAAGAGGTATCGACCTGTGGTTACCTTCGGGAAAGTCTATCCCCACCATCATGGGTACTGTGAAGATCCAGGGGTTCACTTAGACAACGCCCTTAGAGGAGCTAGGACACATGGCACAGTGGGTTCACTCCCGCTGGTTTGTGACAGTAGCGAATCAAATTTTTCCTGAAATTCAGATAGAATTTAATTCGTTTGACTTTAATTCGCTTAACACTACTGATAATAAGCTATCACTTGTAAGGAGTGGACAACCCCTGTAAACACAATACCCAAGCTTAAGCTACATCTGAATTGGCCAACAAAACCACACCACAATAAGAGTAATGATAACAGTTTCGTCTTTTATGAGATTCAGGCCTCATGCTCAAGGCTTAGGATCACTGTACTGCATTGCTCATACACAAGACTATAATTATGAATGGTACAGTATGACCTGAGAATTGCTTCTGACAAATGGAAATTTGCATGCTTTGTCATATAACAGGTATGAATCTTGCTTTAATTTTTTACAGGAATTCCTGTTTAAGCATTACAAAGAATTTTATTATATGAGAAAACTTACTGAGAAGAAAAACACTAAAATATTGCATTGACATACATATTCAGACCCTTTACTCAGTATTTAGTAGAAGCACCTTTGGCAGCGATTACAGCCTCAATTCTTCTTAGGTATGATGCCACAAGGTTTGCACTTTTGAATTTGGGGATTCTTTGCCACTCTTCTCTGCAGATCCTCTCAAGCTCTGTCAGATTAAAATGGGATTGTTGATAGACAGCTGTTTTCAGATCTCTCCAGAGATATTTGATTGGGTTCAAGTCAATGCTGTGGCTAGGCCATTCAAGGACATTCACAAAGTTGTGTCCAAGCCACTCCTGTATTATTTTGGCTGTGTGCATAGGGTTTTTGTCTTGATGGAAGACAGCCAACAGGATATTTGCTGCTTGATGCACTTTAGCAAATGATCAGCTTTGCTCAGGCCAATCAGCTCTAACACAGCATGGGAGCACTTCACATTAAACATGTGATAGACGGGGGAGTGATGCTCTGCCCTGCTTCTGTTGGGGGTGGGAGGATGTCCATGGAGGAGGTTGTGGAGGAGACAAATAAGCAACTTGGTGAGCGAAACAGACCAACACAAATGTGGTGGTGTCAATAGTACCTGGCCACCTTGCTGTGGTGCTGCTTCAAAACGAAAAACATTGACCCTGTGGGCTGTGAAAGACATATACTGTTCCCACCCATAGTAGCTGCTTAGCTGCTCCAGGTGTCCATGGTGGTGTGCAACTTGCCACACAGCGCGAATTGCAAGGAAAGACCCATGTTCTCCACATGTGACAGTACAAGGCTTTTTGTAGAAATAATGCCAGCTAGGTACCTTCAAGCGTGGCTATGCACATGCCTCCTTGGTCCCCCTCCTGATTCCTTGCTTTGATTCTCCTTCTCACTGAAGCTGACACTTCTCACACAAGTCATCAACAGGGAGACTCTCTTGAATATTTTCCATAGCGATTGGGGTTTTGTTTCCACTTCTTAAGAAAAAAGAATGTACCCCACTAGGAGGGGCAGTGAAGACAGGTGCTGCCAGACAGGAGGGGGAACACCCCCCTCCCTCCCCAGTTTTAAATTAATTGGTGGCCAGTGTGCCCCCCCTCACTCCCTCCCCTGTATTACATTCATTGGTGGAGGGAGCGGCACCTGAGGGGGCACCTGGGGGGTTAATTGTGCGGATCACAGCCCCCTGTAAGAGATCGGGTGCTGCCAGGCAGCAGGGAGCAGTCATGTACACAGTTCGTAGTATATTCTAACTTGAAGCATCCCCATCACTATGGGAACGCCTCTGTGTTAGAATATACTGTCGGATATGAGTTTTCACGATCTAACTCAAATCCGATGGTATATTCTAACATAGAGGCATTCCCATGGTGATGGGGACGCTTCAAGTTAAAATATACCATCGGATTGGAGAAAACTCCGATCCGATGGTATAATGGGGACTCCTGACTTTACATTGAAAGTCAATGGGGGACGGATCCGTTTGCAATTGCACCATATTGTGTCAACGTCAAACGGATCCATCCCCATTGACTTGCATTGTAAGTCAGGACGGATCCGTTTGGCTCCGCACGGGCAGGCGGACACCAAAACGACTTTTTCTTCATGTCCGTGGATCCTCCAAAAATCAAGGAAGATCCACGGAAGAAAAAACGGACACGGATCACGGACCTACGGACCCCGTTTTTGCGGACCTTAAAAAAAAACCGTCGTGTGCATGAGGCCTTACAAATACATTTTTGCAGTAAACTGTCTTTGAACTATTCGGTCTGTTGCGGTAATACGTTCACTAACGGGTATAATAATTTGTGCTACTGTAGTAAAATGTGTTTGCTGCAACTGCCTCTTATCTTATAGTAATATAGAAAGCGTTCTGTAGGACGAGCATGTTGCACTGAAATGCACAACTATAAATGGTAAATTTAAGTTGGTTTTTAGAAAAAAATGCACAATTACTCACCAATTGCAGCAGAATGCATGCTATTGGAGTGCTGGAAGTAAGCCTATCAATTGTAGAATTGTTTTTTGGGAATAAAAAAGCTGTCTGTTCATATACAGAAAAGTTTAGTTTCTTGCGGGATTTTGTAATGCTGAACTAGATGCCAGCAAGCTGTATAAAACACTAAATTGACCAGTACCCCACTCCCTCACTCTCATTATATGCTTTTGCTGATCAAAGTACCTAAAATATATCCATGTACATCTTCCTATTCTCTTTCTATACTATGTTTATTGTGTTCCTATCACCCTAGATTAGTGGCTTCTGTCTGTAATAGCTTTTTGTCAGACATTGCATCAAGGCATTTTTTCATGTTGCAAGTTGAACACAGAATTGTGATTCCTCTTTCACAGCAGAAGGACGTTGCTAAATACTGTCCCCTGATTGGCTGATCATGTTGTCTTTCAGACAAGTGTTCCCCTCATTTCCTCCCACTGTCTTGTGATCCTCCATCTTCTTCCTCCCTCATGGTTTTCCCCTGCCAATATACACAGTAACATGGCGCTTGGCACTGTTTTTACATGATTCATCTGAAACAAAACACCAAAACTTTAAATTCATTTGATGACAATTTATTTTGTTAAATTCAGAATTATTCTGATTCATTTACAATTGATTCGCTCATCTCTAGTCTGAATACTTTTGTCCATGCAAAAAATAAAGTTTTTCCTTTTAAATAAATTGCAAAAGTTTTTAACATTCTGTTTTCACTTTGTCATTATTGGGTGTTGAGTACAAAATGATAGGGAAAAACTTGAGATCTTGCTTTGTCTCCATACAGCCTGCCAGGTCCTCTACCTTGCTAGAGTTAGTAAAGAGCTTTAATCTGTCTGTCCACTTGTTCTGGCTTCTGCTCTGTTGCCCGGGTTCTGTTCATGTGCCGCTTCTTTCTGTATGACTTGGTTCCTGAAGTCTGTCTGCCTGGGTTCCAGAAATCTGACGATCCGCTCTTTGAAGACACCGCAGTGCTCCAGTGAGGGTTGTAGCCTATTCCTAGGCCTGTGATGTCCCATTCTTTGGTCACATGGCCTAGGTGGCACTCATTCCCATTCAAGTGAATGGGGTTGTGCTGCAATACTAAGCAAAGTTGCTATCTAATGGACAGTGCTGTGCTTGGTAGTTGCGAGGAGGCCGCTGTACTCATAGGCTTCCTCAAACATCTGACTGGCCCTGTTGCCAGGAGTCTGACTCCGACAATGATATTGATGACCTATCCAGAGGAAAGGCCATCGATATTAAACACCCAGACAACCCCTTTAATTGTCAGTGCAGAACTCCCCTCTATTTATACAGTATTTTCAAAATGGTTTAAGTTTTCAGCACCAAGGACAGAAGCAATACTTGTTTATATACAAACGGATCTAAGGGATTTGGGGTATTATACTTTTAATTGATAGGAGTTGATCGGTCATAAAGATTCTATAAACAGCTTTTTAATTTGTATTTTTTACGTTTCCAACAGAAGTGCTTATGCAAGAGGGACATTGCTACATTATGTAACAATACAGTATATGTTACCAGCTAAAACCACCGTATACTTCATTGGTGTGTGGCCATCTATAGATTTTTTCAATTTTTTTCATTTTAATAGAAATAATATAAAATATTAATTTACAACTCATCACAGTGCTAGAAAATCAATGCAAAAGAAACAACTAAAAATATAAAAAAGATGTGTAGTTTTAAGTAAGTAGATGCCTATAAAAATAAGCTGGGAGTACGTTATAGTATTCTCTATTTCCTCCACTCCTTTATCATGATTAAAATACAATCTATTACACTGATGCCCTTACAATTATTTATTAACTGAAGCCAAAATGATAGAGTAGAACTGTACTGGAGAGATTCATAGCCACAGCTTGATTTTTATATCAGCTCTGGTGAGTTGCTTGCTTGAAGGGGTTAAGCCACAAAAAGTATTACTATGCGATGAATTTCAAAAGAGGTATATTGCAATATGCATGCAATGAGAACATTATAAGGTTATGTTTTATATCTTGCAGCTCCCCCTGCTGTTTCTCCTGAGGCTGCATTTCTGGACCACCTTCTCCAGCACCCAGTGGTGGATAGACATACTCAGTAGCTTTCCTGCTCCCTTCCCCTCAGTGTTGGCATGCTGATATCAATGAGTAGTAGGTGATGCGGCCCAGACACCTGTGTCATTCATTTGTGTCTACTTCTAAATTAACAAAAATATATACCTATGTTCTCTATAGACAGTGGAGAAGGGAACCGGGAGGGGATTGCATGCTATAGTTCTATTTATTAGTGCAATCTCTAGTGCTCAGTGTGAGGGACTATTTTCTACGCAGGGTGGAAGAGGTTAAGAAGAGCTGACTGCAGAGCACTCCTGGGAGATGCAGCTGAATGATGGTCACGAGTGTTACGCAGCTACCCACCCACTGAGAAGAATCAAGTGGTATCAGTCAGCCACACCTCCAGCACAAACGCAAAGAAAAAAAGGGGGTCAGTCATTTTTGTACTTTATTTGGTTTGCAGAGTGCTGTTGCATTGTATGTTTTGTTCTATGTTGTGTTTTCAGCCATGGCGACGTGCACCTGCGCACTGGGATGTGCTGACTGACCCCCTTTTTTTTTTTGCGTTTGTGCTGGAGGTGTGGCTGACTCTCCTATTTGGTCGTGCACTCCTGGTCAGCCTGTTTGCCTCATAGGCTGATTTTAATTAGCATGAGTATAAAGCTTAGTTTGCTCAGCATGCATGTTGGTACTTGTAGTCCAGCCTGCAGGCGGAACCTACATCCCCTGAACTTCATGGTCGCTGTCATGGCACTTAACAGGTTGAACTTATTGTTAGGTTCCCGTCTTACAGACATCGCCTTGACGTGCGGCAGACGGTTTAAAATAATTTTGTACAAAATGATTTGCCAAGCATCTCTAATTTATAAGCATAGCATTAGCAATTATAATGCATTTTTGTACTTTATTTGGTTTGCAGAGAGCTGTTGCATTGCATGTTTTGTTCTATGTAATACATAGCCAGTTTATACAGTATATGTTATTTAGCTCGGAAATTTTCAATGCTCAGCTCGGCCACTAGATGGCATGGGAATGCTATACTTCTCATTGTAAATGAGGTAAATGGCTTAAAGAGCTTATTAAGTGATCCTTTTAATTGGAGACAAAGATGCACACGTTTTAATTGACACAGATACAATTGTTCAAATATATGAAAGACCTTCCTCATCTTGTTCAAGGTACTTTGATCTTAATTTGCTACCCAACCCCTGAATCTTTAATGATATCATTGCATGACAGATACACAAATCATACAAAGCTTTAAAAAATGATGTCATATCATGATCATATCCAAGAGGCTTCTAGCTGCTGGAATCTGTTTTCTGCTTTGCTAAAAGCATACAAAGAACAATCTCAGATCTGGGCCTCTTAGATGGAGTGCTGAGCGACTGCCAGAGCCAGGAGTAGCGCCATGATCAATGATGACCACCGCTTCACACTGAATATGACCAGGACAGATTACAGATCACTTTCACACAGATGATTTTCCATGGTGTGGACTAAAAAGAAGCACATGCTCCATATTGCAGTCTCAAACATAGCCTGATAATTAAATCCCCCTATTACCAAATTAATTGACTTACCACACAACTGCCTCATTAATGTTAATGGCTGCTCTGCATCCCTTTCTGCCATTTACACATGTTGTTTGCTAAGTATGACTTAATGGGTTTGCAAAAAATAATTTTTCCGATGCTTTCGGTATGCAAAATCTGGGATGTGATTGCACAATAGGAGAAATGTGTCACTTCTCGCCTCTGCTTGCTTGTTATGCCTGGTGGAGATGGAGAAGAGAAACACGGACATGAGAACATCTAGCAGTGACGTGCTCACTTCTTTTCTGATCCTTCTGCATTTCATCCTCTGCTATGACAAGCTCCTCTGTGGGATTTGTTACCATACTATTTTGTCTCAGGGCCATGGAATGCAGAATACCGGATGTCAGGGTAATTTACCAGTCCTTCGTGAATACCAATGAAGCTCACCTACTGAGGTCTGGTTCTTTGCTAGTCACGGATATCTGCTCAAGAATCCAGAAACGTGGGTCAGCGCCTTGCATGTCAAAGTGTAGGTTGGCTAGTGGAAGTCAAAAGCTATTATAATAAGACATGCAAAGCTCACCTGTCTAATTCTATATTCATCTTCCGTTTTCTAATTATTTTAGAAGGCCAGCATGCACTGAAATCTTTAACCATTTAAAACACACAATTCACAGTGATTTTTTTCGTAAACATTCCCCCCCTCTACCAACAATTTCTTTTACTGAAATACTGTAATCATGTGAAGCTGCAAGACAAATCACTTCTGAGAGGAATGCAATGTCTGGTGAAAGGGAACAATCAAACGGAGGTGGTATTTCTGTGCCCCTGGGCAATATTAGATTTTAAGGACCACAATAGTATTACGTGGAGCGATTATCGTTCAGCTCTAAATAATTTTGTTCACAGAAACAATTTCATCATTCTTCATAAAAAATACAAATGATCTCCTGGGTAATAGTTTATTGTTCTGCTTGCTGGGCATAACAAAAGAGCAGATATATAGCAAAAAATGGTGCACAGGGAAGTATATAACAAAAGTTAAGCTGTAACAGACAATTTATTAGATATCAACAGATAATAATTTTTGTTATATACTTAGTATGCATCTTTTTTTTTTTTGCATACGTCAGTTTCTAGTCTTTTAATGTACATTACTGCATGTGCAGTACCCCAGTACTGGGAATATCTGCAATGGGTTTGTACTGTTGTAATAGTAATGTAATGCACCCTACATCCAGTATGTTCAAGCAGTAGCTAGGTGTGGCCTGAACTAACAATCTTGGCCCAGCCCTCTCTGGAGCCTAGAATGTGAGCTGGCCCCATCCCCAGTTCCAGAAGAGTAGCCCTAGCATTCCTCCCAACCATCCCGAATGTGGCAGGACAGTCCTGGATTTCGGGTGGCTGTCCCGTGGTCCCGAAACAGCTGAGGTATGTTCCGCTTTCATAGGACACAGAGACAGCTGATTGTAATGGTGAAGCAGAGAGCCTTCCGCTCCCCACTTCAACATTTACCTCAGCTGCCGGCGCTCCATACTGCTGGCCTGGGTAGGAAGAGCAGTGCAGGTCAAGAATCAGCCTTTACTCCTCCTACACAGACCAGCAGCTTGATGTGTATCCTGCCTGCTGCTGGGGGAGCACAGATCATCGGAGGAACTAGGTGAGTATTTAGTGTTTGTTTTTTTACTAGCTGTGAAGGGGGCACATACCTGGGCATAAATTCTGTGAAGGGGCACATATCTGGGCATAACCACTGTGAGCAGTCACATATCTGGGCATAACTACTGTGAGGGGGCACATATCTGGCCATAAGTACTGTGAAGGAGCACATATCTGGCCATAACTACTGTGAAGGGGGCATATATCTGGCCATAACTACTGGCACATATCTGGGCATAAGTATTGGGAAGGTGCACATCGGGGCATAGCAACTCTGAAGCGGGCACATCTGGGTATAAGTACTGTGAAAATGTGCAAATATCTGGGCATAACCTGTAAAGGGTGTGCATCTGTGCATAATTACTGTGAAAGGGGCACATATGGGCATGACTTTTGTGAAGGGGGCACATCTGGGCATAAGTACTGTGAAGGGGCACATATCTGGAAAACACCTGTTAAGGAGGCACATAACTACATAACTACTGTGAAGGGGCACCTCGGGGCATAGCAACGGTGAATTGAGTACATCTGGGCATAATTACTGTGAAGGGAGCACATCTAGGCATATGTACTGCGAAGGGGGCACATATATGGCATAACTACTGTGAAGGGGGCACATCTTTGCATAAGTACTGTGAAAGGGGCACATGGATGTATGTCTATTGTGGAGGGGGCATATCTGGGCGTAATTAATGTGAAAGGAGCACATGTGGGCATAAGTACTGTGAAGGGGGCACATCTAGACATGACTATTGTGAAGAGGGCTTTATATGGGCATACCTATTGTGTTGTGGCATAAAGGGGGGATAATTACTATGTGGGGGCATTTAGGGGACTGGGTGGGATTAGGTGTGTATAGTTATGCTTTGGGTGGAGTTAGAGGTGTGGCCTAGTATAAAATAATTGTCACCACACGCTACGCATGCCACACATTTTGTCCCTCTTTCTTCTTTTCAAAAGTTGGGAGGTATGCCTGTAGAGAGGGAGGGGTAAGGGAGCATACCTGGACAAGCCCTGGACACTTCGGTACCTCCATGAGCTTCAAGGGATGAAAGCAAGCAAGAACTAGAGGAGGAAGATTTGCATGGCTACAGCGATAGAGAGAAAAAGAGAGTGAGAGAGAGAGATCAAGGTAACCCAGCTTAAAGCTTTCCAGACCCTGCAGTTGCAAAGGGTAAACAAGTTAAGACACCCTATGATCCGCAGAATAGTGGACACTATAGCTATGGTCTGCCAGAGATCCCTGTAGCAGATATTTCAGCCAGTGTAATCTGAGGGCCAATGCAGTATTTATCTGCAGGATGCCCCCTACTTAAATAAATATTGCCTATCTCCATTTGATGTTTATAGGGACCTGTTACAAACAGTAGCATAATAGGGCGGGTGCATCGACTCCCTTGAAGCTACATACAGTATTTTAAAGCTTCAGCGACTCCTGTAGTAGTGATAGTAGTAGAAGGGATAATTTAAGTGGCAGTAGGGGTATTAGCAGCAGGAAGTAGCAGCTACAGTGGTGGTTGTCACATTAGCAGCCATTTGATGGTACATGATGGTAGGCAGGCTGACAGTGCCAGTATCATGATGGTGGGGGGAGCAGTCATATGGTACAGAACATGATGGTAGGTAGGCAGACAATGGCAGTGGCATGATTGTGGCAGCAGCAGCAGCAAAATAGTACACAACATGATGGCAGGCAGGCAAACAGCAGCAGTGGCATGATGGTGTTGTGGTCAGGGGAGGAAGAGACCGCAAGGCAGGATTCAATTACAGTACAGCAGACAAGGAGACTGAAACAAAAACCGGCTTTATTAAAGAACAAGATGTAACTGCTGGAAAATCGGATTAACAGTATAACCAGGTATACACAGAATTAGGAAATTGACCTGGCACTCAAAACATTTCGAGGATATGTGGAAACATACAAATTTATTATACAATAAAACCGCGATGTGCCTAAGCGATATACATCTTATTCATATACATCAATAATAAAACTTTATAACTATAAAATGTTAAAAATCACAAATTCATCAATTGTTCGGACTGTAATTGGAATATTATTTTAGTTCTCTATTTGTGTAGAGACATGTTTGCATAGGCAGAAATCCCGATGGCAATTGCCATGTAATCAGTACATACGTATAGGGCTTCTGGTCTTTGTATGGGGGGACACAGTTCCTACGTAGTCCCAAACTTTCGCAGTCAATAGGTTCATAGAGGATGTAATGTACACATTTAGTACTTACGATACGTTGCGCTGATCAAGGAAAGCTTTTTTGCGTGTAGAGGTTCTTTCAGTGGCGTCCCACAGCTACACAGAATACTTGAACAAGAGTTAGGATAAATGTGTTCTACAGCAAACACATCAGAGTCCAGGCTACACTCAGCTACTATACTCCTATCTACCCCTGCTACTCAGGGTTCTATGCCCCGGTGCACACTCACAGTTCTGGAGTTATCTGAGTAGAGGTCTGTGATGTTGTCTTCTCCCACAAGGTGGATGCTTGTCTTGTCCGGATGTGTGGTGGCCTGTGTCCTCTGGCTCCTGACTTTGACAAAAATGATGTTTTGTACACTGAGGATGACACATGTGAAGACGCCACCTGTCGAGTCAAAAAAAAAACAACTATGAGATGACACTGGAGACTGGACAAGATAGTACAGAGAGAGCATACTGGGTCAGTTCCATCCACTGTTCCAATCTGCAAAGTATGAGGCAGTTACACACAGTCTAATCTTATAGCCAGATATAGTGATGCACTCCAGCCTGGAACGCATGGTAAAATACACCCACAAATAGTAAGAGATAAGGGGCAGGGCAACCAGCAGGGGCGTAGCTATAGGGGGTGCAGAGGTAGCAGTCGCTATTGGGCCCTGGAGCCTGAGGGGGCCCAAAAAGACTTGTGCCACATAAGAAGACACCAGTATTATAGACAGTGCATGCTGGTCAGGTTACACCTCTGACTGGAGGTAAGGGGTTAGGTCAAGAATTTGGCATGGGGGGGGGGAGGGGGTGGCATTTAAATTTTTTCCTCAGGCAGCACGAAGCCTATGTGCTTCCCTGCCCCTGGCCACAGAGCACTGAGGGAAGGGGGGCCCAAGCTGAACTCTTGTACCAGGGCCAATGAGCCTTTAGCTATGCCCCTGGCAACCAGGTTCCCGTGATCTGGAGTCAATTGCTGTGATGTGCTCCACTATGGAACGCATCATAATGGCTGCTCATTCACCCCCACTGGCAGAAGACCTCCCACCTAATTATATGTGGACATCCACTCCCAGTGAGGTGGACATCTTAATGACAGTAGCACTATTGATTTTATGACACCCGATAACAGACAATTAAAATGAACACCTTCACATCCATATAGAAAATTTGTCCTGGTACATTTACTATTCTGTGATCTATAACAGTTTCACATACTGGTAACCCAGCGACTTGGTAGTTGTCACAATACAAAAGAGAATCAATAGCACTCCAAGTTAGTATGATCTTATTGCAATAGTTGCTTAATACAGATTTACTGTTTATAAAGATACATAATCACAAGGACTAAAACAGCCGCTTATATCTTGCGATTACTGTTACCTCATAATACACCAGCCATTTCAACCTGGATTAGCTTTGGAAATTATATGGTATGGCAGTGTGACACATGACAGGCTGGGACTATTATGTGACAGTTGCAAAAATCCAGATTTGATGGATTTTGTGTTGCAGGTCGCAACACACATAAGACTTTTACTCCATTAGCTTTAATGTAACTTGCCTGTGACTTGCTTGCAACTTTGCTCTACTTTTACAGCCAGAAAATAGAACTTGTGCTTAACAAGTTGCAGTCAAGTCGCACATATTTTTTGTTACCTCATTTTTCTGTGACTTGCGGCCCCTGGCCTTACAGTTACACATGGTGGTAACCCAGCTTTCCCAGGATACTGTAAGACAAATCTGCCTACCTATGGCACTATTTTGGAGTTGGGGGCAGGACTAGTCTTGGTAGATTTGGTAATATGCATTCTCATTTACAGCTCCACATGGATGTAACCCAACTTTCCCAGGACCATAAAAGACAAATCTTCCTAGCTATGACACTATATAGGAGTGAGGAGGCGGATCTATTAAGGCAGGCTTAGTATTTAGCAGTCCATATTACAGCTCTATATAATGTGTTACCCAGCTTTACAGGGACCCTGAAAGACAAATCTATCTAGCTATGCTACAGCAAGGAGGATTCTCAGGATACTATCACATTAGCTTTAATATTTTCTGGTATTGAGATCCGTCATAGGGTCTCAATACAGGAAAAAAAAAACGCTTCTGTTTTGTCCCCATTCATTGTCAATGGGGACAAAACGTAACTGAACAGAACGGAATGCTCCAAAATGCATTCTGTTCCGTTCTCATACCGGAGAGCAAACCGCAGGATGCTGCGGTTTGCTTTCCGTCCTGGGATGCAAAGCAAGACGGATCCGTCATGACCCACAATGCAAGTCAATCGGGACGGATCCGTTTTCTCTGACACAATAGAAAACTGATCCGTCCTCCATTGACTTTCAATGGAGTTCATGACTGATCCATCTTGGATATGTTAAAGATAATACAACCGGATCCGTTCATAATGGATGCAGGTGGTTGTATTATCAGTAACGGAAGCGTTTTTGCTGAACCATGATGGATCCAGCAAAAACACTAGTGTGAAAGTAGCCTTACTCAGCTTTCCAATTTCCTTTTTTTCCCCAGGAGATATTCTGCCACCAGATGTGTCTGGCAAAGCCTTTTGCCTCTTTCTCCATATTGAAAGCACCTCCATGGCCATGCCAAGGGTGCATATATATTGTGGACCTCTGAGAGAAAGCTGTTGGTAGAACAAGTGCTCAGCCAACATTTCTTGGAGCTGTTTGGTTACCCTTAGACTGGTCAACTGTGAACCATGAGGTTCTTGCAGCATAAATAAAAGCAACATTGCCATACAGTATTTAACTACAGCTCTATCCTAGCCGATGGACAAAGTGGAGCTTCAAAAATGGCAACTGATGCTTTGAGACAGAAAAGTGCTCAGATGAGATGTCGTGGAGAGATCATCCATTACATTGTATGTATACATGGAGTAGTGCTAGATGCTTATATACATAGTAACATAGTAACATAGTATATAAGGCCGAAAAAATACATTTGTCCATCCAGTTCGGCCTGTTATCCTGCAAGTTGATCCAGAGGAAGGCCAAAAAATATATATATATACAGACATTATATACATACATAAATATACATACATTATACATGAAAACACTGCATGCACAAACACTACCCTAGGGAAAAAAATAAGCTTGTAAAGACTATCAATTTCAGCCGTTGCTGATCATAGTCATTAAGAGACAGGAAAGTGAATGCAGCCATTAAAATTAACACACATATTTCCACTATTCCCTGTGGCTACTCGGTTATTTAAACAAATTACTCTTTACTAAATGCAACATTAAGAAACCTACCAGAGGCTTTTCAATTGTCTACCTGTGGTATATAATGGCTCTTTTTTCCTGCTGCCCATCTGCAGAGGTTGTAAAAATAATATGGACAACATCCATGTTCCTAAACAGATTCTGCACCCATTTTTGGCAAAAGTACAGTATGGTAAAGATAAGGAATGATTTAAGTTCTTACTCAGATGTCCGCCAGTTTTCCTTAAGCTGAATACCTGACTAATCTGAGACAGCCTGGTGGCCAGAGACATTTTGCTAAACAACTGCTGTCTTGACCTGACTAACAACAAATTATTTTAGCAATTAGCACTGCAGTGAAATGTTGGTATTCGCACTGGCAATAAGGAGTACATACTCTATGACAGGGGTCAGCAACCTCTGGCACGCTCCCTATGGTTAAACTACATTTCATTGTATGTTACATTCACTTTGTTGATAAATGTCTTTTGCTGAAGTGAAGCAGCACCTTTGATGGTTCTCAATGCCTGTGACATGGAAAAATGTTGTTTCTGGCTCCACCCCACACTTTCATGGCCAGGCTCGTCATCATCATCAGCCTCATTCTCCATCACCTTCTCCTACTCCTCTGTTGGTGGCTCCTCATTCTTATCCACTCCACTCCACTTCCTCTGCCATGGATCTGTGTGGGTCCCCAACATCTACAGGAGAGCCAGCAAATGAAGAAGCTTTTCTTCTTCCCCATCCTTCGTTGCATCAGTGTGGATATCTGCTCCAAGATAAATATCAGGAGGATGACATAATTCATGCCACAATTCTCCCTAGTGACAAATTTGATGACCTTTTTGAAGGAAATGTGTCTCTGATAGGCTGTCACTGCCTGACCTCAAAACAATACATCCTCCTTGCTGAGGAGGTCTTGTGCCTGACACAATCATTTACCACTTTATGCTACACAGACGACCCAGCATATGCCAGGTGGAATTCCAGCGAGTTGGATCATCACAGATCAAGGGGTGCAATGGCAGCCTGTTACTGCGAGTGCAGGAGAGAGTTCCTTGCCACATAAGAATGACTAGACTGAAACGCAAGGACAGTCTCATGGACATGATCAGCACCAACTGCAAGGCATGATACTTTTTCAAAAAGAGTTGCACCACTAAATTTATCACGTGTGCCATGAAGGGAGCATGTGTTATTTCCCCCAAATGCAGTGCAGCCACAATGTTTCTGCCCTTGTCGCTGACCACCTTGCTTAGTTGGAGTTGGCAGCAAGACAGTCAGTGGCATGTTTGTTGCTTAATACCCTTTAGCAAGTAATCGGCTGTGTGGATATTCTAGTCCCCAGGCTGATCAACATTAACACAGCATGGCAACACTTCAATTTACACATATGACAGGAGGAAAGGGGAGTGTAAGTGTAAGCCATGTACTAGGGTGGGCTCCCCAGGATACAGCGAAGTCACACATGAGAAAAGCGACACAAACTCCAGCTTTTAGTAACCAATAAAACTTTACTAAACATTGACAACCAACATAACGATGTAGGAATACACAAGGTAATATTTCCCCACCCTTGAGTCCTGTCCTAGTCCGGCTAGCCGATTCTAACTCAGTGGCGTGCACAGCAGAGCCTGAAAAGTTGATACTGTGCCACAGAATGGAACAACCCTGACCAATGGCACCCACAACAGAGCCTTAAAAGTTGATACTGTGCCGCAAACAAATCTGGGCAGCCTGACGAATACAGATCCTACCTATCTATCTAATGGCAGGTACAAGCTCAGTCTCAGATTCTTCAGGTACCACTAAAATAGTGCGATGAACACAACAAAACCCGGGTTCACTGACCTGATACCATCTGGTAACAGAGGATGTCTCTCATCAGGATAGTTCCAGGCCTGTAAGCACACCTGCGGCCTTGCTGAGTAGATGTCCTTTTCTTTAACAGCTCTAATCAGCTCTGCTGGAGACAATCCCGTCTCCTGAGTATAGGATCTGGGTACAGAACGGGTAACAGTCCCTCTCTACTATCACCCCGATCACTGCAGGACACTCCAACGCCATGATGAGACCGGCTTGCGTCTCACACACACCATCCTCTCAAGATGTCTGCCTCTCTGCTTCCTGTTCTTCTTAGAAAACAGCCTGCATGAGTCATAAGCATGAGTCATCATTTCCTTTGCATATTCAAATCCAGCAGTCACTTTAGCTGTGTGGGGAAACAGCGGCCTCTAGTGCCCAAAATGCCAAATGACAGTTCCAATACAATTATGCACAAACATTATACAGGAAGAGCTGTTCCACAATCTCACAGAAGCAACATTCTTTTCTGTGGGGATTGGAAGGGATGTCCATTGAAGAGGAAATGGAGGAGGCGGATACCATACCGAAAAAATTGTGGAGGTGTTAATAGGACCTGGATTCGTCACTGCTGTGAAAAAAATGTATCCAGTGGGCTGTGATAGACAGGTACTGTCCCTGCCTATAACAGCTGTTTCAGGTATTGACGGTGACGTGCACCTTGAGGCACAGTGACAATTTCAAGGAGCAGCCAATTATTTTTTTCCCATCTGACAATATAAGATAGGAATGGCTT
The DNA here is from genome assembly GCF_905171765.1 of Bufo bufo. NCBI lineage: Eukaryota > Metazoa > Chordata > Amphibia > Anura > Bufonidae > Bufo > Bufo bufo. Next base: position 391,723,634 of record NC_053391.1, read on the forward strand.
TGCCATCAGTTCCCTAAAGGCAGCATAATCCGCAAAGTGGTGCAACAGTGACTGCACCGCCAGCAACTTGGCTATGTAGAAGTTCAATTTAAACACCAGCTCGTTGCTGGGCATGTAGAGTTGTTCCTTGGCTACACAATCTGTTAGTGATGGCTGAAAACTGTGAAGAGAAGGAGGAGGAATAGTCTTGCAAAGAAGATCAGGATAAGCAGGACAGACTTGTTCCTATGGCTTATGTCCAGTTATATTTAACCACTAATTCAGCTGATGCCACTTCATATGCTGCAACAGAGCCATGGTGCCTATGTTTGTGTTGAATGCCCATGGCTTTTTTTTATTTTTCAGATCTTGCACACGACAGGGCTTTTGGCTGCTGGCACTGTGGAGAAAAACTGCTAGATGGAAGAAACTTAAACAGTGCTAGTGGCAGCCAAGCTTGGCTCAAAGGGATTGTCTGGCAATATATATATCGATGACCTCAGGATAGGTCATCCTCAGGATAGGTCATCAATATCTGATTGGCGGGGTCCAACAGCCAGAATCCATGGCCAATCATCTGTTTGATGAGGAGACAGCGCTCCATGTGAGCCGGCTTCCTGGTCTTTACACTACATATCATCTCATGTGGAGTGACGGCATAGTGTAATTACAACAATGAAAAGAACTCCAGCGGTTATGCAAAAAGGTGAGTCTTTTATTGAAGTGCGCCCTTTATATACAATGACGTTTTCGGCCGAATGTGGCCTTTATCAAACTGTGATAAAAAGTAGTAAGAAAACAGTATGTCAATATACAAGTGACTGATGATTCAAACAGTCTATCAGAAATATAAGAAAATACAAGAAAGTACAGAACACACAGGTCCCATCCAGATTGTGTGATCTATTAAAGGACAACAAGATCCATACGGGGTATCTAGTATGGTCATATAAGGAAGATATTGTAGTCCAAAATCAATAATCATAAAGATTCTATACATGTCAGATATATACAATATATACAGTCCGGTACATATGCTCAAATGTATTGTGCTATCATTGGAATAAGGTACTATATATTAAAAAAATAATAATAATAAATCCAGGAGTAGCCATATCTGAAAAAGGGAAGTACGCATATCTGAAAAGGGAGACTGATAATTCTACATGCAGATAGAGAACAGGACGATAGTAAGAGAATGTCAACTAATCCACATAAATGAAGCTATTTGTAGTAATTACCTGCTGCCGCTTTTGGGAGGATGAGAAAGTATAGAAGATAGCTGCGCTCAATAGACAGGGGTAGCGTGCAGTTGCACGGATCGGTAGATTTTGGTGGGTTTTGAACTAATTGTGGTCTGTGGATGGCACACTGTTATGGGGGATCAGTGGATGGCGAACTGTTATGGGGGATCTGTGGGTGACGCACTGTTATGGGGGTCTGTGGGTGACGCACTGTTATGGGGGATCTGTGGGTGACACTTATGGGGGATCTGTGGGTGACACTTATGGGGGATCTGTGGGTGACACTTATGGGGGATCTGTGGGGGGCTCTTATTGGGGTCTCTGGATGGCACTGTTATTGGGATCTGTGTATGACACTGTTATGGGGGGGATCTGTGGATGACACATATATAGCATCTTATGCTATGTGTCATCCACAGATCCCTGTAGTGAATGACCCTCAATACAAAGGGTGGTGGTCGCATCTGCTTTTATAATGACAGCGGGGCCCGTGCAGTGACTGTATTCTACTACACGGGCCCCGCTCACTGTATAATCGTATCTGTATTCTGTAATAGTTAATTGTGTATATAATGTAATCGCATAATCAGCGCTACTTACAACTACAAGCGCTCGGTAGGTAGCAGAGAGGAGGGAGGAGGCAGGCCGGGAGGATGGGCGCTGGCAGCGTGAGTCACTACGTCATGCACCCACGCCGCCTGCTTCATTCATAAAGTGGGCGGCGCAGGCGCGTGACGTAGTGAGTGACGTGCCGCCCGCCCGTCCTCCCGGCCTGCCTCCTCCCTCCTCTCTGCTACCTACCGAGCGCTTGTAGTTGTAAGTAGCGCTGATTATGCGATTACATTATATACACAATTAACTATTACAGAATACAGATATGATTATACAGTGAGCGGGGCCCGTGTAGTAGAATACAGTCACTGCACGGGCCCCGCTGTCATTATAAATGCAGATGCCGGCCCCCAGCCCCTCCTCCCTCACAGCTGATACACCCGCTGCGCGGCATCGCAACAGGTGTATCATTGAAAATACGGCAAAATCAGCAGCATTCGCCCCATAAGATGCACTGCTATTTCCCCCCCACTTTTGGGGGGGAAAAAGTGCGTCTTAGGCCTCATGCACACGACCGTTGTGTTCATCCGTGGCCGTTGTGCCGTTTTCCGTTTTTTTTCGCGGACCCATTGACTTTCAATGGGTCCGTGGAAAAATCGGAAAATGCACCGTTTTGCAGCCGCATCCGTGATCCGTGTTTCCTGGCCGTGAAAAAAATATGACCTGTCCTATTTTTTCACGGCCAACGGTTCACGGACCTATTCAAGTCAATGGGTCCGTGAAAGAACACGGATGCACACAAGATTGGCATCCGTGTCCGTGATCCGTGGCCGTAGGTTAGTTTTTATACAGACGGATCCGAAGATCCGTCTGCATAAAGCTTTTTCAAAGCTGAGTTTTCACTTCGTGAAAACTCAGAACCGACAGTATATTCTAACACAGAAGCGTTCCCATGGTGATGGGGACGCTTCTAGTTAGAATACACTACAAACTGTGTACAAGACTGCCCCCTGCTGCCTGGCAGCACCCGATCTCTTACAGGGGGCCGTGATCAGCACAATTAACCCCTTCAGGTGCGGCACCTGAAAGGGTTAATTGTACTATCATATCCCCCTGTAAGAGATCAGGGCTGCCAGGCAGCAGGGGGCAGACCCCCCCCCTCCCCAGTTTGAATATCATTGATGGCCAGTGCAGCCCCCCCCCCTCTATTGTAATAATAGGTTGGTGGCCAGTGCGCCCCCCCCCCTCCCTCTATTGTAATAATTCGTTGGTGGCACAGTGTGCGCCCCCCCCCTCCCTCCCTCTATTGTAATAATTCGTTGGTGTCACAGTGTGCGCCCCCCATCGGCCCCCCCTCCCTCTATAGCATTAACAACATTGGTGGCCAGTGTGCGGCCTCCCATCTCCCCCCCCCATCATTGGTGGCAGCGGAGTTCCGATCGGAGTCCCAGTTTAATCTCTGGGGCTCCGATCAGTAACCATGGCAACCAGGATGCTACTACAGTCCTGGTTGCCATGGTTACTTAGCAATAGTACAATAGTAGAAGATTCATACTTACCTGCTGCTGCGATGTTCGTGTCCGGCCGGGAGCTCCACCTACTGGTAAGTGACAGGTCTGTGCGGCGCATTGCTAAATGAACTGTCACTTCCCAGTAGGAGGAGCTCCCGGCCGGACACGAACATCGCAGCTCCCAGGTAAGTATGAATCTTTTACTATTGTACTATTGCCAGTAACCCGCTGCCACCAATGATCGGGGGGGGGGGGGGAGATGGGAGGCCGCACACTGGCCACCAATGTTGTTAATGCTATAGAGGGAGGGGGGGCCGATGGGGGGCGCACACTGTGCCACCAACGATTTATTACAATAGAGGGAGGAAGGGGGGGGCGCACACTGTGCCACCAACGAATTATTACAATAGAGGGAGAAGGGGGGGGGCCGCACTGGCCACCAATGATATTCAAACTGGGGAGGGGGGGGGGGTCTGCCCCCTGCTGCCTGGCAGCCCTGATCTCTTACAGGGGGATATGATAGTACAATTAACCCCTTCAGGTGCGGCACCTGAGGGGTTAATTGTGCTGATCACTGCCCCCTGTAAGAGATCGGGTGCTGCCAGGCAGCAGGGGGCAATCATGTACACAGTTTGTAGTATATTCTAACTAGAAGCGTCCCCATCACCATGGGAACGCCTCTGTGTTAGAATATACTGTCGGAAATGAGGTTTCACGATCTAACTCATATCCGACAGTATATTCTAACATAGAGGCGTTCCCATGGTGATGGGGACGCTTCAAGTTAAAATATACCATCGGATTGGAGAAAACTCCGATCCGATGGTATAAAAGGGACTCCAGACTTTACATTGAAAGTCAATGGGGACGGATCCGTTTGAAATGGCACCATTTTGTGTCAACGTCAAACGGATCCGTCCCCATTGACTTGCATTGTAATTCAGGACGGATCCGTTTGGCTCCGCACGGCCAGGCGGACACCAAAACGACTTTTTTTTCATGTCCGTGGATCCTCCAAAAATCAAGGAAGACCCACGGACGAAAAAACGGTCACGGATCACGGGAAAACGGAACCCCGTTTTGCGGACCGCAAAAAAATACGGTCGTGTGCATGAGGCCTTATAGGGTGAAAAATACGGTACACCTATTAGACAAAGAAGATTATAGCACTATATTAGCTAAATTGCTCTATATTTGTTAGTTTTTTTCGAATATTCGCTATATTGCTATATATTCTTGTTTTAGAATATTCGTAATAATATAAAACAAGAATATATTTCAATATAGCGAATATTCGAAAAAAACAAAACAATATAGAGCAATTTAGCTAATATAGTGCTATAATCTTCTTTGTCTAATAGTTGTAATTTTTTTCCCATCTGAAGTTCAGATTGGAAAAAAATTGCAACTATTAAAAAAAATATTATAGCACTATATTAGCTAAATTGCTCTACATTCGTTTTTTTTTCAAATATTGGCTGTATCTCTATATATTCTTGTTTTAGAATATTACGAATATTCGAAAAAAAGAATATATTCGATATAGTGTTATGACTCGTTGACCCACAAGCAAGAAGCAGAGAGCAATCATGTTTTTGCTTGGCAATAAAAAAAATTGCGATAAAAATTCGCATTACGAAAATTCGCATATTACGCAATCATTACCTTGTCGATTTTTCGAGTAAAAAAAATCGTAGAATATAACGAATATTCGAATTTGCGAATATTCGCTGAATATTCTACAAAATATTCGCAAAATATCGCGAATTCGAATATGACTACTGACGCTCATCACTAGCGCTTACCCTTTCTTACTTACAGGAGGCCATAAATAAGATAAAGATGGAGATTATATACAGGTGAAACTCGAAAAATTAGAATATCATGCAAAAGTCCATTTATTTCAGTAATGCAAATTAAAAGGAATTGCAGCTTAAAATTTAAATATTGTGAAAAGGTTTAATATTCTAGGCTCAAAGTGTCCCACTCTAGTCAGCTAATTAATCCATACCCCCTGAGCAAAGGGTACCTCAAAATTGTGACTTTGGGGTTTCATAAGCTGTAAGCCATATTCATCCAAATTATAACAAATAAAGGCTTGAAATATCTTGCTTTGCATGTAATGAGTCTATCTCATATATTAGTTTTATCTTTATTTGCATTACTGAAATAAATGAACTTTGCAAGATATTCAAATTTTTCGAGTTTCACCTGTATAGTACAATACATTTGAGCATATGTACCGGACTCTATATATTATATATATCTGACATATATAGAATCTTTATGATTATTAATTTTGGACTACAATATCTTCCTTATATGACCATACTAGATGCCCCGTATGGATCTTGTTTTCCCTTAATGGATCCCACAATCTGGATGGGACCTGTGTGTTCTGTACTTTCTTGTATTGTCTTATATTTCTGATAGACTGTTTGAATCATCAGTCACTTGTATATTGACACACTGTTTTCTTACTACTTTTTATCACAGTTTGATAAAGGCCATATTCAGCCGAAACGTCACTGTATATAAAGGCCGCACTTCAATAAAAGACTCACCTTCTTGCATCATAACCGCTGGAGTTCTTTTCATTATTATACGTCTCCAAGCATACACTGGTAGAGTGCCACAAAGTTTTATATCACAATAGTGTAATTCAAGTGAATGGAATGAGTACTTGTCATTATACTGCACTTCCGGGATGAAGTGCACTGTAATAAACAGAAAGCGGTGATTGCATGGAGCTCCTCTTCAAACTGCTGATTGTCAGGGGTGCCAGGAGTCGGACCCTCGTCGATCAGATATTGGTGACGTATCATGACAATAGGTCATCAATACATCTGCACAATAGTCTTGCACATTTTGAGGCACTGAAGACATGGATGATTCAACAGAAAGGCTCCTATGGGGCCGCAGTGAGGAGTAGCCGGAGAAATACTGTGATCCCTGGCTTCAAGGCATGTTGTCAGCCTCAGAGGTGACCTCAACACGATCCTGCTGTGACTGAGACGAGAAGTGAGCCATCCAGTCCACAATGTCTTCCTCTGTCCTCAATATTAATGGGATGCCTATCTGAAGCTAGGGAGAACTGTGGCCTACTAATACTACTACTGTCCAGACAGCTGGTGCTGATACTGTTGTTTGCACTACTACCCACATTCTGACTCTCAGATGATGAAGCCTGGATCTTCCATTTTCCACTCTTCCTTTTACCAGACATTTTATTATGAGGTCTATAAATGAAAAGTCACAGGCTTGGTATACAGATTAATAATAACGGTACTAGCAATAAGAAGGAATTAAATGTCCCTTCTCTTCTACAAACACAATGCATAATGGTATTGACAATTTACAATGGTAACAATGCAGTTTTTGCAGTAAAATGCTTTTGTCTTGAAGTAATACAACACTGCTCAATAAAACGGGTATACTAATGCAGCTTTTGCAGTAAAACACATTCACTAATAGTGATGAGCTGTATTCGAATTTGCGATATTTCACGAATATTTGGGTGAATATTCGTCATATATTTGTGAATTTGAGATTATTTTCTTAATTGCGAAAAATCGGCAATGTAATATCCGCGATATACAGGCGTGGGTCACTTTTGCTACATTTTCCAAGCTGCTAGAACTTACCTGAGACTGGATAAAATAGTTGGCACGGCAGAACATTAAAAATGGCTTTATATGCAGTTAGAGTGCTCCAATATATTCGCGATTGAGCTAATCGGCACTAATGATGCAAATATTTTGGCGCAATACGTGAAACTTCACATTTTAGCAGGTCTGCATGTACGTATGGACAGCAGAACCTATCACACTACCTAACCTACTGCACTGCAACAGCTACACTATATCAGGATATAACCTACTCTGACTATCTCCCACTATCTGTATTGTAGATATAAGCTATCTAATGTAGTGTGGAAAGCACAGAGCACAGCAATGACACTGCTGTCTCTCTTAGAACTTTAAAAAAACTGTAGAAAATGGCTGCTGGGGAGGTTCTTATATACAGTAGTAAAGGGGTAGGCAACTTTCCTATTGGTTGCTAAGCTCAGACAAAGACATTGCAGCCTTCTCATTGGCCCACAAGCAAGAAGGGAGGTTACTGATGAAAAAAAAATCTATAATATTAGAAATTACATAGATATATCACTATTTTCTAAATATTCGCAAATTCTCGAAGTGCCGATATTCGCGATTAATATTTGCGATTCTAATATTAGTGCCCAACACTATTCACTAACACAGGTACAGTAATGCAGTTTTTGTGGTAAAACATGTTCACTAACATGGGTATAAAAAAATGTGCATACTAATGCAGTTTTTGCAGTAAAACACATTCACTAACACCGGTATAGCAGTAAAATGTATTCACAAACTTGAGATTATTAATGCAGTTTTTGCAGTAAAATGCTTTTGCTTAACAACATGATTATATCTTTAAGTAATACAAGGCATTCACTAAAATAGGTATACTAATGCAGTTTTTACATCAAAACACTTTTACTGTAATTACACAGTATCTTAAAGTAATGCAACATGCTCACTAAAATGGATATAGTAAGATAGATTTTGCAGTAAAACACATTCACTAAAATGGGTATAGTATTGTAGTTTTTGTAGTAAAATGCTTTTGCTGTAACTACATGGTATCTTGTAGTAATACAACACATTCCCAAAATCAGGTATAGTAATGCAGTTTTTGTCATAAAATGCATTTATTAACATAGGTATAATAATGCAGTTGTTGCAGAAAAATACATTCACTAACACAGGTAAAGCAATGCAGTTTTTGATATTAAAATTGTTTTGCTTTAACCCTTTTAACCCTGTAAGACCCACTGTTGTAAAATTACAACATTACCTTTAGCTCTTCTAAAAAGATACTTGTAAATGTTTTTTTTTAAAGACCACATTTACATTGTCTATGGACCCTATTGTTTAGCCCTGCAATACTATTGGATAAAAATATGTATATGTGCCTGGCCATCTGGTCAAGAACTCATTCTTCCTGTAAACGCTCCTTGAAGCTCATCCCATTGTTTTATTGGGCTGGATATTACAACATTCAAGTAAGTAAAATGCCTGAAATATTTTTTTATGTGTTTAGTAGAATGCCTAGAGCACATAGATACTATCGTATTTTTCGCCCTATAAGACGCACCTGCCCATAAGACGCACCTAGATTTTTGAGGAGGAAAATATTTTGAACCAAAAGGTGTGCTTTTGGTGGGTTTTGAACTAATGGTGGTCTGTGGATGACACTATTATGTGGGATCTGTGGATGACACTGTTATGGAGGGGATCTGTGGATGATACTGTTATGGGGGCATCTGTGGATGACACTGTTGTGGGGGATCTGTGGATGGCACTGTTATGGAGGGGATCTGTGGATGGCACTGTTATGGAGGGGATCTGTGGATGACACTGTTATGGAGGGGATCTGTGGATGACACTGTTATGGAGGGGATCTGTGGATGACACTGTTATGGAGGGGATCTGTGGATGGCACTGTTATGGGGGGATCTGTGGATGGCACTGTTATGGGGGGATCTGTGGATGGCACTGTTATGGGGGATCTGTGGATGGCACTGTTATGGGGAGCGGGATCTGTGGATGGCACTGTTATGGGGAGGGGGATCTTTGGATGACACTGTTATGGGGAGGGGGATCTTTGGATGACACTGTTATGGGGAGGGGGATCTTTGGATGACACTGTTATGGGGAGGGGGATCTTTGGATGACACTGTTATGGGGGGGATCTGTGGATGACCATGCTATGGGGGATCTGTGGATGACACTATATAGCATCTTATGCTATATGTGTCATCCACAGATCCCCCCATAACAGTGTCCCCCAATACACCGGGCCTCGCCACTCACAGCAGTATACATATCTAAACAGTAATCCTTAACCTCGAGTAACTTTAACTTTAAAGCAGCGCTATACTGTTTACTATCTTACAATCAAGCTCCGGTAACAGGCAAAGCAGGCGGCGGCGTAACGTCACGCGCCTGCTCCGCCTGCTTCATTCATAACTGACAGTGTCAGAGAGAGAAAAGAAAGATAAACTCTGGAAACTCAGACCATGGCTTGATTCATTCAGAGGGAAATGCTTGCAGGTGGTACCAGAAGGTGCTCTTCTGGTACCACCTGCAAGCATTTCCCTCTGAACTCTGTGGATAAGATGATGATTCCTTTCAATGGGAAATTCAGCTCCATCAAGCAATATATGAGAGGCAAGCCGCACACATAGGGGTTCAAACTATTGGTAAGAGCTGGAATAACTGGTATGCTCTGTGACTTTGATGTGTACCAAGGCAGTGTTGACGGCATACGAGCCAAATCTGAACTTGGACTGTCAGGTGATGTTGTGATGAAGCTTGCCTCCACACTCCCAAAAGGTCAGAACTACAAAATTTTCGCAGACAACTACTTCACCTCTGTCCCATTGGTAGCTAAGCTCCTTGATTGTGGAATTCATTATGTGGGAAAATGAGAAGAATTTGAAGAAAAAGGAAGCTTTGATATCAGAACATCTGTGCTGTCAAATGGTATGAAAACAGGGCGGTCATGCTTGTGTCAACCTTTGCAGGCCCAGAGCCTGTGCAGAAGATTCAACGCTAGGACAAAGCCACCAAAACCTACATTGAAATTGACACTGTGATAAAGGATATACCAGCACACTGTGCAGCAAGTGCAATGTCCGTCTCTGTTTTTCAGATGACAAGAACTGTCTTTGGGACTATCACTGCAAATGAACACTGTCAGGAGTGATTTACATTCTAATCCTGTTTTTCTAAATTATTATTATTAATAAATCATAGTTGAAAAAAATGCTAATTTGTGCAGTTATTATTCATAACATATAGTTTTATGGGAAAACATGAGCAGTCAAACATGCAATTACATCTTTAGGTGTTTATATTTGTTTATAGAGTGTGAGTGAAAATTTTAGAAGCTTTGCTCCCAACTAGGCCCAACGTTGCAATATTTCAACACATTCCTAAAAACTGAATAATACAAAAAAAAATATTCAAACTCTAATTTCTGCATCGGAGGCATCCTACAACAACATCTGAAGGATGAAAAACATTTTTACTCATTTTTTTTTCTATATCTAGGTTTCACAGGGTTAAAGTAACACAACACATTTTTTAAAACGGGTATAATAGGGCAGTTTTTTCAGTAAAATGCTTTCTATAACGTGGGTATAATAATGCAGTTTTTGTAGTAAAATGCTTTTTCTGTAACAACGCGGTATCTTGAAGTTAGCATTCCTGTTCACGTCTATGTATCATTGGGCATGTCAGATTATGTTTGCTGATACTGCTTGCAGCTCTTCAACAATAATGCTGCAGATAGTGTTTGTGATTAGTGTTGAGCGTGAAAAGCTAATTTTTATCGCGAATATCGGCACTTCGAGAATTCGCAAATATTTAGAATATAGTGCTATATTTATATATATATATATATATATTTTTTTTTTTTTAACAGTACACAGCAGGTGATCATCCCTCCCTTCTTCTAGCTTGTGGGGTCAATGAGTAGGCTTTGTCACAGCTTAGCAACATCCCTAGCAACCAATAGAAAAGTTGTCTATCCCACGCCGGTATTTTGGGCGCATGACGAGAATAATACATTGCCGTTTTTCGCAATCAAGAATATAATCTCGAATTCGCGAGTATATGACGAATATTCTACAAAATGTTTGAAATTTCACAATACAGGGAGTGCAGAATTATTAGGCAAGTTGTATTTTTGAGGATAATTTTATTATTGAACAACAACCATGTTCTCAATGAACCCAAAAAACTCATTAATATCAAAGCTGAATATTTTTGGAAGTAGTTTTTAGTTTGTTTTTAGTTTTAGCTATTTTAGGGGGATATCTGTGTGTGCAGGTGACTATTACTGTGCATAATTATTAGGCAACTTAACAAAAAACAAATATATACCCATTTCAATTATTTATTTTTACCAGTGAAACCAATATAACATCTCAACATTCACAAATATACATTTCTGACATTCAAAAACAAAACAAAAACAAATCAGTGACCAATATAGCCACCTTTCTTTGCAAGGACACTCAAAAGCCTGCCATCCATGGATTCTGTCAGTGTTTTGATCTGTTCACCATCAACATTGCGTGCAGCAGCAACCACAGCCTCCCAGACACTGTTCAGAGAGGTGTACTGTTTTCACTCCTTGTAAATCTCACATTTGATGATGGACCACAGGTTCTCAATGGAGTTCAGATCAGGTGAACAAGGAGGCCATGTCATTAGATTTTCTTCTTTTATACCCTTTCTTGCCAGCCACGCTGTGGAGTACTTGGACGCGTGTGATGGAGCATTGTCCTGCATGAAAATCATGTTTTTCTTGAAGGATGCAGACTTCTTCCTGTACCACTGCTTGAAGAAGGTGTCTTCCAGAAACTGGCAGTAGGACTGGGAGTTGAGCTTGACTCCATCCTCAACCCGAAAAGGCCCCACAAGCTCATCTTTGATGATACCAGCCCAAACCAGTACTCCACCTCCACCTTGCTGGCATCTGAGTCGGACTGGAGCTCTCTGCCCTTTACCAATCCAGCCACGGGCCCATCCATCTGGCCCATCAAGACTCACTCTCATTTCATCAGTCCATAAAACCTTAGAAAAATCAGTCTTGAGATATTTCTTGGCCCAGTCTTGACGTTTCAGCTTGTGTGTCTTGTTCAGTGGTGGTCGTCTTTCAGCCTTTCTTACCTTGGCCATGTCTCTGAGTATTGCACACCTTGTGCTTTTGGGCACTCCAGTGATGTTGCAGCTCTGAAATATGGCCAAACTGGTGGCAAGTGGCATCTTGGCAGCTGCACGCTTGACTTTTCTCAGTTCATGGGCAGTTATTTTGCACCTTGGTTTTTCCACACGCTTCTTGCGACCCTGTTGACTATTTTGAATGAAACGCTTGATTGTTCGATGATCACGCTTCAGAAGCGTTGCAATTTTAAGAGTGCTGCATCCCTCTGCAAGATATCTCACTATTTTTGACTTTTCTGACCCTGTCAAGTCCTTCTTTTGACCCATTTTGCCAAAGGAAAGGAAGTTGCCTAATAATTATGCACACCTAATATAGGGTGTTGATGTCATTAGACCACACCCCTTCTCATTACAGAGATGCACATCACCTAATATGCTTAATTGGTAGTAGGCTTTCGAGCCTATACAGCTTGGAGTAAGACAACATGCATAAAGAGGATGATGTGGTCAAAATACTCATTTGCCTAATAATTCTGAACGCAGTGTAGATAAAAATCACATGTGGACAAGTCTGGGGAACATGGTGGCCATAACCCTTTGCTCACAGTTTGCTCCTCCGTAAACAGTTTCTGAACCCGTGCCAGTGAGTGCCGTGAGGTGTGGCATGTTACATAGTTAATACATTGAAAAAAGACATAAGTCCATTAAGTTCAGCCATGGGATAGGTGGGGATGTGAATCCCAGAAGGAAGTGAGACTCAGATTTCTACACATTTTCATAAGCATTAATGTAACTTTTAAGAATTCGTCTAAACCCTTTTTGAAACTGTCTACTGTTCCTGCTGTGACCACATCCTAAGGAAGTCTATTCCACAGATTCACAGTTCTTACAGTAAAGAAGCTTTGACGCTTCTGGATAGAGATGGCCTTGCGGTTCGCCCGGCGGTCGTTTCGTTGTGAACTTTGCGTGTTCGCGATTCGCCAAACATGCGAACATATGGAGATATTCGCGCCCGCCATATTCTTTTACATTGTGAAGAACTTTGACCCATGACACTTCCATCAGGTGGTACAGGACAGCCAATTGAGATGTTTCAGCACATGGACATACTCCCTACCTTATAAATAAACCTGATCTGGCCGCCATTTTACATTCAGTGTTTTGCCAGTGTAGGGAAAGGTTGCTGTGTGGAGCAGGGAAAGACTGTAAGGGGCACCAAATGCTAGCTAATAGGGCCACAAAAGTCTTTTTAAGGACTGGTATAGGTGTGCTATCGATATGTGTGATACACAGAGGGGTGCGATATACTTATAATATACTTTTATAATGAGTCAAAAACACATAGATCTATATAGTAATCACCTGGAAGTCAGGGGCTAGGGGCTTACTAAGGCCATTTTTATATAGGGTAAGGTTCTGGACGGGGTCGCTCTTATCAGGGCAGGTGGTCTGTGGTTAGGCTATCAGGGCCAGAATAGCACCCCCCTGTAGGGCAATATCAGGGACAGTTCTTTACCCACCCTGTCGTTCAATACCACATCATCATCTAGCCCAGGGATAGATGTTTTTTGCTTTCCCTCCGGGATTCATGGATGTGCACTGGAACGCCCCAGATTGTGGTAGGACATATGGTTTCTGATTTGGTGCCGCCGAGCCCTTGTTATTGCCTACCACATCTATGCTTTTTTCTTAACTTTAATAATTAAATTTATTTTTATTTTGAGGGATATCTTTTCCATTCACATGTCCGCAAAATGGGTCCGCATCCGTTCCGAAATTTTGAGGAACGGGTGCAGCCCCATTCATTTTCAATAGGGCCGTAATGTGCTGTCCGCAACCGCATTTGCGGATCCACATCTGCGTTTGCGGATCCGCACTTCCGCATCCTTGCTCCAGTTTCCGCAAAAAAATAGAACATGTCCTATTCTTGTCCGCAATTGCAGACAAGATTAGGCATTTTCTATTATAGTGCCGGCAATGTGCGGTCCGAAAATTGCGGAATGCACATTGCTGGTGTCCGTGTTTTGCGGATCCGCAAAACACTTACGGACGTGTGAATGGACCCTCATAGTAACATTATTAAAGGTTACGTTTTATCTTTATGTATATTCTAATGGATTGCCTTCCTTGTACAATGTTATAATATACTTTCTATGTTAAAAAGTATATTATAGTGCATTTGTATTGTGCGGCAGTTGTCTGCGGTTCTGTTGTGATACTGCAGGTATATAGAGGGACAAGAGTTATTGGAACAAATAATTTCTACTGGTGTAATATACCAGTCGCCCCCCCAAAAAACTGATTAAAGCGGGGTGTTATATACCAATATACTTTCTATATAGTGCATTTGCGCATGCGCGTACGTGAAAATGATATTGCCGATATTTCGCATTGAAAAAAATAATGAATGGAGATCGCAAATTCGAATAATACATCTGGTATGTCACTATCCATGTTGTGGTACTATTTGTGCACTTCTAGTAATTATTTCTTGGCTGCAAATATGAGCTGAAGGTTTTTCAAGTTCGCCTGCTATTAAAATGAATGAGACCCCTCCATGAACTTGCGGTTCGCAAACATTTGATCACGATCGCGTTCATGAACCGTCCCGGCAGATGTTCGTCCATCACTACTTCTGGAGACTGAACTTTTTCTTTTCCAGTCGGAGGCAGTGCCCCCTTGTCTTTTGAGGGCATCTTACATGGAACAATTTCTCACTGTATTTTTTGTATGGCTTGTTTATATATTTGTATAGGTTAATTATGTCCCCCCTTAGACGTCTCTTCTCAAGACTTAATACATTTCTTTTAATCTTTCTTCATAACGAAGACCCTCCATGCCCCTTATCAGTTTAGTTGCTCTCCTTTGTACTTTTTCCAGCTCCAGGGCATCCTTTCAATGGACTGGTGCCCAGAACTGAACTGCATATTCCAGGTGAGGCCGCACCAAAGGTTGTTGTTGACCCATCTTGTTGGAAAAAGGTGGACAAACATTTCTTCTGGTGTTAGTGGTAAAATTGTTCAAAGATGTCCAAGTAAATTGCTGAATTCACAGTTGATTTGAAGCAGATTGGGCCCATTCTTTATGTTCCTGACACTGTGCACCAAATGTCAATTTTCTGGTCGTGAAGTGGTGTTTTGTCAGTCATAAGGGGATTTTTAGAAGACCAGTACCTCGTATTCTGGGAATTTACATGACCTGATAAATTAAACCAAGCTTCGTCTGTCATGAAGTACAGCAATGGGTCCAAATGTCTGTCAGCAATCATAACCAGCAAGCAAGTCCAGTAATTTGCTTGTTTACGTTTCAGTTCCTGCACACACGTTATTCGGTATGGTTTATTGTTCAGAGATTTCAGCACTCGCTGACACATCGTTTGTGATACACCTACTTGCTGAGACAGTCTTCAAGTTGATTTTTGGGGGCTACTTACAATCCGCTGCTGAATTTCATGCACAACTTCAGCCATCCTGATCGATGGAGGCCTCGGTTTCTTCATGTTTGTAACAGAGCCAGTTTGATACCATTTTAGAACCAGACTCTGAATACGTTTAGCTGGTGGTTTTGTTCCTGGGTACCTGTCAGCAAAGGTCTCTTGCGTTTTCTTAATCTGCTTTGCACACAGCCTTCCACAATCACAAATCACAGGCGCGCACGTTCACAGGATCGGAAGGTAAGCGAGTGGATCTCCAGCCCGCCAACGGCGATCGTTCGCTGGCAGGCTGGAGATGCGATTTTTTTTAACCCCTAACAGGTATATTAGACACTGTTTTGATAACAGCGTCTAATATACCTGCTACCTGGTCCTCTGGTGGTCGCTTTTGTTTGGATCGACCACCAGAGGACACAGGCAGCTCTGTAATAAGTAGCACCACACTACACCACACCCCCCGTCACTTATTAACCCCTTATTAACCCCTGATCACCCCATATAGACTCCCTGATCACCCCCCTGTCATTGATCACCCCCTTGTAAGGCTCCATTCAGACGTCCGTATGATTTTTACGGATCCACGGATACATGGATCGGATCCGCAAAACACATACGGACGTCTGAATGGAGCCTTACAGGGGGGTGATCAATGACAGGGGTTGATCACCCCATATAGACTCCCTGATCACCCCCCTGTCATTGATCACCCCCCTGTCATTTATCACCTCCCTGTAAGGCTCCATTCAGACGGCCATATGTTTTTTACGGATCCACGGATACATGGATCGGATCCGGAAAACACATACAGACGTCTGAATGGAGCCTTACAGGGGGGTGATCACCCCATATAGACTCCCTGATCACCCCCCTGTCATTGATCACCCCCCTGTAAGGCTCCATTCAGACGTCCGTATGTTTTCTACGGATCCACGGATACATGGATCGGATCCGCAAAACACATACGGACATCTGAATGGAGCCTTATAGGGGGGTGATCAATGACAGGGGGGTGATCACCCCATATAGACTCCCTGATCACCCCCCTGTCATTGATCACCCCCCTGTCATTGATCACCCCCCTCTAAGGCTCCATTCAGATGTCCGTATGTTTTTTTACGGATCCACGGATACATGGATCGGATCTGCAAAACACATACAGACATCTTAATGGAGCCTTATAGGGGGTGATCAATGACAGGGGGGTGATCACCCCATATAGACTCCCTGATCACCCCCCTGTCATTGATCACCCCCCTGTAAGGCTGCATTCAGATGTCCGTATGTTTTTTACGGATCCACGGATACATGGATTGGATCCACAAAACACATACGGACATCTGAATGGAGCCTTATAGGGGGGTGATCAATGACAGGGGGGTGATCACCCCATATAGACTCCCTGATCACCCCCCTGTCATTGATCACCCCCCTGTCATTGATCACCCCCCTGTAAGGCTCCATTCAGATGTCCGTTTGTTTTTTACGGATCCACGGATACATGGATCGGATCCGCAAAACACATACGGACATCTGAATGGAGCCTGACAGGGGGGTGATCAATGACAGGGGGGTGATCACCCCATATAGACTCCCTGATCACCCCCCTGTCATTGATCACCCCCATGTCATTGATCACCCCCCCGTAAGGCTCCATTCAGACATTTTTTTGGCCCAAGTTAGCGGAAATTATTATTTTTTTTCTTACAAAGTCTCATATTCCACTAACTTGTGTCAAAAAATAAAATCTCACATGAACTCACCATACCCCTCACGGAATCCAAATGCGTAAATTTTTTTAGACATTTATATTCCAGACTTCTTCTCACGCTTTAGGGCCCCTAGAATGCCAGGGCAGTATAAATACCCCACATGTGACCCCATTTCGGAAAGAAGACACCCCAAGGTATTCTGTGAGGGGCATATTGAGTCCATGAAAGATTGAAATTTTTGTCCCAAGTTAGCGGAAAGGGAGACTTTGTGAGAAAAAAATAAATAAATCAATTTCCGCTAACTTGTGCCAAAAAAAAAAAAAATTCTATGAACTCGCCATGCCCCTCATTGAATACCTTGGGGATTCTTCTTTCGAAAATGGGGTCACATGTGGGGTATTTATACTGCCCTGGCTTTTTAGGGGCCCTAAAGCGTGAGAAGAAGTCTGGGATCCAAATGTCTAAAAATGCCCTCCTAAAAGGAATTTGGGCACCTTTGTGCATCTAGGCTGCAAAAAAGTGTCACACATGTGGTATCGCCGTACTCAGGAGAAGTATCTTGGTCAAATGCCAACTTTGTATAAAAAAATGGGAAAAGTTGTCTTTTTCCGAGATATTTCTCTCACCCAGCATGGGTATATGTAAAATGACACCCCAAAACACATTGCCCAACTTCTCCTGAGTACGGCAATACCACATGTGTGACACTTTTTTGCAGCCTAGGTGGGCAAAGGGGCCCACATTCCAAAGAGCACCTTTAGGATTTCACCGGCCATTTTTTACAGATTTTGATTTCAAACTACTTACCACACATTAGGGCCCCTAGAATGCCAGGGCAGTATAACTACCCCACAAGTGACCCCATTTTGGAAAGAAGACACCCCAAGGTATTCCGTGAGGGGCATGGCGAGTTCCTAGAATTTTTTATTTTTTGTCACAAGTTAGCGGAAAATTATGATTTTTTTTTCCTTACAAAGTCTGATATTCCACTAACTTGGGACAAAAAATAAAAACTTCCATGAACTCACTATGCCCATCACGAAATACCTTGGGATGTCTTCTTTTTTCTAAAATGGGGTCACTTATGGGGTAGTTATACTGCCCTGGCATTCTAGGTGCCCTATTGTGTGGTAAGTAGTTTGAAATGAAAATCTGTAAAAAATGGCCGGTGAAATCCTAAAGGTGCTCTTTGGAATGTGGGCCCCTTTGCCCACCTAGGCTGCAAAAAAGTGTCACACATGTGGTATTGCCGTACTCAGGAGAAGTTGGGCAATATGTTTTGGGGTGTCATTTTACATATACCCATGCTGGGTGAGAGAAATATCTTGGCAAAAGACAACTTTTCCCATTTTTTTATACAAAGTTGGCATTTGACCAAGATATTTATCTCAGTGGCCTGGTCATTAAGGGTGTTTAAGCTAGGGGGGCTGAAGTGGTTAAAGGGGTTTTGTCACTTCAGCAAATTACATTTATTCATGTAGAGAAAGTTAACATAAGCCACTTACTAATGTATTGTCATTACCCATATTATCAATGATTCTGGAGCATCTGTTCTTATGGCTCAATGTTATGCCATTCATTTATTATTTCTACTAGAAGTTATGAATGAATTGCTAGCAGTCTGCAGTAAGGGTATAGATGGGTGGTAACAAGTTGGGGGGGGGGGGGTGTACCTGCACACTCTCACTCTATCTAGTCAGTGCTGCTATTCTCAGACTGTGCAGGTACACCCCCCAACCTGTTACCACCCCTCTGTACCCTTACTGAAGGCTAATAGTAATTCATTCATAATTTCTAGTAGAAATAATAAAGTAATGGCACAACATAGAGCCATAAGAATAAATGCTCCAGAATAGTTATTATTACACAGGGAATGCATGAAGATATTAAAACAAGCATGTCAAGAATGGTGAAAGGTCCTCTTTAACTAAATCATTTCAAATATATATGAGATTGCACATTTACACTGGTTCCTACCAATTTAGCAGCCTGACTTTTGTCTAAGTCTGAATTGTAATGATAAACTCTCCAGAAGCTGGCAGAGATGGTCCTTACTAATAAAACTAATGGAGATGATTTGCTCTGATTCCTTTTTTTTGTATACGTGTAAAAAATATAAAAAATTAACTTTGATGTAATTTACTTTTTATCTAACATTATGATGCAGAATTTTTCAATAACAATACTACTATGCTCTGGATTCTCATTTCCTGTTTCACAGGGATGCATGTCTTTCCCAACAATACAGTGCGGTATAAATCTAAAAAAAAAATTGTGAATTATTGTTGTGTATATGATTATGCACTAATACAGTGCAATAAATATAAAAAAAACTATGTGCATTACTAGACTGCATTATAAGTATAAATAAACATTATATATTATTACATTATATTATAAGAGAGTTAAGGCAGTGCTGGAAAATAATGGTGGCCACACAAAATATTGACACTTTGGGCACAATTTGGCCATTTTCACTTAGGGGTGTACTTACTTTTGCTGCCAGCGGTATAGACATTAATGGCTGTGTGTTGAGCTATTTTGAGGGCACACCAAATTTACACTAACTGTACAGTCGTGGCCAAAAGTTTTGAGAATTACATAAATATTGGAAATTGGAAAAGTTGCTGCTTAAGTTTTTATAATAGCAATTTGCATATACTCCAGAATGTTATGAAGAGTGATCAGATGAATTGCATAGTCCTTCCTTGCCATGAAAATTTACTTAATCCCCAAAAAAACTTTCCACTGCATTTCATTGCTGTCATTAAAGGACCTGCTGAGATTATTTCAGTAATCGTCTTGTTAACTCAGGTGAGAATGTTAACGAGCACAAGGCTGGAGATTATTATGTCAGGCTGATTGGGTTAAAATGGCAGACTTGACATGTTGAAAGGAGGGTGATGCTTAAAAATCATTGTTCTTCCATTGTTAACCATGGTGACCTGCAAAGAAACGCGTGCAGCCATCATTGAGTTGCATAAAAATGGCTTCACAGGCAAGGATATTGTGGCTACTAAGATTGCACCTCAATCAACAATTTATAGGATCATCAAGAACTTCAAGGAAAGAGGTTAAATTCGTGTTAAGAAGGCTTCAGGGCGTCCAAGAAAGTCCAGCAAGCACCAGGATCGTCTCCTAAAGAGGATTCAGCTGCGGGATCGGAGTGCCACCAGTGCAGAGCTTGCTCAGGAATTGCAGCAGGCAGGTGGGAGCGCATCTGCACGCACAGTGAGGCGAAGACTTTTGGAAGATGGCCTGGTGTCAAGTAGGCCAGCAAAGAAGCCACTTCTCTCCAAAAAAACATCAGGGACAGATTGATCTTCTGCAGAAAGTATGGTGAATCGACTGCTGAGGACTGGGGCAAAGTCATATTCTCCGATGAAGCGTCTTTCCGATTTGGGGCATCTGGAAAAAGGCTTGTCCAGAGAAGAAAAGGTGAGCGCTACCATCAGTCCTGTGTCATGCCAACAGTAAAGCATCCTGAGACCATTCATGTGTTGGGTTGCTTCTCATCCAAGGGAGTGAGCTCACTCACAATTTTGCCCAAAAACACAGCCATGAATAAAGAATGGTACCAAAACACCCTCCAACAGCAACTTCTTCCAACAATCCAACAACAGTTTGGTGAAGAACAATGCATTTTCCAGCACAATAGAGCACCGTGCCATAAGGCAAAAGTGATAACTAAGTGGCTCGGGGACCAAAACGCTGACATTTTGGGTCCATGGCCTGGAAACTCCCCACATCTTAATCCCATTGAGAACTTGTGGTCAATCCTCAAGAGGCTGGGTGGACAAACAAAAACCCACTAATTCTGACAAACTCCAAGAAGTGATTATGAAAGAATGGGTTGCTATCAGTCAGGAACTGGCCCAGAAGTTGATTGAGAGCATGCCCAGTCGAATTGCAGAGGTCCTGAAAAAGAAGGGCCAACACTGCAAATACTGACTCTTTGCATAAATGTCATGTAATTGTCGATAAAAGCCTTTGAAACGTATGAAGTGCGTGTAATTATATTTCACTACATCACAGAAACAACTGAAACAAAGATCTAAAAGCAGTTTAGCAGCAAACTTTGTGAAAACTAATATTTGTGTCATTCTCAAAACTTTTGGCCACGACTGTACACTGACTACTTTACATTGTATCAATGTGTCATATCTTCAGTGTTGTCCCATAAAAAGATATAAGAAAATAATTACAAAAATAAGATACTGTATATATATAGCGTGTATATACAAAATAATCATTGTATATAATTACAGTATACACAAATACTTTGTATCTACAGTGGGGTACACATAAAATAAGTATTGTATATTATTACTGTGAGCTATAAATATAAATTAATAATTGTAAATCACAGCGGTCACAGCAGTATAACTATTTCAGCCAATCAAAGGCACAGTGAAGCAGACATACATAGTGCTAACTGTAACTGCTGAGGCACAGCTTCTCTGCTTGCTCTCATCTCCCTGCATGTAATAAACCTACATACGACAAAGACTAACAAATAACAAAAAAAAATAATTATACAAAGAAACAAAACAATGCTACTAGATTGCAAAAAATAGCAATAATTTTTATTAAATGGACAAATATACCTTATTTTTCACCCTATAAGACGCACCGGCCCATAAGACGCACCTAGGTTTTAGAGGAGGACAATAAGAAAAAAATATTGTTGTTAATCAGACCTCAGCTGACAGCCCCAATCAGACCCCCATTGTTAACAGGACCCCAATAAGACCTCAAACCAGACCCCCAATCATACCTCAGCACAGACCCTGATGTAAATGACCCCCAATCAGACCTCTGATAAGAGCCCCATGCCTCTCATCACCCCCCATATCAGGCCCTTATGCCTCTCATCAGCCCCCATAATCAGCCCTTATGCCTCTTAGCCCCCATTATGCCTCCAGCAGCCCCCATTATGCATCCAGCAGCCCCCAATATGCATCTCAGCCCCCATTATGCCTCCACCAACTCCCATTATGCCTCCAGCAGACCCCATTATGCCTCCAGAAGCCTCATGTTTAATAAAATAAAAAAACACTAACCTCTCCTGCTCCTGGCTGTCGCCTTTCCTCACCGCCCGCGATCCTCTTCCTCCTGCTGTCGGCTGTGCTGTGATCTGACGCGCACAGCGTGAGGTCACAGTGCCCCCTCACGCTGTGCGCAGCCTTCACGGAAGCGGTGAGGAGAGGACCAGGAAGCGGTGAGTACAAAGCCTTCACCGCTTCCTGGTCCTCCGGTACTAATGAGCGCTTCCATAATGGAAGCGCTCATTAGTATTCGCCCCATAAGTTGCAGGGGTATTTCCCCCCCACTTTTGGGGGGGAAAATGCATCTTATGGGGCGAAAAATACGGTATTAAAAGCAGTGGTCATAACGTCCACACATAACACAGATATCACATGAGACATTTAAAAACATAGTACAAAAAAGAGCAGTGGGGGGGACACAGCAAGAAGTCATATATAATGATGTCTTAAAAAATTATCTAAGAAAATACAATGTGCACCTTCACAGTCTCACTTCAATGAATTACATATCTGCATTACCGACTTGAACTGTCCTTTTGTCGCTACGCAAAGTGCCTGCCGTGTTCCCACCCAGTACCCTCCAATGCGTATTTTGTGTGTCTTCTTCAGGGAGAGGTAGAATTTGGGGATAGAGGGGAGTCTTTTATAGGAGAAACAATCAATGAAAAGAGGTACCTGGTGTGAGAATAACTCACAGCCTATGTGATCCTCCAAAATGGGGGCGTCAGCACATGAACGTCAGCCACTAAGCATCTCCCTGCATGGACTATACTAATAAATGTACTGTTTTACATGTCAGACTGTGTTCAGATCAAGTTTGTGTCCTATATAATTACACAGAAGTGGAACTACCAGCATAGCAGCCGTAGCTGCTGCTACAGAGCCCACAGTAGCAGGGGGCCCGGACCGTGAGGTGTAGGTCTTGCCTGCCAATCCACTGTCTACCAGATCACTGTGTGTGGAAGCATTGCTTTTTTTATTTTGTTGATACAACAAGAGCTTTCTCTACTGTAAGGGTGGGCACTAGGGGGCAGCACTACAGTAAGGGGGCATAACTACTGTTTAGGGGCATTCTATTGTATTTGGGCACTAAGGTAGCATTCGACTCTGTGGGTCACTAAGGGGGCATTCTACTGTGTTTGGGCATTAAGGGGCCATTTGAAATAATAATAATAATAATAACCAGCTTTACCCTCACCTACTGCGTCCTTCCTTCATACCGTGTAGATTGTAACCCCTTATGGGCAGGCCCTCTCTCCTTCTGTACCAGTTTGCAACTCATCTTGTTCAAGCTTAGTGCAATTGTCTGTATTATGTATGTGCACCCCTTATCATATGTATGGCGCCATGGAATGAATGGTGCTTTAATAATAAATAATAATAATTTTACTGTGTGGGAACACTAAGGACACATCACTGATATGAAAGGGTCATAAAAGAGCATTTTACTGTGTGTGGGCACTACAGGAGCATCACTACTGTGAAGGGGAAACTAAAGGAAAAGAACTACTGTGTGGGAACTAACAGGGTTTCAAAGTCATACTGTACAGTAAACTCTTGACTCTTTGGGGGGGTTGTATGTCGCACATGGGAAGTCTTGACTAGCTACAGGAGGAGGAAGGGGTTGTGGGGAATTTGCTTGGTGGGCATTCAAAAATTTACTATGGGGCCCAGCCTGTCACAGCCAGACAGCTGAGAAGCGCTCACAGGAGCTTCTCAGATCCTCCTCCTTGAATTTCTTTGCTTTGGTTTAGTTTCTCATCTCGTTAGTCTATCTCAGCTGTCATGCAGTTAGACTGATCGCTACCCTTTAAGTTCCTCCCCATAATGCAGTAGTGTGCGGCTGATACAACTTCCTGGAGTGTATGTGCATGCTGTTCCCAGTTCCCAGTTCCCAGTTCCCTGTTCCCTGTTCCCAGTCGTCATTCGTCTGCAAGATAAGTGCTGTTTATGTATTTATGATTTTGTCTTTTCTGGATCCAGGTGACCCTGACTCCCTCCGTGTCAGTGTAGGGAGCCGGTGGTCGTGTCCCTTCACTATTGTAGGGTCTTCAGGTAATAGATAGCCGAGGAACGTGGATATGCGGCCATCCACCTTTGGGGTGTTCGCATAGGCTGAGCAGTGAGGGAGAGCGGCAGGTCTATTGCAGGGGTCTCCCTTTGTTCCTTAGTTGTGGATCCAGAGAGACATTGTTTATATGGTATTGTCTTGTTTCCTGTACACCATCCGTGACACAGCCTTTTCTAGTTACACCCTTGGCTGGATGTCAAAAGTATCCGCTTAGCCTATTTTTTTTGCCTGAATCTACAGGATGGAAAAGTGTAGTGTACTACACTTTTACACCCTTTTTTTTCCAAATGTATATGTTAAACATGAGGCAAAAATGTGATGTATACACAGCCTAAACTATATTCAATGAAGTAGATTTATCTAAACTGTCTAAAAAAAACAACTGTGATGCCCATAGCAACCAATCATAGCACAGCTTTCATTTTACCAGAGCAGTTTAAGAAATGAAAGCCAACTCTGATTGGTTGCTATGGGCAATACAGTTTTAGGCAGGAGTCCAGTAATCAGTACCTCTCTCCCCCCTCTACTCTTCCACAATATGTAGAGGCCTATTGAGCAGTGGATTCTGCCAGCATGAGTGTAGAGTGGGTTGCCTTCCGCCTCCTTCTTTAAAGGGGTTCTATAACTTTTTCTTACTGATGATCTATCATTTAAATAGATCATCAACATCTGATTGGCGAGGGTTCGACACCTGGGACACCCGCCGATCAGCCGTCTGAGAAGGCAGCGGCACTGGCAGTAGCGACACGGCCTTATCGCTGTTTCACGCAGGCCCAGTGACGTCACAGCTACTATCACGGCCTGGGCGCAGCTAACCCCCATTGAAGGGAACGGGGTTTAGCTGCACCTAGGCCAGTGATAGTAGTTGGGCCTGGGCCTGCGGGAAACAGTCAGCATTGCTGCATTCTAAAACAGCTGATCAGCAAAAAACTATGAAGCGACATATAAAAAGGGAGTTCCTGTCTTTTGCCCTTAGAGGATTATCACCCTGCAGATGCCTCTTCATTAGAGTTGAGCGAACCCAAACTGTAAAGTTCGTGTAGTGTCCCACTAGGTAAAGGTGGGCACTACACAAGGGTTAATATGTCTATCGCATTAATGTGTTATGTTCATTTCCCTGTGTTATCTGGGTGTCAGGCCTGTTAGGGTGTAGTTCAGCCTCCTAGACATTAGAGGGAGCTAGAGAGCCCTGAGTATATATAGGTAGGCCCAGACAGGGGAGAGTTAGTGCATTCCAGGTGGCTAGTAGTGCAGTCTAGCCTGCCTAAAGTTCCTGAGCCTCTGTTAGCTCAGAAGATTCACCCCAAGAGAAGAGTTTGCCTCCTGGGAGAAACCTACAGTTCCTACAAGCAGAGCAGAGCCAGTGTTTCCAGCTAGTACAAGTAAGCTGAAGGGCAAAGGAATCATTGAATTAAAGCAAGGGATATATACCTGAGGAAGATTGCTTACCAAGGATAAAAGCCAGCATTAGGGCATATGGGCCTTGGAATATAGCCAGCCAGAACAACTGAGAAATAGTGCAGCCTGGTCTGGAGTGTGGATTTTACCCTCTGAGTATCTTGCAAAGAACATTACCTGCCATTTATAAAAAGCCTGCTAATCGTTATTGCTGCAATGTGGAACTGAACCTGAATTGTACAAAGTTAAACTGTTTCCAGTAAAGCGAAGTTTGGTTCACCATAACATCTGTGTACCTCACTTATTACAACTATAAATCGGTGTGCCACCGTTACAGGCACTGGCGTCACAAATCTTAAAGGGACCTTGCCCCAGGCACATAAAACACCTGCAACATCCAGGGCACCTCATCCACCACCAGGCCTGGTCCCTAAATACAGAGTGTGCCCCAGAGGACTCCTGTGCCAGCCTCTCCTTCACTGCTGTACGCCTGCCCAGGGTTTTCCTACAGAACTGTGAGTAACCCTCGCTTTCCCAAAAACCGTGACCTCACAATCGCAATACCCTGCAGGTCTGGCGTGCTGCATTCGGGTTCGTACCGAACTTTAGGTTTTTCGGCACCCGGACCCGAACATTTACGTAAAAGTTCACGTTCGGTGCTCCGCGCTTTCTTGGCGCTTTTTGAAAGGCTGCACAGCAGCCAATCAACAAGCGTCATACTACTTGCCCCAAAAAGCCATCACAGCCATGCCTACTATTGGCATGGCTGTGATTGGCCAACTGCAGCATGTGACCCAGCCTCTATTTAAGCTGGAATCACGTAGCGCCGCACGTCACTCTGCTCGGATTAGTGTAGGGAGATGCTGCAGCTGCTGTGAGGGAGAGATCAGGGAGAAATCTTATCAAGAACTGCTTTTTTTACTCAGCGTTCTACAGCAAATGTGTTTTGTGGGTGCAGTGCACAATTTTTTTAAGCCTGCCCTGAGCCAACTACTGCTGAAAACCTAACTTTTTTTACTTCAGTTTGTCAATATCAATACATAATCGGCAGCCATTTTATGCAACGATAGTGCACCAGCACAGGCTATCTGCATGTCTGCAAGTCCAGAAATACTGCTTTTTGCTTACTGGGGTTAAAAAAAAACCTTTTTTTCATATAGTGCACATCTAGGATTAGACGTGCATAAGTGAGTGTCACATTTAGGCCAGAAATACATCTTTTTGCTTACTGGGGTGAAAAAACCCTGTAATATACTGCACCTCTGGGATTAGATGTGCATAAGTGAGTGTCACATTTAGGACAGAAATACAGATTTTTGCTCACTGGGGTGAAAAAAACACACATCTGTTTCATATAGTGCACATCTAGGATTAGACGTGCATAAGTGAGTGTCACATTTAGGCCAGAAATACATATTTTTGATTACTGTGGTGAAAAACCCCTCTAATATACTGCACATCTGGGATTAGACTTGCATAAGTGACTGTCACATTTAGGCCAGAAATACGGCTTTGTGCTTACTGGGGTGAAAAAACCCTCTAATATACTGCACATCTGGGATTAGACATGCATAAGTGACTGTCACATTTAGGCCAGAAATACGGCTTTGTGCTTACTGGGGTGAAAAAACACTCTAATATACTGCACATCTGGGATTAGACGGGCATAAGTGACTGTCACATTTAGGCCAGAAATACGGCTTTTTGGTTACTGGGGTGAAAAAACCCTCTGATATACTGCACATCTGGGATTAGACGTGCATCAGTGACTTTCACATTTAGGCCAGAAATACGGCTTTGTGCTTACTGGGGTGAAAAAACCCTCTAATATACTGCACATCTGGGATTAGACGTGCATAAGTGACTGACACATTTAGGCCAGAAATATATGGCTTCTTGGTTACTGGGGGAAAAAACCCTCTGATATATACTGCACATCTGGGATTAGACGTGCATAAGTGACTGTCACATTTAGGCAAGAAATACGGCTTTTTGGTGACTGGGGTGAAAAAACCCTCTAATATACTGCACATCTGGGATTAGACGTGCATAAGTTATTGTGAAATTTAGGCCACAAATACCGCTGTCATATAGAGTTAAAAAATAATAATTTTTGTGCAATACCTTACATCAGGGTTTTTATTGGCGGTTAATTATTTTTAACAGACTTAACCACTTTTTACTTTGCTTTGTGAACGCTAACTATGAGGCAAACATCTAATAAGGGACGTGGTCATGGTGGTGGTGTTGGTGGAGCCTCTGGTGCAGGGAGAGGACGTGGCCGTTCTGCCACAGCTTCACGTACTACTGACACATTTTATTGAATAACTCAGTGGCTATAATACACCTTTTAATTACATGCAATTACAAGAGTATTCAGATCCAAGTGCTGGTTTGAAAAAAGTTGAATTTTTTTGCAGGACAATGCTTCTAAGATATGAGGAGGGAGCTGAGACGCAGGTTACAGCGCTGAGCCAGTCCTGGTATTGAGCTACAAGGACCACACATAATTCATGGACATGTGTGGGATTATTTTTTTTAAAGCAGCCATGTTGTTTTTTCCATATAGTTTATTAATTTTTAAAAAGTAAAAACAGTAAAAAAAAAGAATAAAACAACATAAAGTAAATATTCACTACATTTATCCATATGGTAAAGCAGGTATGTTTTTCTGGTCCTGGACAACCCCTCTAATCCACTACAGAGCCTGTTGTAAAGTGAAATATTGTTGCGAAGAAAATATCAGCTGTACAACATAATGTAACTGTGATATACTACAAATGTTGCTTCCCCTCAGTAGTACTCTCCAAGTTGAATGGTATTTTGAATCAGCCTTGAATCAGTACATGATTATTATGAAGCCTAAATTTACTGCTATATGCAATACCAAGACATTAATCTAGAAAATGAGGTCTAGAAACGCTCATTGCACATCTGAGCTGTTGAGTGGAGCTTGCTGCTGAGCTTTGCTTTTTTCAAACGATATAAGAAACTAGAAATTAAGAAGCCTGTTGCTCATTTGGAAGACATGTATTATAAGAAGTGTTCTCTCCATGATCATATCATCTAATTGCCTACAGCCTATTGCTAAATACTCCAGGGCTGTGCAAATGTATTAGAATCAGTCTCCTAACAGTACTAATAGCCCCGCTCAGGATAGTAGTTAGCCAATAAAGTATGTCATCCATTACTCTTACAGCCAAGGTATTGTCCTATCATGTCTACCTACTGAACTAAATAAAAATGAGAAAAGAATGAATACATTTAATGAATATCTATCTATCTATCTATCTATCTATCTATCTATCTATCTATCTATCTATCTATCTATCTATCTATCTATCTATCTATCTATCTATCATTTACACTCAGCACTGAAATTGCAACACCAAGAAGGAAAAGTCCTGGAATTGTGGAAGGATTGATAGACATGTTAATGATATGCAATTACAAATGATAAAATGGAAACAAAATATTGAAAACATCTTAATTCAGGCTACATTTACACAAATGTATTTTGTTTCCATGTCCGTTTTTTTTTGCAGATAGGATGGAAACCTATTCATTTCAATGGGTCCGCAAAAAATACGGACAGCACCCCGTGTGCTATCCGCATCCGCATGTCCTTTCCGTAGCCCCGCAAAAAAAAATATAGAACATGTCCTATTCTTGTTCGTTTTGCGGACAAGGATAGGCATTGTTACAATAGATCCACAAAAAAAAACGGATGCCATACGAATGTCATCTATTTTTTTGCGGACCACAACACACATATGGTCGTGTGAATGTAGTCTTATTCTGTATCCAGTATAAGCAACGTGCGCAGAAATACACAGATTTACATGCCTTGGCGTGCTATCAATGAGGTTATTAGTGTTGTCTGAGGAATACGTATTCTGCAATGCTGAATACTAGTGATGAGCAAAGTTTTCAAAAATAAAATTTGGCTGCTTCGCCGAACTTCCACAAGAAATTAGATTAGTTAAGAAGTACTTCATCACGAAATGCATTCCATTATATGTAGTGGGCACAATGACGGGGAAAGTGCTTTCAGTGCTGATCGTGGTATCTGAGAGTGACACTAAGGCCTTTCAGGGGTTAAAAAAAAACATACCTCATCCAGCTGGACTAAATGTCACGGCCTATGGTGTGTGCTGTGACACTGTTGCTTCACTTGCGGTTGCCTGCGGCAACGTGTAGCTTTCTATGCTTGTGTGTGCACTTCCCCTTTAAGTGGCGTTCTTCCCTTGTCTGGTGTTGGAAGGGTTAACTCCCTTTCTAATGTTTTGTTAACACTGGGTTTATGTGTGTGTGGGTGTGGCTGCTTGGGCTATGTAGCCTCTGCTGGATGCCTGAAGCTGGGGGGTACTCCAGCCATGGTGTATGCTGGAGTTATCCTCCTGGTCTTTATATTCCATCTGTCCAGTGAGGGCCACTCTTGTGGTCATAGATGTTAGATGTTCTTATGGTGTCTCACGTTTATTGCAGCTATGGTTGTCCTGGGTTCCTGTGTGGTTGTGGTGTGTGCTGTGTCCTTTTAATGTTGGTGTGGACACCAGCACTTGTGAATGGGTTCCAGTCAGTGTGTCTGTGGCAGGTAAGTGTGTTACTGGTTTCACTTACCTGCCATCTCCTTATAGCTGTATGTGTTCCCCTCTCCTTGTAGCTTGGCCAGTGGAGACTCCTGTTTGTCCGTGTTGGGGAGGAACAGGTAGTCTTTACCCTGCTCCTAGTCCAGGGATTTCCTGAGGGTTAGTAGGGCCCCGAGGTTCCGGAGTATGAGCCCTCCTACCATCTGGGTTGGCTCATACGGTTAGGAGTCAGGGCTAGAATTAGGGAAGCTGTAGGAGGTGTCCTGCTCCCTTATTTCTCCTTTTGGCCAGGCTGATTCCCCTTTACCCTCTGACACCGCACGGTGGGGGGTTTCCCCCACTCCCCGCCGTGATACTAAAGCTGTGAGCCGCACCCACAACAGACCATGTGACACAGAAGCTACCAGATGAAAAAGAATGTTACCAACAAAATAAAGTGGCACATTCCATACATAGTGTCTGGGTTTGGAGCATTTCCACCCGTTTAGGCCACTTTTTTCTGTGAGTTTTTGTCTTTATGTGTATGGAATGTGCCACTTTATTTTGTTGGTTACATTCTTTTGCACCTGGTAGCTGCTGTGTCACATGGTCTGTTGTGGGTGCGGCTCACAGCTTTATCCTACCTCACAGTGCATTGGTGATACCACTATGGAGGCATGTGAGAGTCTGGCTGTGAGTTGGTTTCTAGCACTGTTCAGACCCTGTTCACACACCACGGGCAGTTGAGTGGTAGGACCCCATGCGTGCTGAGACACTGGAAGATATTGGCAAAGTTCTCAGCTTTTTACATCGGCCTGAGGAATTGGCTAATATTGTCAGTTGCGTATCATCATGTACACAGACCCATTGAAATGAATGGGTCAGGATTCAGTGCGGGTGCGATGCGTGAAGTGAACTTGCTTGTGTGAAAGGGGCCTTATACTGATTGTTGTCACCTGCCCCTCCACGGAGCTACAGAGGTAAAGAATTGACTTCCCTGTGCTGGTTGCTGACCACCATTGAGATTTAATTTAACACATAATGAAATGAAGAGCAATGGAAATGACGCTTTGTGCGATGACACTATATCTACCATATGTAGTTATGAATTGTTCATGTGTAAATGAACATAGAAAATGAAAGCGTCCTGTCCTCATACGGTGGGTGGGGGGGTAATGAATCAGTAAAAAACGTTCTAATTACAAAAGATAGAATTGAATCCAATATCGGACGGTCATGCTCTGACATATGTCGCTATCAATTGTCACGCAGGCATACATTTCCCATTTCCATCAGCCAATGGCATGGTCGGCTGATCAGACAAAATAATAAATCAGGGACACTGATACAATTAATATCCGGCTATATTAAACTTGTATTGATTTTCAGTCTCGGTTAAGCTGCTGATCTGGCCATCCTACACTATGGGAAAATAAGCATACAAACCAGTATCTGTGATGGTCTAACCGTGTTCTTGTGAGAAATACCAATATAATGGCTCATCTCCATAACAGCCAGCACAAAGCCCTACTTCCAGGATTTTGTATACATACTAACATACTAACATAGTAACATAGTTTATGAGGCTGAAAAAAGATATCTGTCCATCCAGCTCAGCCTGTTATCCTGCAAGTTGATCCAGAGGAAGGTAAGAAAAACCCTGTGAGGTAGAAGCCAATTTTCCTCACTTTAGGGGATAAAAATTCCTCCCCGACTCCAATCAGGCAGTCAGAATAACTCCCTGGATCAACGACCATATAGTGGTGATTCTTATCTTTGCAGTAACATAATGAAGTAGTTTTACCTGCTGCCCGCAGATAATATACGGTACCAGATAACCAAATAACATACAGAAATGGGCCATGCTGACCCTTTAAGGTAGAAGTGGAACTTAAAGGGAACGTAGCAAGTATTTAACTTGGCCACTTTCTGGTTACTGTTGACCACTGTGTTTGTAAGATGATTATAAGTCTTACTAATATAGTCCTTATTGAAATTCTGCACATTTTTTTTTATATTTGATAAGTATCATATTCCCCCTTGTTTAATCCTTTGTGCTGTCCACAGAGATCTTGTCAATAAAATGGCTGCTGATGGAGGGTCATGTGACCAGGCAAATCACCACTCAAACACACTGTACCTGCACTAAACTCCCAACAGGACAAGTGCAGATGGCAGATGCAGTGTATTTGTACAAGGGAGACATCACATGGAGATGAATTACCTGATCACATGACCCTCCATCAGCAGCCATTTTATGGACAAGACCTCTGTGTGGACAGTACAAAAGACTTTATAAACAAGGGGGCATACATTATGAAATATAGATAACCATGAAGGATTGTAACAAAGGCTATATTAATAAGTGCCACAGTCATCTTATATGCCCATTGGCGGTCATTTATTAAGCTGAAATCACAGGTTCCTTGCGTATGGCGTCCCCCAAGGACGGCTGGCTGCTACCATATTGCCATCTCCCCTCTGGTTTTCTCACTGACAGAATACATATGCTATAAATTCCTTTACTGCTGATTGTCTCCTTTATTAATGCCCATGTCGATGTCAGTACTGGATGCTTGGATCATATACAGTACAGTGCCTCGTAGAATTATTACAGGCTAAGTACTTGGCGTGTTGCCATATGGTGCCTTTTTGAGGCACCTTATTGTCTTCCAAAATAAACCTTTTTATTCTTTAAAAATCTTGCACTTGCACTTAGGCATTATGGGAATGCAGTATCAGATATAGACCACAATTAAGACTAATGATATAAATGCAGCTCTTACCTCCTCTGATGAGCAGGCAAAAGCATGTTTTTTCCACAGTTCAAAACATTTCAGTGATCACATCCTTCCACCTTTTTGTCACCATACACAATAATTGAATGAAACCTCATGACATCTATGGACAGTTAAAGCAGTGATTTACAATATTATGTAACACACAATATGGAAACAAGTACTCTCTCTAATACCCTACAATAAAATATGCATGTTTACTTGCTGACACTTTATCTAAGTTAAGTAATGCTGAAAGGGTTAATAATTCAAGCTGACTCCTGTGAAATAACAGCGTGTTCATAATTTATATAGTCGATTTCATTACACATTTTTCCCCTGGAACGAACTGCTCAATAAATTTACAATTTACGATTTTTATCTGCAGACAGTCAAACAGAGAAGGGTAAACCAAAGCCACACTCAGCACTTTTTCCTGGCTCCTGAATCGGACACAGAGGCAGCTCAAGGTTTCACTGCACTCGTACGAGCCATGAAGGTGGAGAGTCTTTGGAGACCAAGTCAATAAGATTGGGCATGAGAGAAGGATTTTTTTTCTTGGTGCCTTCTGGTCAGTAATTGAAATTCTGGAACCTCAGCTAATCAAGAATCACGTCTTGAATGCTGAGAAAACCTCAAGATCTTTCAGAACGAGTGGAACATCTGCCTTCCTCCCTGTTTTTGTTCTGTAGGGATATGAATAAAAGGTCTAGATGAGGCTTTGTGATTTTAAGATTCAATTTATATTTGTTTATATCAACACATCAAGACTGTTTGAATAACATTTCCTCAATTTGTGTCAAATCAGTCAAAGGAACAAGAGGATACAATTGTTACAAGCCTTAATTAGACTTCATAACGTGACTGATCAAGTTATATAGAACGATGTCAAAATTATATGGGTCTTCCTGCAGTTTCAAACAAAAAATACAGTATAAAAAACTCTGCCTGGTGTAAAATTATAAAACAAGTCATACTCACCTTACTGATCCCTTATCATTCCTGTTCTGATGCTTCATGGCCCCCCATCAAGCTTTCAACTCCCTGGTCCCTTTTGACCTGCAGGAAATAACAGCTCAACGAGTCGCAGGCTGAGGTGAGTCTTATTCTGTGTGTTAAGATGGACCAGGAAGTAAAGACTGGGTGGGGTCTACTTAATGGAGAGCCTTTTGAAAGAATTACATGGCTGGACAACATCTTTAACATATAGGAAACAGCCAGACAGGGCAGGGGCCTATATACTAAAACAGTGAGGTAGATTTACTATTGAAAATGTGACAGTTTTTTGGCGCATTTTGTGCCCAAAAAACTGGCATGCATGCTTTGCATCACATTTAATGTTTTACACTATTCTGACAGGGGCATGGCTTTGCGGGACAGGGTGGGGCTTTGTGGGAAAAGGAAAATACACCTACATGCACCAAAAATGCATCACTATTTTGGCACATTTATGGAGTGAAACTATGCCAATTTATGGGTGGCGTAAACCGCGACTAGACAGTAGGGTGTTTCATTTTTCCAAAGATGTGATTTTCATATGACTTTGCTTACGCCCCGAGTCTCAGTGATGTATATGCCAAATTTCAAGAAGATTGGATAATATTTAGGGGTTGCACACATTGATCACTTTTATTACAACTCTCACCCCTGTATCTAGGAGGTTGGTCTAAAAACGACTTCAGTTTCAGGATCCCAGGTTCTCTGCATCAAGCAAGGTGGATGACAAAGGCAATATATGCACTTAAAATTGTCCTCTTCACTAAACAGTTGAATATTCCTCAACGATAATTGAAAGGAATGAAACGAGTTGCACATTTTGTCAGCCTCATATATGTTCACTTTTTGCACGAGGCAATTGTAAGTCGATGCGTCCAAAGAATGATTTGGATATGCTATAGCTTCTGACCACTAACCCAGATGCAGACATCAAAAAAAGTGCTCTCACAGTTGCTAAGAGACACCTTTGGTATCTATCAGAAACAAACGTAGGAATGGCTTTTTTGGATGAACGTATTACTTAGGCTGTTAAGGAAAATATGACAAAAAATTTTGAAACCAAACCTGCAATAAAAAAGGAAATGAAACGATTAGAGGGTAAAAACCTAGTTTTTGAAGGAAAAGATCTGAGCTATTTCATTACTAATGAAACAAAGACATTCTTTGAATTGTTTGGGGTCCACAACGTGACAGAATACTGCAGTGATTCTCTAAGAAGCCATGTGAACGCTCTTAATGTGGTCAATTATACCGCAGAAAGAGGATAAAAAAGTTTAACAAATCGGTCAGGGACGAACAACAAAAACAATTTTTGTTGAGGGTAGTCGAGCATCACAGAAAAGTCGTCACCAAGCTTACAAAAGAAGGGATTGCATCGTTCAAAGTTGATTAATATAACACATACTACCTATTAATCTTAGGCTACTTTCACACTCGCATTTGGTGCAGATCCGTCATGGATCTGCACAGACAGATCCGTTCAGATAATACAAACGTCTGCATCCATTCAGAACGGATCCATTTGTATTATCTTTAACATAGCCAAGACGGATCCGTCTTGAACACTATTGAAAGTCAATGGAGGACGGATCCATCTTGAACACTATTGAAAGTCAATGGAGGACGGATCAGTTTTCTATTATGTCATAGAAAACGGATCCGTCCCCATTGACTTACATCCGTTTGGCTCAGTTTTGTCAGACGGACATCAAAATGCTGCAAGTAGTGTTTTGGTGTCCGCCTCCAAAGCGGAATGGAGACTGATCGGAGGCAAACTGATGCATTCTGAGTGGATACTTTTCCATTCAGGATGCACTAGTGCCAAACTGATCTGTAAGTTTGTGATTTCTAGTTTTCCCATTAAAAGTAATTAACATTGAGAAATCGTATTTTTTGACTACTTTTACAAAACTGATCAAAGTGTGCAATCTCTAAATATTATCCAACCTTCTTGAAATTTGGCATATATATCTTTTACATCACTGAGACTCGGGTCGTAAGCAAAGTCTGCAACAATTTTACATTTTATTTTTTTCCATTACAAAATGAAACACCCTACTAGACAGCTGGTGCACGGACAATATTTTTGGCACACAGACAAAATTCTGCCACATGGACCATTTTTTGCCCAAGAAATGAATTCTAGTGAAAAATCTGGTGCAGGATTTATGATACTTCAAATTGACAAAGGTCCATGCACAAGAATAGTAATAGATCCTGTCTATGATTTATATTCCGAATGAAAGCTGAACTCTGGTTGCTATACACAACAAGAAACCGTTCTTACAGCTCTCAGATTTTATGTTTCCATGAGTTTACGTTCACTAATATAATCCAGAATTTATGGCACTGTATCTCTGTCAAAATTTGGCCTCTAATGGAAAAACATTAACAGAAATGAAACAGTTATCTAAAATACTTCAAGGTAAGGCTGTGACAGTGTACATATGACCTATGAAAGTGTTATTTACTGATATAGATTTGGCTAACATGGTAACATTGTGTTCCTTGAGAAATTATGGTACATGTGTCTCTGATCTTTCTATAAGGCCTCATGCACACGACCGTATTTTTTTGCGGTCCGCAAAACGGGGTTCCGTTTTTCCGTGATCCGTGACCGTTTTTTCGTCCGTGGGTCTTCCTTGATTTTTGGAGGATCCACGGACATGAAAAAAAAAGTCGTTTTGGTGTACGCCTGGCCGTGCGGAGCCAAACGGATCCGTCCTGAATTACAATGCAAGTCAATGGGGACGGATCCGTTTGACGTTGACACAATATGGTGCAATTTCAAACGGATCCGTCCCCCATTGACTTTCAATGTAAAGTCAGGAGTTAATATACCATCGGATCGGAGTTTTCTCCAATCCGATGGTATATTTTAACTTGAAGCGTCCCCATCACCATGGGAAAGCCTCTATGTTAGAATATACTGTCGGATTTGAGTTACATCGTGAAACTCAAATCCGACAGTATATTCTAACACAGAGGCGTTCCCATGGTGATGGGGACGCTTCAGGTTAGAATATACTAAAAGAACTGTGTACATGACTGCCCCCTGCTGCCTGGCAGGTGCTGCCAGGCAGCAGGGGGCAGCCCCCCCCCTGTAGTTAACACATTGGAGGCAGGCCCCCCCCTCCCCTGTAGTTAACTCATTGGTGGCCAGTGGGCCCCCTCTCCCCTGTAGTTAACTCATTGGTGGCCAGTGGGACCCCCCTCCCCTGTAGTTAACTCATTGGTGGCCAGTGGGCCCCCCCTCCCCTGTAGTTAACTCATTGGTGGCCAGTGGGCCCCCCCCTCCCCTGTAGTTAACTCATTGGTGGCCAGTGGGCCCCCCCTCCCCTGTAGTTAACTCATTGGTGGCCAGTGGGCCCCCCCTCCCCTGTAGTTAACTCGTTGGTGGCCAGTGGGCCTTCTCCCCTCCCTCCCCCACCTAATTAAAATCTCTCCCCTATCATTGGTGGCAGCGGAGTGTACCGATCGGAGTCCCAGTTTAATCGCTGGGGCTCCGATCGGTAACCATGGCAACCAGGACGCTACTGCAGTCCCAGTTGCCATGGTTACTTAGCAATTTGTAGAACCATTATACTTACCTGCGAGCTGCGATCTCTGCGTCCGGCCGGGAGCTCCTCCTACTGGTAAGTGACAGGTCCGGCCGGGAGCTCCTCCTACTGGTAAGTGACAGTCATGTACACAGTTCTGTTAGTATATTCTAACCTGAAGCGTCCCCATCACCATGGGAACGCCTCTGTGTTAGAATATACTGTCGGATTTGAGTTTTCACGAAGTGAAAACTCATCTCTGAAAAAGCTTTTATGCAGACGGATCTTCGGAACCGTCTGCATAAAAACTAACCTACGGCCACGGATCACGGACACGGATGCCAATCTTGTGTGCATCCGTGTTCTTTCACGGACCCATTGACTTGAATGGGTCCGTGAACCGTTGGCCGTGAAAAAAATAGGACAGGTCATATTTTTTTCACGGCCAGGAAACACGGCTCACGGATACGGCTGCCAAACGGTGCATTTTCCGATTTTTCCACGGACCCATTGAAAGTCAATGGGTCCGCGAAAAAAAACGGAAAACGGCACAACGGCCACGGATGCACACAACGGTCGTGTGCATGAGGCCTAAGTCTGAAATCGCATACACACTTATACACATACACGCATACTCACAAAAAGTTAGGGATATTTGGCTTTCTGGTGAAATTTATGGAAAACGTAAAAAGTTCACACTACAGGATATTATCATGAAAGTAGGGCATTTAAGTAGAAGCATGCAATGTTGATTTCCTCATGTCAAACAATTTATTGAAAAAAAAAAGCCAACAACAGAGGTAGTATTCACAGATTACCACCATTGAAATTTAGCCATTATTTCATTCATATTAAAATGAGATAACCCCCAAAATATCAAAGAAAGAAAAATAAACAAAAGTAAAAAACAGTCCTAATAATATAGTGAAATTATGGATGTAGACTGGTTTCTTGTTGGGAGACAGTCGATTTGGTATCACCCAAGTGATGCTTTTATAGGTGGAGACCAATATATTTTCTGGGACTCTGTCCCTGAGTCTCAACCTATTCTAAAAGCCCTGCCTACAAGACGGAATGGCCGCCCCGATAGGGGCGATCCCGTATCAGGAACCTCCTGTATTGCCCTGGGCTGGTCCTGATAGGGAAGTGGAAGGCCTAGTGATTAGAGTTGAGCGAACACCTGGATGTTCGGGTTCGAGAAGTTCGGCCGAACTTCCCGGAAATGTTCGGGTTCGGGATCCGAACCCGACCCGAACTTCGTCCCGAACCCGAACCCCATTGAAGTCAATGGGGACCCGAACTTTTGGGCACTAAAAAGGCTGTAAAACAGCCCAGGAAAGAGCTAGAGGGCTGCAAAAGGCAGCAACATGTAGGTAACAAACAAATGTGGATAGGGAAATAAATTAAAATAAAAATTAAAAAAATAAAAATTAACCAATATCAATTGGACAGAGGTCCCATAGCAGAGAATCTGGCTTCACGTCAGCAGAGAATCAGTCTCTTCATGCCATAGCAAAGAATCTGGATTCATGTCAGCAGAGAATCAGTCTCTTCATGCCATAGCAGAGAATCTGGCTTCATGTCAGCACAGAATCAGTCTTCATGTCATAGCAGAGAATCAGGCTTCACGTCACCCACCACTGGAACAGGCCACTGTCACATATTTAGGCCCCGGCACCCAGACAGAGGAGAGAGGTCCCGTAACAGAGAATCTGGCTTCATGTCAGCACAGAATCAGTCTTCATGTCATAGCAGAGAATCAGGCTTCACGTCACCCACCACTGGAACAGGCCACTGTCACATATTTAGGCCCAGGCACCCAGGCAGAGGAGAGAGGTCCCGTAACAGAGAATCTGGCCTTATGTCAACACAGAATCAGTCTTCATGTCATAGCAGAGAATCAGGCTTCACGTCACCCACCACTGGAACAGGCCACTGTCACATATTTAGGCCCAGGCACCCAGGCAGAGGAGAGAGGTCCCGTAACAGAGAATCTGGCCTTATGTCAACACAGAATCAGTCTTCATGTCATAGCAGAGAATCAGGCTTCACGTCACCCACCACTGGAACAGGCCACTGTCACATATTTAGGCCCCGGCACCCAGACAGAGGAGAGAGGTCCCGTAACAGAGAATCTGGCCTTATGTCAGCACAGAATCAGTCTTCATGTCATAGCAGAGAATCAGGCTTCACGTCACCCACCACTGGAACAGGCCACTGTCACATATTTAGGCCCAGGCACCCAGGCAGAGGAGAGAGGTCCCGTAACAGAGAATCTGGCCTTATGTCAGCACAGAATCAGTCTTCATGTCATAGCAGAGAATCAGGCTTCACGTCACCCACCACTGGAACAGGCCACTGTCACATATTTAGGCCCCGGCACCCAGACAGAGGAGAGAGGTCCCGTAACAGAGAATCTGGCCTTATGTCAGCGCAGAATCAGTCTTCATGTCATAGCAGAGAATCAGGCTTCACGTCACCCACCACTGGAACAGGCCACTGTCACATATTTAGGCCCCGACTCCCAGACAGAGGAGAGAGGTCCCGTAACAGAGAATCTGGCCTTATGTCAGCGCAGAATCAGTCTTCATGTCATAGCAGAGAATCAGGCTTCACGTCACCCACCACTGGAACAGGCCACTGTCACATATTTAGGCCCAGGCACCCAGGCAGAGGAGAGAGGTCCCGTAACAGAGAATCTGGCCTTATGTCAGCACAGAATCAGTCTTCATGTCATAGCAGAGAATCAGGCTTCCCGTCACCCACCACTGGAACAGGCCACTGTCACATATTTAGGCCCCGGCACCCAGACAGAGGAGAGAAGTCCCGTAACAGAGAATCTGGCCTTATGTCAGCGCAGAATCAGTCTTCATGTCATAGCAGAGAATCAGGCTTCACGTCACCCACCACTGGAACAGGCCACTGTCACATATTTAGGCCCAGGCACCCAGGCAGAGGAGAGAGGTCCCGTAACAGAGAATCTGGCCTTATGTCAGCACAGAATCAGTCTTCATGTCATAGCAGAGAATCAGGCTTCACGTCACCCACCACTGGAACAGGCCACTGTCACATATTTAGGCCCCGGCACCCAGACAAAGGAGAGAGGTCCCGTAACAGAGAATCTGGCCTTATGTCAGCGCAGAATCAGTCTTCATGTCATAGCAGAGAATCAGGCTTCACGTCACCCACCACTGGAACAGGCCACTGTCACATATTTAGGCCCAGGCAGAGGAGAGAGGTCCCGTAACAGAGAATCTGGCCTTATGTCAGCACAGAATCAGTCTTCATGTCATAGCAGAGAATCAGGCTTCACGTCACCCACCACTGGAACAGGCCACTGTCACATATTTAGGCCCCGGCACCCAGACAGAGGTCCCGTAACAGAGAATCTGGCCTTATGTCAGCGCAGAATCAGTCTTCATGTCATAGCAGAGAATCAGGCTTCACGTCACCCACCACTGGAACAGACCACTGTCACATATTTAGGCCCAGGCACCCAGGCAGAGGAGAGAGGTCCCGTAACAGAGAATCTGGCCTTATGTCAGCACAGAATCAGTCTTCATATCATAGCAGAGAATCAGGCTTCACGTCACCCACCACTGGAACAGGCCACTGTCACACATTTAGGCCCCGGCACCCAGACAGAGGAGAGGTTCATTCAACTTTGGGTTGCCCCGCAATATAATGGTAAAATGAAAATAAAAATAGGATTGAATGAGGAAGTGCCCTGGAGTAGAATAATATATTGTTAAGGGGAGGTAGTTAATATCTAATCTGCACAAGGGATGGACAGGTCCTGTGGGATCCATGCCTGGTTTATTTTTATGAACGTCAGCTTGTCCACATTGGCTGTAGACAGGCGGCTGCGTTTGTCTGTAATGACGCCCCCTGCCGTGCTGAATACACGTTCAGACAAAACGCTGGCCGCCGGGCAGGCCAGCACCTCCAAGGCATAAAAGGCTAGCTCTGGCCACGTGGACAATTTGGAGACCCAGAAGTTGAATGGGGCCGAACCATCAGTCAGTACGTGGAGGGGTGTGCACAGGTACTGTTCCACCATGTTAGTGAAATGTTGCCTCCTGCTAACACGTTCCGTATCATGTGGTTGTGCAGTTAGCTGTGGCGTGGTGACAAAACTTTTCCACATCTCTGCCATGCTAACCCTGCCCTCAGAGGAGCTGGCCGTGACACAGCTGCGTTGGCGACCTCTTGCTCCTCCTCTGCCTTCGCCTTGGGCTTCCACTGGTTCCCCTGTGACATTTGGGAATCCTCTCAGTAGCGCGTCTACCAACGTGCGCTTGTACTCGCGCATCTTCCTATCACGCTCCAGTGTAGAAAGTAAGGTGGGCACATTGTCTTTGTACCGGGGATCCAGCAGGGTGGCAACCCAGTAGTCCGCGCACGTTAAAATGTGGGCAACTCTGCTGTCGTTGCGCAGGCACTGCAGCATGTAGTCGCTCATGTGTGCCAGGCTGCCCAGAGGTAAGGACAAGCTGTCCTCTGTGGGAGGCGTATCGTCATCGTCCTGTGTTTCCCCCCAGCCACGCACCAGTGATGGGCCCGAGCTGCTTTGGGTGCCACCCCGCTGTGAACATGCTTCATCCTCATCCTCCTCCACCTCCTCCTCATCCTCGTCCTCCTCGTCCTCCAGTAGTGGGCCCTGTCTGGCCACATTTGTACCTGGCCTCTGGTGTTGCAAAAAACCTCCCTCTGAGTCACTTCGAAGAAACTGGCCTGAAAGTGCTAAAAATGACCCCTCTTCCTCCTGGGCCACCTCCTCTTCCATCATCGCCCTAAGTGTTTTCTCAAGGAGACATAGAAGTGGTATTGTAACGCTGATAATGGCGTCATCTCCACTGGCCATGTTGGTGGAGTACTCGAAACAGCGCAACAGGGCACACAGGTCTCGCATGGAGGCCCAGTCATTGGTGGTGAAGTGGTGCTGTTCCGCAGTGCGACTGACCCGTGCGTGCAGCAGCTGAAACTCCACTATGGCCTGCTGCTGCTCGCACAGTCTGTCCAGCATGTGAAAGGTGGAGTTCCACCTGGTGGGCACATCGCATATGAGGCAGTGAGCTGGAAGGCCGAAGTTACGCTGTAGCGCAGACAGGCGTGCAGCAGCAGGGTGTGAGCGCCGGAAGCGCGAACAGACGGCCCGCACTTTATGCAGCAACTCTGACATGTCGGGGTAGTTGCGAATGAACTTGACAGGCAAGGGATGTGCGTCAAACCGGCTAGTCCCAGAGCTGCAACGAGATTTCGCCCATTATCGCACACCACCAGGCCGGGCTTGAGGCTCACCGGCAGCAACCACTTGTCGGTCTGTTGTTCTATACCCCGCCACAACTCCTGTGCGGTGTGGGGCCTGTCCCCCAAACATATGAGTTTCAGAACGGCCTGCTGACGTTTACCCCGGGCTGTGCTGAAGTTGGTGGTGAAGGTGTGTGGCTGACTGGATGAGCAGGTGGAAGAAGAGGAAGAGGAAGCTGAGTAGGAGCAGGAGGAGACAGGAGGCAAAGAATGTTGCCCTGCGATCCTTGGCGGCGGAAGGACGTGAACCAAACAGCTCTCCGCCTGGGGCCTAGCTGCCACTACATTTACCCAGTGTGCAGTTAGGGAGATATAGCGTCCCTGGCCGTGCTTACTGGTCCACGTATCTGTGGTTAGGTGGACCTTGCCACAGATGGCGTTTCGCAGTACACACTTGATTTTATCGGACACTTGGTTGTGCAGGGAAGGCACGGCTCTCTTGGAGAAGTAATGGCGGCTGGGAACAACATACTGTGGGACAGCAAGCGACATGAGCTGTTTGAAGCTGTCTGTGTCCTCCAGCCTAAATGACAGCATTTCATAGGCCAGTAGTTTAGAAATGCTGGCATTCAGGGCCAGGGATCGAGGGTGGCTAGGTGGGAATTTACGCTTTCTCTCAAATGTTTGTGAGATGGAGAGCTGAACGCTGCCGTGTGACATGGTTGAGATGCTTGGTG
This sequence comes from Bufo bufo, assembly GCF_905171765.1. NCBI lineage: Eukaryota > Metazoa > Chordata > Amphibia > Anura > Bufonidae > Bufo > Bufo bufo. The sequence continues at coordinate 391,767,208 of NC_053391.1, forward strand.
ACGCAGGTGGTGGTGTTGGTGGTACATCCCATGTTTGCTGGGCGGCAGGTGCCAACGTTCCTCCAGAGGCGGAGGAAGAGGCCGAGGCGGCGCCAGCAGCAGAAGAGGCCGAGGCGGCAGCAGCAGAAGAGGTAGCAGGGGAAGCCTGAGTGACTTCCTTGTTTTTAAGGTGTTTACTCCACTGCAGTTCATGCTTTGCATGCAGGTGCCTGGTCATGCAGGTTGTGCTAAGGTTCAGAACGTTAATGCCTCGCTTCAGGCTCTGATGGCACAGCGTGCAAACCACTCGGGTCTTGTCGTCAGCACATTGTTTGAAGAAGTGCCATGCCAGGGAACTCCTTGAAGCTGCCTTTGGGGTGCTCGGTCCCAGATGGCGGCGGTCAGTAGCAGGCGGAGTCTCTTGGCGGCGGGTGTTCTGATTTTGCCCACTGCTCCCTCTTTTGCTACGCTGTTGGCTCGGTCTCACCACTGCCTCTTCCTCTGAACTGTGAAAGTCAGTGGCACGACCTTCATTCCATGTGGGGTGTAGGACCTCATCGTCCCCTGCATCGTCTTCCACCCAGTCTTGACCCCTGACCTCCTGTTCAGTCTGCACACTGCAGAAAGACGCAGCAGTTGGCACCTGTGTTTCGTCATCATCAGAGACGTGCTGAGGTGGTATTCCCATGTCCTCATCATCAGGAAAAATAAGTGGTTGTGCGTTAGTGCATTCTATCTCTTCCACCCCTGGGGAAGGGCTAGGTGGATGCCCTTGGGAAACCCTGGCAGCAGAGTCTTCAAACAGCATAAGAGACTGCTGCATAACTTGAGGCTCAGACAGTTTCCCTGATATGCATGGGGGTGATGTGACAGACCGATGGGCTTGGTTTTCATGCGCCATCTGTGCACTTTCTGCAGAAGACTGGGTGGGAGATAATGTGAACGTGCTGGATCCACTGTCGGCCACCCAATTGACTAATGCCTGTACCTGCTCAGGCCTTACCATCCTTAGAACGGCATTGGGCCCCACCAAATATCGCTGTAAATTCTGCTGGCTACTGGGACCTGAGGTAGTTGGTTCACTAGGACGTGTGGCTGTGGCAGAACGGCCACGTCCTCTCCCAGCACCAGAGGGTCCACTAACACCACCACGACCATGTCCACGTCCGCGTACGCGTCCCTTATTAGATGTTTTCCTCATTGTTCCCGTTCACCACAATTTTGAGAATGGCAAATTTGGGAATAGTTTTTCAACCCAGAACAAAAACTGTGCTTTTACGGTCACTACAAATAACTTGACCAGCTCAAACAGTACAGATTTGGTTGAATAGAAATGTGAGGCCTATTTTTTTTTGCGCTGTGTGACAGGTATACGTTTAATCACAGAATTAGACTTGTATCTGCATGGTAGCGTGTGTGTTAAGTTTTTCTGAATGACACTATCAGCACCTTGAATCTAAGATATCCTTTTTGGGATAGATTTCAAGTAGGCCTCATATAGCATAAACTACTTATTTTGAGAATGTCAAATTTGGGAATAGTTTTTCACCACAGAACAAAAACTGTGCTTTTACGGTCACTACAAATAATTTGACCAGCTCAAACAGTACAGATTTGTTTGAATAGAAATGTGAGGCCAATTTTTTTTTGCGCTGTGTGACAGGTATAGGTTTAATCACAGAATTAGACTTGTATCTGCACGGTAGCGTGTGTGTTAAGTTTTTCTGAATGACACTATCAGCACCTTGAATCGAAGATATCCTTTTTGGGATAGATTTCAAGTAGGCCTCATATAGCATAAACTACTTATTTTGAGAATGTCAAATTTGGGAATAGTTTTTCAACCCAGAACAAAAACTGTGCTTTTACGGTCACTACAAATAACTTGACCAGCTCAAACAGTACAGATTTGGTTGAATAGAAATGTGAGACCTATTTTTTTTTGCGCTGGGTGACAGGTATACGTTTAATCACAGAATTAGACTTGTATCTGCACGGTAGCATGTGTGTTAAGTTTTTCTGAATGACACTATCAGCACCTTGAATCTAAGATATCCTTTTCGGGATAGATTTCAAGTAGGCCTCATATAGCATAAACTACTTAGTTATTTTGAGAATGTCAAATTTGGGAATAGTTTTTCAACCCAGAACAAAAACTGTGCTTTTACGGTCACTACAAATAATTTGACCAGCTCAAACAGTACAGATTTGTTTGAATAGAAATGTGAGGCCTATTTTTTTTTTGCGCTGTGTGACAGGTATACCTTTAATCACAGAATTAGACTTGTATCTGCACTGTAGCGTGTGTGTTAAGTTTTTCTGAATGACACTATCAGCACCTTGAATCGAAGATATCCTTTTTGGGATAGATTTCAAGTAGGCCTCATATAGCATAAACTACTTAGTTATTTTGAGAATGTCAAATTTGGGAATAGTTTTTCACCACAGAACAAAAACTGTGCTTTTACGGTCACTACAAATAATTTGACCAGCTCAAACAGTACAGATTTGTTTGAATAGAAATGTGAGGCCTATTTTTTTTTGCGCTGTGTGACAGGTATAGGTTTAATCACAGAATTAGACTTGTATCTGCACGGTAGCGTGTGTGTTAAGTTTTTCTGAATGACACTATCAGCACCTTGAATCTAAGATATCCTTTTTGGGATAGATTTCAAGTAGGCCTCATATAACATAAACTACTTAGTTATTTTGAGAATGGCAAATTTGGGAATAGTTTTTCAACCCAGAACAAAATCTGTGCTTTTACGGTCACTACAAATAATTTGACCAGCTAAAACAGTACAGATTTGGTTGAATAGAAATGTCAGGTCTATTTTTTAGGCGCTGGGTGACAGGCTCAACTTGCCCCTGATGTAGTATATGGCCAAAAAATAACCACACTATTGATGGTTAAATGCACTTGGGTGACACAGGCTCAGCCTGCACCTGATGTAGTATATGGCCAAAAATTAACCACACTGTTGATGGTTTAATGGACTTGGGTGACCCAGGCTCAGCCTGCACCTTATGTAGTTTATGGCCAAAAATTAACCACACTGTTGATGGTTAAATGCACTTGGGTGACACAGGCTCAGCCTGCACCTGATGTAGTATATTGCCAAAAAATAACCACACTGTTGATGGTTAAATGCACTTGGGTGACATAGGCTCAGCCTGCACCTGATGTAGTATATGGCCAAAAAATAACCAGACTGTTGATGGTTAAATGCACTTCGGTGACACAGGCTCAGCCTGCAGCTGATGTAGGATATAGCAAAAAATAACCACACTATTGATGGTTAAAAGCACTTGGTGGTAGCTTGTGCTGGCGCACCACAAGCCACAAAATGGCCGCCGATCACCCCAGAAAAAAGTGATCTAAAAACGCTCTGGGCAGCCTAAAAAAAGTGAGCAAGTCGATATTAGCACTTCAATGATCCACAGCTGGAGATCGATCACAGAATGAAGCCTTTGGAGGAGTTAATCTGCCTAATCTCGCCCTAACGTCGCAGCAGCAACCTCTCCCTATGCTTGAATCAGCAGAGTGACGTGCAGCGCTACGTGACCCAAGCTTATATAGAGGCTGGGTCACATGCTGCACTGGCCAATCACAGCCATGCCAATAGTAGGCAAGGCTGTGATGGTCTCTTGGGGCATGTAGTATGACGCTTGTTGATTGGCTGCTTTGCAACCTTTCAAAAATCGCCAAGAAAGCGCCGAACACCAAACCCGAACCCGGACTTTTACGAAAATGTTCGGGTTCGGGTCCGTGTCAGGGACACCCCAAAATTCGGTACGAACCCGAACTATACAGTTCGGGTTCGCTCATCCCTACTAGTGATATAAATGGGCTAGCTAACTACCAAAAACACCAAAAATAATAAACAATGTATATAGTACCACTATGAATATAGCAACCGCCACCAATAATTATCAACTCCTATAATCAGACCTAAACATCAGGGCCTTAATTTGTGCCCCTACTTAATTTATAACTCATGATGACCCTGTTTCAACTCATTTCGCCCCTTAAATCGCAGGGCTCCTCAGGGGACATCTAATTATATAATACGAAAATTTAGATGAATAGAAAATTTCCGCGAGATTTTAGGACGTTACTTGTCATTGATAAAATCAGATCCAGATATGGAGAACTTTCTTCCAGATAACCCGGCAATCACCTTTAGACGAGGACTGAGCATGGATGACACATTAGTGCACAGTCACTATGAAACTGCAGAGCTAAATACTTGGCTGAGTAATAGAAAAATTGCCACTTTAAAATGTGGCAAATGCAAAGCGTGCCACTTCATTGCGACCGGTGATATGTTCTCTAACAGCTCGGACAGCAGAATATATAAGGCTCGTAGCTTTGCAAATTGCAACACAGTTGGAGTGGTATATGTCGCGCTATGTATATGTGGATTAAAATATGTTGGAAAAACATGTAGGATGTTCAAGAAAAGAATCCTTGAGCACATTGGAGATATCCGCAATAAGCGGGATAAACCGCTTGCGAGACACCCATGGAGATACCATGCTAGTGATATGGAAACAGTACGCTTTTTCATGATTGAGACAATTAAATGTTCTATTAGAGGGGGTGACCTGGATAAAATTCTAAAACAGAAAGAATCCAGATGGATCTATATTCTTGATACTGTAACACCTTTGGGATTGAATGAGCAGAATGACTTTGCAGTTTTCTCTAATGTACCAGCCATCTTTGTTATCTTACCTAGGACCTTGAAGTATAGTATCTGTTTCTTCATATACAGTATCTCTCTTATTAATATTATTTACTACTCTATAATAGGGTATTTATAGCCATTCCTTTTTAATTAAAATGGAAAGAGTTGATCATTTAGAAACATAGAATGTGTCGGCAGATAAGAACCATTTGGCCCATCTAGTCTGCCCAATATACTGAATACTATGAATAGCCCCTGGCCCTATCTTATATGAAGGATGGCCTTATGCCTATCCCATGCATGCTTAAACTCCTTCACTGTATTTGCAGCTACCACTTCTGCAGGAAGGCTATTCCATGCATCCACTACTCTCTCAGTAAAGTAATACTTCCTGATATTACTTTTAAACCTTTGCCCCTCTAATTTAAAACTATGTCCTCTTGTAGCAGTTTTTCTTCTTTTAAATATTCTCTCCTCTTACCTTTTTGATTCATTTTATGTATTTAAAAGTTTCTATCATATCCCCTCTGTCTCGTCTTTCTTCCAAGCTATACATGTTAAGGTCCTTTAATCTTTCCTGGTAAGTTTTATCCTGCAATCCATGTACTAGTTTAGTAGCTCTTCTCTGAACTCTCTCCAAAGTATCAATATCCTTCTGGAGATAACCAGATCTCCTCAGACATATCTATCTGCATCTGTCTGTGTATTTCTCGGCCGAAATAATTGATCAATCTCTGCCTTGACAAAGAACCACTCTGACAGGTCTCCAGTACTGTGCACAATACTCCAAATGAGGTCTCACTAGTGCTCTGTAGAGCGGCATGAGCACCTCCTTCTTTCTACTGGTAATGCCTCTCCCTATACACCCAAGCATTCTGCTAGCATTTCCTGCTGCTCTATGACATTGTCTGCCTACCTTTAAGTCTTCTGAAATAATGACCCCTAAATCCCTTTCCTCAGATACTGAGGTTAGGACTGTATCACAGATTTTATATTCTGCTCTTGGGTTTTTATGCCCCAGGTGCATTATCTTGCACTTATCAACATTAAATTTTAGTTGCCAGATTTTTGACCATTCCTCTAGTTTTCCTAAATCCTTTTCCATTTGGTGTATCCCTCCAGGAACATTAACCCTGTTACAAATCTTTGTGTCATCAGCAAAAAGACACACCTTACCATCGAGGCCTTCTGCAATTTCGCTGATAAAGATATTAAACAATATGGGTCCCAGAACAGATCCCTGAGGTACCCCACTGGTAACAAGACCATGGTCTGAATATACTCCATTGACTACAACCCTCTGTTGTCTGTCCCTTAGCCACTGCCTAATCCATTCAACAAAATGGGAGTCTAAGCATGAAGACTGCAATTTATTGATAAGCCTTCTATGTGGGACAGTTTCAAAAGCCTTACTAAAGTCTAGATAAGCGATGTCTACTGCACCTACGCCATCTTTTATTTTAGTCACCCAATCAAAAAAATTAATAAGATTAGTTTGACATGATCTCCCTGAAGTAAACCCATGCTGTTTTTCATCTTTCAATCCATGGGATTTTAGAAGTACCACAATCCTCTCCTTGAGTATGGTTTCCATTAATTTCCCCACTATTGATGTTAGGCTCACTGGCCTAGAGTTGCCCAATTCCTCCCTACTACTTTTCTTGTGAATGGGCACAACATTTGCTAATTTCCAATCTTTTGGGACGACTCCTGTTACCAGTGATTGGTTAAATAAATCTGTTAATGGTTTTGCTAGTTCACCGCTAAGCTCTTTTAATAGCTTTGGGTGTATGCCATCAGGTCCCTGTGACCTATTTGTATTAATTTTAGACAGCTGACTTAAAAAATCTTCCTCTTCATCAAAACATTCATTAGTCTTCCTTCATAACTGAGGTCCAATAGGGACTCGTATACCACTAATGTAATTTGAGAAAAGTGAGTTTTTCTAAAATCTAAAACTTTTGTTTTTGTGTGGTGTGAATCAGTCACTGTATTTATAGTAAACCACTCTGACTGGTGATCACTAGATCCCAAGCTTTCCCCTACAGCAGTGCTTCTCAATTATTTTCTGTCATGCCCCCCCTAGGAAGAAGAAAACATTTCGCGCCCCCCGCGCGACTGTAAATAGTATCATTTGTCTATAAAATTGTTATAAGTACACCTCTGCATAACACTATCCTTATTAACGTATAAGAGAATAAAAAAAGAAAGAAATGTGGGGGGATCTGTGGATGACGGACACTTATGGGGGGATCTGTGGATGACGGACACTTATGGGGGGATCTGTGGATGACGGACACTTATGGGGGGATCTGTGGATGACTGACACTTATGGGGGGATGGGATCTGTGGATAACGGACACTTATGGGGGGGATCTGTGGATGACGGACACTTATGGTGGGATCTGTGGATGACGGACACTTATGGGGGGATCTGTGGATGACGGACACTTATGGTGGGATCTGTGGATGACGGACACTTATGGGGGGGATCTGTGGCTGGCACTGTTATATATGTGCCATCCACAGACCCCCCACCCCATAACAGTGCCATCCACAGACCCCCACCCCTTAACTGTGCCATCCACCGATTCCGTGTGCCCGCCGCCGCCGTTTAAAGTCATTAAACATGCCCCCCTCACTCCTAATAGTACCGTATATCTTCTGTATAATGCCGGCAGGTGGGCCGGGCGGCCGGCGCGTCCCTCAGTGACGTCACTTGTCTGCGTCGCCTGCTTCATTCATAAAGCAGGCGGCGCAGACATGTGACATCACTGAGGGACGCGCCGGCCGCCCGGCCTGCCTGCCGGCATTATACAGAAGAAATTCGCCCTGAACGAGCCCCCCTTCACGGAGCCTGGCGCCCCCCCTGGGCGGCGCGCCCCACTATTTGAGAAACACTGCCCTACAGTAATATCAGATACCAAATTCCCATTTGTGAATACTAAATCTAAAATGACCTCCTTCCGGGTTGGCTCCTCAACTACTTGCTGTAGAGATAATCCCGGTAGGGAATTTAGAATATCTGTACTCCTGGCAGAACTAGCTATTTTGGTTTTCCAGTTTACATCAGGAAGATTAAAGTCTTCCATAATGATAACTTCCCCTTTCAATGTCATTTTAGCTATTTCCTCAACTAGTAGATCATCTAATTCTTTGACTTGGCCAGGTGGTCTATATATCACACCTACACTACAGTCCTGATCAAAAGTTTAAGACCACTTGAAAAATGGCAAAAAATTATATTTTACATTGTTGGATCTTAACAAGGTTCCAAGTAGAGCTTCAACATGCAACAAGAAGAAATGAGAGTGAGACAAAACATTTTTTGAGCATTCAATTAATTGAAAATAACGATTAAACTGAAACAGGCTGTTTTTCAGCTTATCCAAATTTTAGGACCACATGCCTTTAAAAGGACAAATCTGTGCAAAGATGTGGATTCATTGTCATTTTCTGTCATGTAGTCACACGTTGTGATGGCAAAGGCAAAAAAACTCTCCCTTTTTGAACGTGGTCGGGTTGTTGAACTGCATAAGCAGGGTCTCTCACAGCGCGCCATCGCTGCTGAGGTGGGACGCAGTAAGACAGTCATTTGGAATTTCTGAAATGATCCTGAGGGTCATGGAACAAAAAAGTCAAGTGGAAGACCCAACAAAAATTTCATCAGCACTGAGCCGGAGGATCCAATTTGCTGTCCGTCAAGACACTGGACGATCCTCGACCCAAATTAAGGCCCTTACTGGTGCTGACTGCAGCACCATAACCATCAGACGGCATCTGAGACTGAAGGGCTTAGAAAACAAAAAACATCTTCAAAGACCTCGTCTCCTTGAACGCCACAGAACTGCTCGTTTGGACTTTGCAAGAGAACACCAAACATGGGACATTCAAAGGTGGAAGAAAGTTTTATTCTCTGATGAGAAAAAAATTTAACCTTGATGGTCCTGATGGTTTCCAACGTTACTGGCATGACAAGCAAATCCCATCTGAGATGTTTTCTACGTGCCACAGTGGAGGGGCACCATAATGGTCTGGGGTGCTTTTTCCTTCAGTGGAACAATGGAGCTTCAGGAAGTGCAGGGGCGTCAAATGGCCGCTGGCTATGTCCAGATGTTGCAGAGAGCATTCCTCATGACTGAGGGCCCTCGTCTGTGTGGTAACGACTGGGTTTTTCAACAGGACAACGCTACAGTACACAATGCCCGCAGGACAAGGTACTTCTTCCAGGAGAATAACATCACTCTTTTGGCCCATCCTGCGTGTTCCCCTGATCTAAATCCAATTGAGAACCTTTGGGGATGGATGGCAAGGGAAGTTTACAAATATGGACAACAGTTCTAGACAGTAGATGGCCTTCGTGCGGCCGTCTTCACCACTTGGAGAAATGTTCCCACTCACCTCATGGAAACACTTGCATCAAGCATGCCAAAACGAATTTTTTGAAGTGATAAACAATAACGGCTGAGCTACTCATTACTGAGTTCATGTATGGAAGTTGGATTTTTGTTTTGGGGGGTTTAGTTTTTTTTTTGGAGGTGTGGTCCTAAACTTTTAATCAGCTGAAAAACAGCCTGTTTCAGTTTATTCATTGTTTTCATTAAATTGAATGCTGAAAAAATGTTTTGTCTCACTCCCATTTCTTCTTGTTGCATGTTGAAGCTCTACTTGGAACTTTGTTAAGATCCAACCATGCTAAATATGATTTTTTGCCATTTTTCAAGTGGTCTTAAACTTTTGATCAAGACTGTAGTTTCCTTATGATTATCAAGCTGCAACGTAGCCCAAACTGACTAGTTAACTTGTATTAAATTAGATTTTATGCTATCTTTCACATACAGGGCCACCCCTCCCCCTTTCTTGCCTTTTCTGTCTTCCTATATAGAAAGAACCCTGGCATTGTTATATCCCAGTCATTACTCCCATTGAACCATGTCTCAGTAACAGCCACTAAATCTATATTCTCAAATGCCATTATAGACTCAAGTTCATTGATCTTATTCACTAAACTGTGAGCATTTGTAGACAAGACTGTAACCTTGTCATTTCTTAACCTATGTGCTACTGGCATCTTCTGGCATTGTTCCGGGGGGCAGCCGGACTGCTGGATTATCACTCTTTTGCCCCCCTTTCCTAGTTTAAATTCTCTTTAGCAAATACTTTGAACTGTTCATTCGTTCCCTTGAGAGAAAGATGCAAACCATCTTTCTTGTACAGTTCTTTTGTGCCCTTTTGGGTCTCCTGAAATATCCCCATAACTATGTTTGATGTATTTTTCTTATTAAATTCTTCCCACCATCCATGTAGCTCCCGGGCGAAATTACTGCAGTATCGCAGCACTTGTTTTATACCTTGAAAGCTCTCCTCTGTTTTATTGTGCCCTCCCAACTGTACTAACTCATTTAAATAAGGACGGATCCTTCAAAAAGATATTGAGGTCATGTGAACCTTTTTCGATCACGTGACCACTTATGCGACTGACATCTTACAGGGTAGCGATCACGTGACTGAGTGATGGTCACGTGAATGAAGTGGTCACATGACACGCCGGCTTTCGAGCGGGCACTACAAATTGAGCGCATTGCGCACATAAACGCGCCACTCCATCGTGAACATCAAGCCCATCGAGACCTCCTCCTCATTTAGGAAGTAGACCATCGCCAATTTTGTCTTGGATCCATGAGGCAGACTATCGCCAACTAATCTACCTTTGGGACACAGTGCCCACTGCTCAAACTACTCACATAGGGCATGCAAGTATTTAACAATCTAACAATTTAACTATGTGATTGCTGGGCATAAATGTGAGTTGATACTTTTCCAATACAAAAGTGGCTTTTCTTGCTTGTACAAAAGATTTGTTGTATACATGGATGGGGAGAGGAGGTGACCACAACTATTGTTGTTATCATACAGTGTTTTTGTATTTCTCAACTCCAGTTATGATCATCTGAAGTAGAGATATTTTCTATTCATCTAGATCTTCGTATTATATAATTAGATGTCCCCTGAAGAGCCCTGCGACTGAAGGGGCAAAACGCGTTGAAACAGGGTCATCAAGAGTTATAAATTAAGTAGGGGCAAAAATTAAGGCCTGATGTTTAGGTCTGATTATAGGAGTTGATAATTATTGGTGGCGGTTGCTATATTCATGGTGGTACTATATACTGTACATTGTTTATTACTTTTTGTGTTTTTGGTAGTTAGCTAGCCCATTTATATCACTAGGCCTTCCACTTCCCTCTCAGGACCAGCCCAGGGCAATACAGGAGGTTCCTAATACGGGATCGCCCCTATCGGGGCGGCCATTCCGTCTTGTAGGCAGGACTTTGAGAATAGGGCGAGACTCAGGGACAGAGTCCCAGAAAATATATTGGTCTCCACCTATAACAGCATCACTTGGGTGAGACCGAATCGACTGTGTCCCAACAAGAAACCTGTCTACATCCATAATTTCACTATCTTATTAGAACTGTTTACTTTTCTTACTTTGATATTTTGGGGGGTATCTTATTTTAAAATGATTAAAATAAAGGCTATATTTCAAAGGTGGTAATCTGCGAATAATACTTGTCCTTTATACCATTATTGTGGATCATACCATTTGGCAGGTTGTCTTAGCTGTGAATATACAGTCGTGGCCAAAAGTTTTGAGAATTACATAAATATTGGAAATTGGAAAGTTGCTGCTTAAGTTTTTATAATAGCAATTTGCATATACTCCAGAATGTTATGAAGAGTGATCAGATGAATTGCATAGTCCTTCTTTGCCATGAAAATTAACTTAATCCCAAAAAAAACTTTCCACTGCATTTCATTGCTGTCATTAAAGGACCTGCTGAGATCATTTCAGTAATCATCTTGTTAAATCAGGTGAGAATGTTGACGAGCACAAGGCTGGAGATCATTATGTCAGGCTGATTGGATTAAAATGGCAGACTTGACATGTTAAAAGGAGGGTGATGTTTGAAATCATTGTTCTTCCATTGTTAACCATGGTGACCTGCAAAGAAACGCGTACAGCCATCATTGCGTTGCATAAAAATGGCTTCACAGGCAAGGATATTGTGGCTACTAAGATTGCACCTCAATCAACAATTTATAGGATCATCAAGAACTTCAAGGAAAGAGGTTCAATTCTTGTTAAGAAGGCTTCAGGGCGTCCAAGAAAGTCCAGCAAGGGCCAGGATCGTCTCCTAAAGAGGACTCAGCTGCGGGATCGGAGTGCCACCAGTGCAGAGCTTGCTCAGGAATGGCAGCAGGCAGGTGTGAGCGCATCTGCACGCACAGTGAGGCGAAGACTTTTGGAAGATGGCCTGGTGTCAAGAAGGGCAGCAAAGAAGCCACTTCTCTCAAAAAAAAAACATCAGGGACAGATTGATCTTCTGCAGAAAGTATGGTGAATGGACTGCTGAGGACTGGGGCAAAGTCATATTCTCCAATGAAGCCTCTTTCCGATTGTTTGGGGCATCTGGAAAAAGGCTTGTCCGGAGAAGAAAAGGTGAGTGCTACCATCAGTCCTGTGTCATGCCAACAGTAAAGCATCCTGAGACCATTCATGTGTGGGGTTGCTTCTCATCCAAGGGAGTGGGCTCACTCACAATTTTGCCCAAAAACACAGCCATGAATAAAGAATGGTACCAAAACACCCTCCAACAGCAACTTCTTTCAACAATCCAACAACAGTTTGGTGAAGAACAATGCATTTTCCAGCACGATGGAGCACCGTGCCATAAGGCAAAAGTGATAACTAAGTGGCTCGGGGACCAAAAGGTTGACATTTTGGGTCCATGGCCTGGAAACTCCCCAGATCTTAATCCCATTGAGAACTTGTGGTCAATCCTCAAGAGGCGGGTGGACAAACAAAAACCCACTAATTCTGACAAACTCCAAGAAGTGATTATGAAAGAATGGGTTGCTATCAGTCAGGAATTGGCCCAGAAGTTGATTGAGAGCATGCCCAGTCGAATTGCAGAGGTCCTGAAAAAGAAGGGCCAACACTGCAAATACTGACTCTTTGCATAAATGTCATGTAATTGTCAATAAAAGCCTTTGAAACGTATGAAGTGCGTTTAATTATATTTCACTACATCACAGAAACAACTGAAACAAAGATCTAAAAGCAGTTTAGCAGCAAACTTTGTGAAAACAAATATTTGTGTCATTCTCAAAAGTTTTGGCCACGACTGTACAACAACAAAGGTAGGTATACTTCCACAAAAATGTCAATTGTTGAGTTGAGCGGACACCTGGATGTTCGGTTTTCGACGGGTTCGGACGAAATTCACAAAAAAGTTCGGGACCCGAAATTGACCAGAACTCGACCCCGAACCCGAGCCCCATTGAAGTCAATGGAGACCCGTACTTTTCAGCACTAAAATGGCTGTAAAAATGTCATGGAAAGGGCTAGAGGGCTGCAAATGCCAGCAAAATTTGGTTAAGAGCATGGCAAGTGCTCTGCAAACAAATGGGAAATGACTTTAAATAACATAAAATACGTAAAAAAATATATACAGTGTGGGCCATTTATATGGATACACCTTAATAAAATGGGAATGGTTGGTGATATTAACTTCCTGTTTGTGGCACATTAGTATATGTGAGGGGGGAAACTTTTCAAGATGGGTGGTGACCATGGCGGCCATTTTGAAGTCGACATTTTGAATCCAACTTTTGTTTTTTCAATAGGAAGAGGGTCATGTGACACATCGAACTTATTGGGAATTTCACAAGAAAAACAATGGTGTGCTTGGTTTTAACGTAATTTTATTCTTTCATGAGTTATTTACAAGTTTCTGACCACTTATAAAATGTGTTCAATGTGCTGCCCATTGTGTTGGATTGTCAATGCAACCCTCTTCTCCCACTCTTCACACACTGATAGCAACACAGCAGGAGAAATGCTAGCACAGGCTTCCAGTATCCGTAGTTTCAGGTGCTGCACATCTCGTATCTTCACAGCATAGACAATTGCCTTCAAAGATAAAAGTCTAAGGGGGTCAGATCGGGAGACCTTGGGGGCCATTCAACTGGCCCACAACGACCAATCCACTTTCCAGGAAACTGTTCATCTAGGAATGCTCTGACCTGACACCCATAATGTGGTGGTGCACCATCTTGCTGGAAAAACTCAGGGAACGTGCCAGCTTCAGTGCATAAAGAGGGAAACACATCATCATGTAGCAATTTCGCATATCCAGTGGCCTTGAGGTTTCCATTGATGAAGAATGGCCCCACTATCTTTGTACCCCATATACCACACCATACCATAATTTTTTTTGTTCCAACAGTCTTGGAAGGATCTATCCAATGTGGGTTAATGTCAGACCAATAGCGGTGGTTTTGTTTTTTAACTTCACGATTCACATAAAAGTTTGCCTCATCACTGAACAAAATCTTCTGCGTAAACTGAGGGTCCTGTTCCAATTTTTGTTTTGCCCATTCTGCAAATTCAGTGCGCCGATCTGGGTCATCCTCGTTGAGATGCTGCAGTAGCTGGAGTTTGTAAGGGTGCCATTTGTGAGTGGCTAATATCCGCCGAAGGGATGTTCGACTAATGCCACTCTCCAGTGACATGCGGCGAGTGCTACGCTCTGGGCTCTTGCTGAATGAAGCTAGGACAGCCACTGATGTTTCTTCATTAAAGACAGATTTCACATTTTGGCAAATCCAACACTGAACCAGTTTCACGAAACTTAGCAAGCAGTTTACTAACTGTAGCATGGAAGATGGGTGGTCTCGTAGGGTGTCTTGCATTGAAATCTGCTGCAATGACCCGGTTACTGCATTCACCAGACATCAACACAATTTCTATCCGCTCCTCACGTGTTAACCTCAGCGACATGTCAATGGCTGTAAACAAAGAGAAACTTGTAAATAACTCATGAAAGAATAAAGTTACGTTAAAACCAAGCACACCATTGTTTTTCTTGTGAAATTCCCAATAAGTTTGATGTGTCACATGACCCTCTTCCTATTGAAAAAACAAAAGTTGGATTCAAAATGGCCGACTTCAAAATGGCCGCCATGGTCACCACCCATCTTGAAAAGTTTCCCCCCTCACATATACTAATGTGCCACAAACAGGAAGTTAATATCACCAACCATTCCCATTTTATTAAGGTGTATCCATATAAATGGCCCACCCTGTATATAATCTTGATCTAGGAGGACGAGGTCCATATGGAGTAGGAGGTTGAGGAGGCGGTGGATGTGGCGGTGTAGGTGAAAGTGGCGGTGGTGGAGGAGGAGGTAGCCTACACTGCTTTTTGGTTTAAAAATTTATAAATTTTTTTTTAAACTAGGGTACACCCCAAAACATTGGGAAATATAACCTGTGCTAACCCCCTCCAGTCGTGCTAAACACACGTTCAGACAATACACTGGCTGCAGGGCAGCCCAGCACCTCCAAGGCGTAAAGGGCAAGCTCAGGCCATGTGCCCAATTTGGAGACCCAGAAGTTGAAGGGGGCAGAACCATCATTCAGTACGTGTAGGTGTGTGCACACATACTGCTCCACCATGTCGCACGTCCCCGTGAGGTCCACGATCCATTTGGATATCTTCTCTATCAACTTTCGATGTTCTATTCTGAGCCTACCATGTTAATCACGGTTATCGGCGAATCAGGGTTCCACGCTGGAGAGGGAGCGTGAGAAAGGGAGACCTCGGAAATGTGGGACAAGTTATTAAAGCAATAGGAAAGGGCCAATTAAAGACAAATTTTAGAAATTTAAGTCCCTGTCACTTATGCAGAGCAGGGATTTATCACAGCCAAAAATTGTTAAATGTCACCTGAAAATGTAACAGAAAAATTAGTGAAATTTATTAAGCTGTCAACTAGGTAGAGCAGGGTTATATCACAGCCAAAAATTGGTGAATTTCACCCAAAAATCTAACAAACAAATTAGTGAATGACATAAAACAAAATAAAATACGTACAAATTTAAAAAAAAACTTGACTTATGAGGTGGAGGTCCATATGGAGCAGGAGTTTGAGGAGGCGGTGGACGTAGCGGTGTAGGTGGAAGCGGCGGTGGAGGAGGACGAGGTAGCCAACACTGGTTTTTGGCTTTAATTATTATAATTTTTTTTTATTAGGGTACACTCCAAAAGAGAAATATCCAAAATACAAGAAGGAGCAATAGCGCTGTAGTATAACAATAGCTGGGTAAGGCCGGTATACATGTCTATTCTGCACAGGGTACGGACAAGTCCTGTGGGATCCATGCCTGGTTCATTTTAATGAACGTGAGCTTGTCCACATTGGCTGTGGACAGGCGGCTGCGCTTGTCTTGATAACGCCCCCTGCCGTGCTAAACACATGTTCAGATAATACACTGGCTGTAGGGCAGGCCAGCACCTCCAAGGCGTAAAGGGCAAGCTAAAGCCATGTGCCCAATTTGAAGACCCAGAAGTTGAAGGGGGCAGACCTGTCATTCAGTACGTGTAGGCGTGTGCACACATACTGCTCCACCATGTTGCTGAAATGCTGACCCTGCTAAGACGTTCCATATCAGCTGGTGGTGCTGGTTGTGGCGTGCTGACAAAGCTTTTCCACATTTCGGCCATGCTTAACCCTGCCTTCTGAGGTGCTGGCGGTGCCCCAGCTGCGTTGGCGACCTCTTCCTCCTCCTCTGTCTTCGCCTTGTGCTTCCACTGTGCCCCAGCTGTAAGGTGGGAATGCCAACAGCAGCGCGTCTAGCAGCGTGCGCTTGTACTCGCACATATTACGATCACGCTCCAGTGAGGGAAGTAAGGACGGTACGTTGTCCTTGTAACGGGGATCCAGCAGCGTTGCCACCCAGTAATCAGCACAAGTTAGAATGTGGGCAACTCGGCGGTCGTTGAGGAGACACTGCAGCATCTAATCGCTCATGTGTGCCAGGCTGCCCAGAGGCAACAAAAAGCTGTCCTCTGTGGGAGGTGTATCGTCTGTGTCCTCTGTATCCCTCCAGACACACACCAGTGATGGCTATGAGCTGGTCTGGGTGCCACCCTGCTGTGAACATGGTTCCTCCTCCTTCATCTCCTCCACCTCGTCATCCTCCAGAACTGTGCCCTGGCTGGACAATTGTGTACCTGCCGTTTGTGGGTGCAGGAACCCACCCTCGGAGCCACTTGTAAATTACTGTCCGGAAACCCTATGAAATGATCCCACTTCCTACTCCTCCTCCTGTGCCACATCCTCTTCCATCATCGCCAGCAGCATTTTTTCAAGGAGGCATAGAAGTGGAGTAGTAACGCTGAGAACGATGTTATTGGCACTGGCCATGTTGTTGAAGTACTCGAAACAGCGCAACAAGGAACATGTCACGGGGTTCTGAAGGTGCATTCGGTCCCCCATTGCCCGCAGAACTGTTGCTTAGCTTTTGGAATGAGGTTCTGTGTTTGACCTCATTCCCAGGGTGGCTTTACTAGCTGGGTGGCTCCTTGCTCCTAAGTCTGCCTTGAGCGCCGAGCTGATCACTCGGTGCTCGACTGGTTGGTCTGTCGGTCATGTGACGCTGGCCACGTCACATGACCCTCACTCCCCACTATAAATACAGGCAGCCTGCTGGCTACAGGTTGCCTGTTAATTTCTAGGTTCCTGGCTATTTGTTGGACTGCTGTATACTTACCTGATCCTGTTCCTTGACCATCCTTTTGCCTGATCCTCCTGTACTGCGCATCCGTCCTGGTATAGTGACCTCGGCTCCCACCTGACTACTCTCTTAGGACTCCTCTTGTACTTCTCTGCTCTCCTGGTATTTATGACCCCGGCTTCTCCTGACAATTCTCTGCTTGCTCCATTTGTACTTTGCAGCTTTCCTGGTATTGACTCGGTCCGTTCACGTCCTGTTGTTTGTCTGTCTGTCATCCCTGCACTTACTCCAAGTTAGGGATTGCTGTCCAGTTGTCCCCTGTCATTAGGACTCGCGAGGCAAGTAGGCAGGGCCAGGGGTAAGGGTGGAGCGCAGTGGTCACTTCCCTCCCCCCTGTGTGTGTACGCGACCGTTACAGATTAACAGGCCCAATAACCACTGTATTATGAATCCTCTGGTGACCCTGACTGACTATGTCTCTAATCTGACGCAGATGGTGCAGGAGTTAGGGGAAAAACTCAGCTCTTTTGAGTTAGGGCAAGGCTCTTCCACTCCTCAGGCCTCCAGTCCGCATTTTGAGCCCCGGATTAAGCTCCCAGAAACCTTTTCTGGAGACCGGAAGAAGTTTCTCTCTTTTAAGGAGAGTTGCAAACTTTACTTCCGTTTGCGCCCCGTGTCCTCTGGCCCCGAGAGTCAACGCGTGGGCATTATCATTTCCCGATTACAGGGTGATCCCCAGGACTGGGCGTTCTCTTTACCTGCTGGCGCCAGTTGTTTATATTCTGTGGAGGGGTTCTTTTAGGCCCTAGGTACCCTCTATGATGAACCAGACAGGGCTCTAGTAGCCGAGACGGCTCTAAAGGCACTGGTTCAGGGCAATTTACCAGCGGAGGATTATTGCACCCAATTCAGAAGGTGGTGTGTCCCCTCAGGATGGAACAAACCAGCCCTGAAGAGTCAGTTCAGGTCAGGTCTGTCTGATAAATTAAAGGATCTTCTGGTCAGTTATCAACTTCCAGAGACCTTAGAGGAGATGATGACCCTTGTTGTCCGACTTGACCGACGGGTTAGAGAGAGACGACAGGAACAACAGTTCTCTTCCCAGATGGTGGTCCAGCCAGAGGCCTATCCCAGAGACAATGCTGAGGTCTCCACCGAGGAACCCATGCAGGTTGGCATGACCCGAGGGAATCTTCGCTGCAGACGTGGAGAATGCTTTTACTGTGGAGATTCTGACCATTGGATCAACCAGTGTCCTAAGAAGGTCCTCTCTGTCAAGTCTCCTAAGGCAAGGCAACCTAAAGACCAGGTACACCCTGAATTTTCTAAATGTAAGCTTTCGGTACCCATTACGATTTCTCTGGGAGTAGATAAATGGCCGGGTAAGGCCTTTATTGATTCTGGCTCAGCGGCTAGCTTTATTGACTCTGAGTATGCTGTTAGATTGGGTATTCCTATGCTTGCCTTACCAACTCCTATCCATGTCATGGCTATTGATGCTACTCCTCTTATTGGTGGTACGGTGAGCTTATGTACCTCAGAGATTTCTCTAACCGTGGGTGTGTGCCACTCAGAGAGATGTTCGCTTCTAGTCCTGGAGAACCTACCTGCTGAGGTGGTACTAGGGTTGCCTTGGCTCCGACTACATTACCCCACTATAGATTGGTCCAATGGGGAGTTGGTGAGATGGGGGCCTAAGTGTGACTCGTGCCTGTCCGTGGTACAGGCTGGGGTCTCAGTAAAGTCTGATACTTTACCCTCTGTTGTTAGAGAATATTCTGATGTATTCTCATCACCAACCCCAGAGGTTCTACCCCCCCATAGACCTTATGATTGTACCATAGAGCTAGTAGAGGGGGCCAAGTTTCCTAAAGGACGAATTTATAATCTTTCTATGCCCGAACGCAAGGCCATGGAAGATTATATTAAGGAGAGCCTTGGTAAAGGGCATATTAGACCTTCTGTCTCTCCTATGGGGGCGGGGTTTTTCTTCGTTAAGAAAAAAGATGGTGGTCTTAGGCCATGTATCGATTACCGGAGATTAAATAAAATCACTGTCCAGAATAGATACTCCCTCCCATTGATTCCGGATTCATTTAACCAGGTCCTGGGGGCAACCTGGTTTTCCAAAATTGACCTGAAAGGGGCATACAATCTAATCCGAATCAAGGAGGGAGACGAATGGAAGACGGCGTTCAATACTCCGGTAGGACACTTTGAATATCAGGTGATGCCTTTTGGATTCAGCAATGCCCCAGCTGTGTTCCAAAACTTCATGAATGACATTCTTAGGGAATTATTAGGTAAATTTGTTATTGTCTATCTTGACGACATTTTGATATTCTCTCCTGACTTCGAATCTCATGTGTCTCATGTTAGACAAGTATTAGAGGTGTTGAGGGAGAATCAGCTATCCGCTAAACAAGAGAAATGTGTCTTTGGTGTGCAGGAGATTCTGTTTCTAGGGCATGTTCTGACTCCTCACGCCTTCAAGATAGATCCTGGTAAGGTACTAGCAATTAAGGAATGGGTAAGACCTTCATCCTTAAAGGCCTTACAACGGTTCTTAGGTTTCGCCAATTACTATCGTAAATTTATTATGAATTTTTCCGTAATTGCTAAACCGTTGACCGACCTTACTAAGAAAGGGGCGGATTTGGAGAATTGGTCTACTGAGGCCATTTCTTCATTTGAAAAATTAAAAAAGGCATTCAGTAGCGCTCCCATTCTGATCCTGCCTGATCAGGAGAAACCTTTTATTGTGGAGGTGGATGCGTCCGAGGACGGCGCAGGAGCAGTCCTTTCACAAGGTCCTGCCAGCCTCACTAATCTGAGACCATGTGCCTTCTTCTCCAGGAAATTCTCTCCCACAGAGAGAAACTACGACATAGGGAATAGGGAGCTGCTGGCCCTTAAATGGGCATTTGAGGAGTGGAGGCATTTTCTGGAGGGGGCAAGGCATTGTGTAACTGTTGTCACTGACCATAAAAACCTTATGTTTCTCGAGTCTGCTAAGAGGTTGAATCCCCGTCAAGCCAGATGGGCTCTGTTTTTTACTCGTTTTGATTTTTCCATCACGTTCAGGCCGGGAAGTAAAAATGTGAAGGCGGACGCATTATCTCGGAGCTTCCAGGCTTTTCAACCTACTGAGGTACCACCTGAATCCATCCTACCAGCAAAAATCTTCTTAGCAGCTCTTACCCAGGATATCTCGGCTCGCATTAGGTCGGAACAACATCTGGCACCGGTATCCACCCCAACAGATAAGTTGTTTGTTCCCGTACAATTTCGTCTCCAGCTGTTGGGTGAGTGTCACGATTCTGCCTTTTGTGGACATCCGGGTGTTGAGGGCACTAAGGATCTGGTTTCTAGATCTTATTGGTGGCCCACTCTAACTAGGGATGTCAAGTCCTATGTGTCAGCCTGTGAGGTTTGTGCCAGGTCCAAGACACCTAGGACTCGCCCTGCTGGTAACCTACGACCCCTACCCATTCCCAGTAGACCCTGGTCCCATATCTCGATGGACTTTATAACTGACCTACCGCTGGCGGAGGGTAAGACTGTAGTGTGGGTAGTGGTGGATAGGTTTAGAAAGTTGGTCCATTTCATTCCCCTGTCTAAACTCCCGAATGCCAAAACCCTGGCGTCTATTTTTGTGAAAGAAATTGTTCGATTGCATGGTATCCCGGAAAATATTGTTTCGGACAGGGGTGTGCAGTTTGTGTCCAAATTCTGGAGGGCCTTCTGTCAAAGATGTAAAATTTCGTTGTCTTTTTCTTCCGCCTACCATCCTGAGAGTAATGGGCAGACTGAACGCCTTAATCAGTCTGTGGAACAATTCCTGAGGTTGTACAGTATGTTGCTGATGACCAGCAATTATGGGTCAAATTCCTCCCGTTGGCTGAATTTGCTCTGAATAACCGTGTCAATTCTTCTGCTGGGGTCTCCCCTTTCTTTTGTAACCATGGTTTTCATCCCCGTTTTCATTCTGGGTCGTCCGTCTCCTCCTCTAACCCTGAAGCTGATAAACTCTCCTCCGAACTGTGCACAGTTTGGGCCCGGGTTCAATCGAACTTAGGAAAGGCTCAATGTTCTCAAAAACTCAAGGCCGATAGGAGACGTTCAAGGGGGGTAAACTTTCAGGTTGGGGATAAAGTATGGTTGTCCTCCAAGAATCTATCTCTCAAGGTAACTTCTAAAAAATTTGCTCCTCGTTTTATTGGACCATATAAGATCAACCCGGTATCTTTTAGGTTGGAGCTGCCTGAGTCATTCCACATTCATAATGTGTTCCATAAATCTCTGCTTAAAAAATATTTTGAACCGGTAGTACCATCAAAAGCCTCGCCTCCGCCAGTTCTTGTTAATGATGCTGTCGAGTATGTGGTGTCTAAAATAGTGGATGTCAGGAAGGTGCGTAATTCCTTGCAGTACCTGATTCACTGGAAGGGGTATGGACCTGAAGAGAGATCTTGGGTACCTGCCAGGGAGGTTCATGCTCCTAGACTTGTTCGTAAATTTCATTTAGAACACCCTGAAAAGCCATCGCCTGAAGTCTTGGGTCCGGTGGCCCCTCGTAAAATGGGGGGTACTGTCACGGGGTTCCGAAGGTGCACTCGGTCCCCCATTGCCCGCAGAACTGTTGCTTAGCTTTTGGAATGAGGTTCTGTGTTTGACCTCATTCCCAGGGCGGCTTTACTAGCTGGGTGGCTCCTTGCTCCTAAGTCTGCCTTGAGCGTCGAGCTGATCACTCGGTGCTCGACTGGTTGGTCTGTCGGTCATGTGACGCTGGCCACGTCACATGACCCTCACTCCCCACTATAAATACAGGCAGCCTGCTGGCTACAGGTTGCCTGTTAATTTCTAGGTTCCTGGCTATTTGTTGGACTGCTGTATACTTACCTGATCCTGTTCCTTGACCATCCTTTTGCCTGATCCTCCTGTACTGCGCATCCGTCCTGGTATAGTGACCTCGGCTCCCACCTGACTACTCTCTTAGGACTCCTCTTGTACTTCTCTGCTCTCCTGGTATTTATGACCCCGGCTTCTCCTGACAATTCTCTGCTTGCTCCATTTGTACTTTGCAGCTTTCCTGGTATTGACTCGGTCCGTTCACGTCCTGTTGTTTGTCTGTCTGTCATGCCTGCACTTACTCCAAGTTAGGGATTGCCGTCCAGTTGTCCCCTGTCATTAGGACTCGCGAGGCAAGTAGGCAGGGCCAGGGGTAAGGGTGGAGCGCAGTGGTCACTTCCCTCCCCCCTGTGTGTGTGTGTACGCGACCGTTACAGAACACAGGTCTAGCATGGAGGCCCAGTCAGGTGGTGAAGTGGTGCTGTTCCGCAGAGTGACTCACCTGTGCATGCTGCAGCTGAAACTCCACTATCGCCTGCTGCTGCTCGCACAGTCTGGCCAGCATGTGCAAGGTGGAATTCCACCTTGTGGGCACGTCACATATGAGTCGGTGAGCTGGAAGGCTGAAGTTATGCTGCAGCGCTGACAGGCGAGCAGCAGGGTGAGAACGCCGAAAGTGCGCACAGTAGGCCCACACTTTATGCAGCAGCTCTGACATATTATATATTTTTTTAAGGAACCTCTGCATCACCAAATTCAGCACATGCGCCAGGCAAGGGATGTGCGTCAAACCGGCTAGACCCAGAGCTGCTATGAGATTTTGCCCATTATCGCACACCACCAGTCTGGGCTTGAGGCTCACTGGCACCAACCACTTATCGGTCTGTTGTTCAAGGCCCGTCCACAGCTCATGCATGATGTGGGGTTTGTCCCCCAAACAGATAAGTTTTAAAACTGCCTGCTGTCGTTTACCCCTGGCTGTGCTGAAGTTGGTGGTGAAGGTGTTACGCTGACCAGATGAGGAGCCGGTAGAGGATGAGGAAGCAGAGTAGGAGGAGGAATCAACAGGAGGCAAACTGAAGTGCCCTGCAATCCTCGATGGTGGAAGGACATGCAGCAAATTGCTATCCGCCTCAGGCCCAGCCGCCACTGCATTTACCCAGTGTGCTGTTATGGAGATATAACGTTCCTGACCGTGCTTACTGGTCCAAGTATCCGTAGTAAGGTGCACCTTGCCACAGATGGCGTTGCGCAGTGCACACCTGATTTTGTCCCCCACTTGGTTGTGCAGGGAAGTCATGGCATGCCTGGAAAAGTAGTGGCGGCTGGGCAGGACATACTGTGGGACAGCCACTACCATAAGGCTTTTAAAACTCTCCGTCTTCACCAGATGAAATGACAGCATTTCAAAGGCCAGTAATTTTGAAATGCAGGCATTCAGTGCCAGGAGTCGCGGGTGGGTAGGGGGGTACTTCCTCTTCCGTTTCAGTGTTTGGGAGATGGAGAGCTGAACGCTTCCGTGGGACATTGTGGAGATGCTTGGTGACCCAGATGGTGGTGTTGCTGGCAGATCCTCTGTTTGCAGGGTGGCAGGTGGCACGTGGCACTGTCACTCCAGAGGTGGATGAAGAGGCAGAGACTGCAGCAGAAAAGGAAGCAGGAGGAGCCAGAGACCTTTCTTGGTTTTTGAGGTGTCTACTCCACTGCAGCTCGTGATTTGCTCTTAGATGCCTGGTCATGCAGGTTGTGCTCAGGTTGAGAATGTTTATGCCTCGCTTCAGGCTCTGATTGCAAACTACTCGTGTCTTGCCGTCAGCACATTGTCTGAAGAACTGCCACGCCAGGGAACTCCTTGGAGCTGGCTTTGTTGTGCTCGGTCCCTTACTGCGGTGGGCAGTAGTAGGCGTACTGTCTAGAGGACGACCGCTCCGCTTTTGCACCCTGCTCCCTCTTCTGCTGTACTGGTGGCTCTTTGCGACCACCGCCTCTTCCTCCGAACTGCACAGGTCACTCGCATGACCTTGATTCCATGTGGGGTCAAGGACCTCATCGTCCTCCACATCATCTTCCACCCAGTCTTCACCCCTGCCCTCTTTGTCAGTCTGCACACTTTCGAAAGCCACAGCAGTTGGCACCTGTGTTTCGTCATCATCCGAGACGTGCTGCGATGGTCCTCTCATGTACTCATCTTGAAACATAAGTGGTTGGGCATCGGTGCACTCAATCTCTTCCACTTCTTTTTTGGGGCAGGGCTAGGTGGATGGCCCTTGGAAACCCTGCTAGCAGAATCATCAAAAAGCAGAGGAGACTTCTGCATGACCTGGGGCTCAGACTGCTTAGCTAATTTGCAAGGGGGTGAGGTGAAAGACTGATGGACATCGGCTGCAGGTGCCAACTCTGATCTTTCAGCAGGAGACTGGGTGGGAGACAATGTAAAGGAACTGGAGGCACTGTCAGCAACCCAATCTACTATCGCCTGTACTTGTTCTGGCCTCACCATTCGTAGAGCCGCATTAGGTCCGACCAAATACCGCTGAAGGTTCTGTCACCTACTCGCACCTGTGGAAGGTGTTTCACTTGTGCGTGTAGCTGGCATAGATCGATCACGTCCTCTCCCTGCAACAGGAGCTCTTCCAGCAGCAACACGACCGGGGCCACGTTCCTTTTTTGATGCTCTCCTCATATTTCTCAAATTTAGGATCTTGCCCAAAATGGGTGTTTTTTCAAAAACAGAATAGAACAACAGTATCTAAAGCGTGTATCTCACTCTGACAGATGCAGACAAGGCTGCAAATTAAGTATTGTGCCCAAAATGGGTGTTTTTTAAATAACAGAATATGACAGCAGTATATAACGCTTGAATTTCACACGTACAGATGCAGACAAGGCCGCAAATTAAGATTTTTGCCCAAAATGGGTGTTTATTTAATACCAGAATAGCACAGCAGTATGTAAAGGGTGTATCTCACAATGACAGATGTAGCAAAGCCTGCAGAATTAAGATTTTTGCCCTAAATGGGTGTTTTTTAATACCAGAATAGCACAGCACTATCTAAAGCCTGTATCTCACACGTATAGATGCAGACAAGGCCGCAAATTAAGATTTTTGCCCAAAATGGGTGTTTTTTTAATACCAGAATAGCACAGCAGTATCTAAAGCATGTATCTCACACGTACAGATGCAGACAAGGCCGCAAATTAAGATTTTTGCCCAAAATGGGTGTTTATTTAATACCAGAATAGCACAGCAGTATGTAAAGGGTGTATCTCATAATGAAAGATGCAGCAAAGGCTTCAGAATTAAGATTTTTGCCCTAAATGGGTGTTTTTTAATAGCAGAATAGAACAACAGTATCTAAAGGGTGTATCTCACAATGACATGAAGCAAAGGCTGCAAAATATTTTTTTTTGCCCTAAATAGGTGGGGTTTTTTTTATAGCAGAATAGAACAGTATCTAAAGGGTGTATCTCACACATACAGATGCAGACGAGGCTGCAAAATTAATATTTTTGCCCTAAATGTATGTTTTTTTAATACCAGAATATGACAGCAGTATATAACGCTTGAATTTCACACATACAGATGCAGACAAGGCCGCAAATTAAGTATTTTGCCCAAAATGGGTGTTTTTGTAATACCAGAATAGCACAGCAGTATCTAAAGCGTGTATCTCACACTGACAGATGCAGACAAGGCCGCAAATTAAGTATTTTGCCCTAAATGGGTGTTTTTCAAAACCCAGAAAATTATAGCTGTATTTCTAGCTTAAATTGCACACTGACTAAGGCGGCAAAGGCCCCAGATTGAGGGTATTGCCAAAGATTGGTGTTTTTTCAAAGCCAGAAAATTATTAAAGTATTTCAAGCTTGTTTTTAACAATCACAGATGCAGCAAAGATTGCAATATTAAGTATTTTGCCCAAACTGGGTGTTTTTTGAATAACAGAATATGACAGCAGTATATAACGCTTGAATTTCACACGTACAGATCCAGCAAGGGCTGTAAAATTGTGTATTTTTCCCAAAAAGGGTGTTTTTTTTAAAACCCAGAAAATAAAAGCTGTATTTCTAGCTTAAATTGAACACTGACTAATGCGGCAGAGGCCCCAGATGGAGGGTATTGCCAAAAATGGGTCTTTTTTAAAACCCAGAGAATTAGTGAAGTATTTCAAGCTTGTTTTTAACAATCACAGATGCAGCAAAGGCTGCAATATTAAAGGGGTTATCCAAGTTATATTGATGACCTATCCTCAGGATAGGTCATCAATATCAGATCGGCGGGGGTCCGACACCCGGCACCCCCTCCGATCAGCTGTTTGTAGAGAAGGCATGTGCGGTGTCAGCGCTGCCTCCTCTTCACTGTTTACCTTCTAGCCGTTGCATCTGCAGTGGTGAGCAGGTGTAATTACACCCAAGCCTTCCTATAGAAATGAATGGGACGGCTTGGGTGTAATTACACCTGCTCACCACTGCAGATGCAACGGCTAGAAGGTAAACAGTGAAGAGGAGGCAGCGCTGACACCGCACATGCCTTCTCTTCAAACAGCTGATCGGAGGGGGTGCCGGGTGTCGGACCCCCGCCGATCTGATATTGATGACCTATCCTGAGGATAGGTCATCAATAAATATAACTTGGATAACCCCTTTAAGTACTTTGCCAAAAATGGGTGTTTTTTTTTACTAACAGAATATGACAGCAGTATATAACGCTTGACTTTTACACTGACAGATGCAGACAAGGCCGCAAATTAAGTATTTTGCCAAAAATGGGTGTTTTTTTATATAACAGAATATGACAGCAGTATATAACGCTTGAATTTCACACGTACAGATGCAGCAAGGGCTGTAAAATTTAGTATTTTGCCCAAAAAGGGTGTTTTTTAAAATCCAGAAAATTATAGCTGTATTCATAGCTTAAATTGCACACAAACTAATGCGGCAGAGGCCCCAGATGGAGGGTATTGCCAAAAATGGGTCTTTTTTAAAACCCAGAGAATTAGTGAAGTATTTCAAGCTTGTTTTTAACAATCACAGATGCAGCAAAGGCTGCAATATTAAGTACTTTGCCCAAAATGGGTGTTTTTTTTTTACTAACAGAATATGACAGCAGTAGCTAATACGTGTATCTCACACTGAAAAATGCAGCAAGGGCTGTAAAATTTTGTATTTTGCCCAAAAAGGGTGTTTTTTAAAACCCAGAAAATTATAGCTGTATTTCTAGCTTAAATTGCACACTGACTAATGCAGTAGAGGCCCCAGATGGAAGGTATTGCCAAAAATGGGTGTTTTTTTAAAACCCAATAAATTATGGAAGTATTTCAAGCTTTTTTTTAACAGTAACAGATGCAGCAAAGACTGCAATATTAAGTACTTTGCCCAAAATGGGTGTTTTTTTTTACTAACAGAATATGACAGCAGTGTATAACGCTTGAATTTCACACGTACAGATGCAGCAAGGGCTGTAAAATTTTGTATTTTGCCAAGAAAATTATAGCTGTATTTCTAGCTTAAATTGCACACTGACTAATGCTGCAAAGGCACCAGATGTAGGATATTGCCAAAAATGGATGTTTTTTTTAAACCCAGATTATTATTGCAGTATTTCAAGCTTGGATTTGAATGTCACAAAAGCACATATGCAGTGCTGGTGCACTTAGATTGCATAAAATGGCTGCCGCCGCCCACCTAACTAACAGGCGGATAAAAGTTATTTTTCTCTGTCACTGGGCTCAGGGCAGGGTAAAAAGATTGTGCACTGCACCCACACAACAAAATCTATGTAGATCGCTGAGTTCAATTGCAGTTCTGATTAAATTTTCTTTCCTGTTCTCTCCCTCAGAGCAGCAGCATCCTATCCCTACACAAAGCACAGCAGAGTGACGTGCAGCGCTATGTGACTCCAGTTTATATAGAGGTTGGGTCACATGCTTCACTGGCCAATCACAGCCATGCCATTAGTAGGCATGACTGTGATGGCTTCTAAGGGCACAGAGTTAAACGCTTGTTGATTGGCTGCTCTGCAGCCTTTCAAAAAGCGCCAATAAATCACCGAACACCGAACTTTTACTGAAATGTTCGGGTTCGGGTCCGGGGTCCAAAAATCCTAAAGTTCGGTACGAACCCGGACTTTACAGTTCGGATTCGCTCAACCCTAGTCAATGTCTCAAAAACTTGTCATGTGGCCTTGAGCATCAATTACAGCTTGGCAATGACATCTCATGCTGTTCACAAGTCGACATATTGTCTGCAGAGGCATGGCATCCCATTCTTCTTGAAGGGCGGCCCTCAGGTCATTGAGATTCTGGGTTACAGAGTTATGAGCCTCTACACAGCAACTCAGTTGATCCCATAGGTTTTCAATAGGAATCAGGTCTGGAGAAAGTACAGGCCACTCCATTTGAGGTATCCCAGTCTCCAGCAGCCGTTTCCTAATGTTACGACTTCTATCAGCTGGTCACTGTTGTCTTTGAAGAAGAAATTAGGCCTGTGTTGTTCATGCAGAGGCACAGTGACTGGATTAATGATGTCATTCAAGTAGTATGGGCTTGTCACTGTACCATTCACAAAGTGTAGGGCAGTTCTGTATTGACTAGACACATCTGTCCAACAATTTAACACTACCATGCCAAAGGCTCGTCTGGTGACACCAGTGGCTGATGTATAGCGCTCTCCTTGACGTCTTGTCACTGCCAGTTCTGTGAGAAGCTCTGGCAGACGTTCTTCTCTACCTCTTGTATGATGTTCTTTGTTTTGGCTTCACTTTCTGAAGTGTTTACTGCTGGAGGCTGCGTCTGCTGTTTGCTCAGATAAGTCCTTTACTTTATTGTGTTTGCTTGCTGGCTTGATTTTAGGTGACCCTGACTCCCTCCGTATTAAGTGCAGGGAGCCGGTGGTCGTGTCCCCTCACTATTATAGGGTTTTCAGGTGTCACACAGGCTTAGGTACGTAGGCATGCAATCGTCTACCATCGAGACACTTGTATGTGCATAGCAGTCAGGTAGAGCTCTTAGGGTTTTATAGGGCTCACCTATAAGCTCCTTAGTTTGGGATCAAGCCAGTCGCTCGTTTATTTATTAGTTCCAGCTATCTGCAAATCTCATCCATGACATTATAAACCGCCATAACCGTCTTAAGCATGGATCCGGTTTCAGCCTTGATTGACCGCATGCAAGGTCTTTCGCTGGAGGTAGCAGATCTCCGTAAAACTGTGTCTCAGTTTCAGGTGACCGGTTCTGCTGGCGTTCATGGAGTTTGTTCCGAGCCTAAGATCTCGCTTTTGGATACGTTCTCCGGGGGTAGTGAGAATTTTGTTCACTTTAGAGAGGCTTGCAAACTCCATTTTCGCCTTCTTCCCCATTCCTCTGGTGATGAGGAGCAGAGGGTGGAGACTACTCTTTCCTGTCATATTCAGCCCAAGGACAGTGGGGCTGTCTCATTCAGTGCGCAGGGGTCTCACTCTGTCTCAATCCCCTCTGAGGAGGAGGCCATGCAGCTGGGTTTGCTTGCCTCTGATAGTAGAGGATTCAGCTCTCAGAGGAGGGTTTGTTTCTGCTGTGGGGGTATAAATCATTTAGCTAATGTTTGCCCCTCTAGGAGATTCATGAAGTTTTCTGAGGGTAATAAAAACAAAACAAAAAAAACCCTCTAAAAACTTTCCATTTGCTACTATTGGCAAGGTTGATGCGGAAATTGAAGGTTTGCCATTTGCTTGTAGTTCCCGTTTTCTCCTACCTGCCAGGGTGGCGCTAGACAGCAAGAACATTGTTTGTGAGATTTTTGACTGTGGGTGACGCTCATGTTGAGGATATGTCATGTTTCGTCTTAAACGGATTACCTACTCCTCTAGTGTTGGGGCTACCCTGACTCACTAAACATAATCCCACCATTGATTGGCAAGCAAGGAAAATAAATGGTTGGAGTGAGTTTTGCAGAGAGAATTGCCTCATGGCATCTCTTTCAGAGGTTTCTACCAAGACTGTGCCATCTTTTCTTTCTGAATTTTCGGATGTGTTTTCCGAGAGTGGTGTCCAGGAGTTGCCCCCTCACCGGGAGTACGACTGCCCTATTAATCTCATCCCAGGCGCCAAGCTGCCAAAATCACGTCTATACAATCTCTCCCAACCTGAAAGGGTCGCTATGCATACTTATATCTCTGAGAGCCTGAGAAAGGGACACATCCGACACTCGAAGTCACCTGTTGCCGCTGTTTTTTTTTTTGTTAAGAAAAAAGATGCTTCTTTAAGACCTTGTCTGGATTTCAGGGAGCTGAACTGTATCACGATTCTTGACCCATATCCGCTTCCTCTGATCCCGGACCTGTTTAACCAGATTGTTGGGGCTAAAGTTTTTTCTAAGTTGGATTTAAGAGGGGCATACAACCTAGTCAGGGTCAGGAAAGGGGACGAATGGAAGACGGCCTTCAATACCCCTGAGGGTCATTTCGAAAAATTTGGTTATGCCATTTGGTTTGATGAATGCTCCGGCCGTCTTCCAACATTTTGTGAACAGCATTTTTTATCATTTAATGGGGAAATTTGTACTGGTGTATCTAGATGACGTTTAGATTTTTTCTCCTGATTTCAAGACTCATCGGGACCACCTATGTCAGGTCTTGCTGATTCTGCGGGAGAATAAATTGTACGCTACATTGGAAAAATGTGTGTTTGCGGTTCCGGAGATTCAATTTCTTGGTTTTCTTCTCTCCGCTTCTAGCTTTCGGATGGACCCTGAGAAGGTCCGCGCTGTGCTTCATTGGGAGCTTCCTGAGAATCAGAAGGCGCTGATGCGATTTTTGGGTTTTGCCAATTATTACAGAAAGTTAATTTTGAATTATTCCTCTGTTGTTAAGCCACTCACTGATATGACTAAAAAGGGGGTGGATTTTTCCTCGTGGTCGGTAGATGCGCTTAAAGCCTTTTCTAGTATTAAAGAGAGTTTTGCTTCCGCTCCCATTTTGGTAAAACCTGATGTCTCTCTACCTTTTATTGTTGAGGTGGATGCTTCTTAGGTGGGAGTGGGTGCGGTCTTGTCTCAGGGTCCCTCTCCTGCCAAATGGCGACCGTGTGCCTTTTTCTCAAGGAAACTATCATCTGCAGAGAGAAATTACGATGTGGGAGATAGGGAGTTGTTGGCCATCAAATTAGCTTTTGAAGAATGGCGCCATTGGTTAGAGGGAGCCAGACACCCTATTACCGTGTTAACCGACCATAAGAATCTGGCCTACTTGGAATCGGCCAAGCGTCTGAACTCGAGACAGGCCAGATGGTCTTTGTTCTTTTCTAGGTTTAATTTTGTGGTTACGTTCCGCCCTGGGGTTAAAAATGTGACGGCGGATGCCCTGTCACGTTGTTTTCCGGGAGGGGGGAACTTTGAAGACCCGGGTCCCATTTTGGCTGAAGGGGTGGTCGGCTCTGCTCTTTATCCTTATTTGGAGGCAGAGGTTCAGGCAGTCCAGGCAGAGGCTCTTGATCTTTGTCCTCCTGGGAGTTTGTTTGTGCCTCTCGCTTTATGACACAAGGTTTTTAAGGAGCACCACGATACTGTCCTTGCTGGGCACCCGGGGAGTAGAGCCACAGTGGATCTCATTGCATGGAGATTCTGGTGGCCGGCTCTTCGTAAAACGGTTGTGGGTTTTGTGGCAGCCTGCGAGACCTGCGCTCGTGCCAAGGTCCCTCATTCACGGCCATTGGGTTCTCTCCTCCCGTTACCCATTCATTCCTGTCCTTGGACGCATCTGTCCATGGACTTCATTACGGACCTGCCTTGTTCCTCGGGGAAGACTGCGATTCTGGTGATAGTGGACCGTTTTAGCAAAATGGCGCATTTCATTCCCTTTCCTGGGTTACCCAATGCTAAGACGCTGGCGCAAGCGTTTGTTGATCGCATTGTTAAATTGCATGGCATTCCTTCAGACATCGTTTCTGATAGGGGCACACAATTTGTTTCCAGATTCTGGAAGGCCTTCTATTCTCGCTTGGGGGTTCGGTTGTCGTTCTCTTCTGCTTTTCACCCGCAGTCGAATGGTCAGACCGAACACGTCAATCAGAATCTGGAGACATATCTGCGCTGTTTTGTGGCGGAGAATCAGGAGGATTAGTATTCTTTTTTGTCCCTTGATGAGTTTGCTTTAAATAACCGTCGCCAGTCACCATTTTTTGGTGCATATGGGTTTCATCCGCAGTTTGGGACATTCTCTGGAGAGGGGTCTTCTGGTTTACCTGAGAAGGAGAGATTTTCCTCGTCTTTGTCATTTATTTGGCAAAAGATTCAGGGTAATATGAAGAGGATGAGTGAGAGATATAAGCGTGTGGCGGATAAGAGATGTGTGCCTGGTCCGGACCTGAATGTGGGTGATCTGGTGTGGTTGTCTACAAAAGAATATCAAACTGAAGGTTCCCTCCTGGAAGTTGGGTCCTAAGTTTATTGGGCCTTACAAGATCTTGTCCGTCATCAATCCCGTTGCCTTCCGTCTTGATCTTCCTCAGACTTGGAAGATCCATAGTTTTTCGCAAGTCCCTATTAAAACCTTATGTCCAACCCACTGTACCCTCCTCTTTGCCTCCTCCTCCGATTATTGTTGATGGTAATCTTGAATTTCAGGTCTCTAGGTGTCACGGAACCATGAACCAGACGTACAACAAGAGATAAGTGAAAATAAGAAGGCTTTATTGAAAATAAAGCTGTAAAGCAAAAGTCCAAACGGATGGTGAAACCGAGCAGAGTCTTTGCGAAGCCAGAGGTCAGGAACCAGAAGGGTAGTCAGACGAAGCCAGGATCAGGAACCAGCAGGGTAGTCAGACGAAGCCAGGATCAGGAACCAGCAGGGTAGTCAGACGAAGCCAGGATCAGGAACCAGCAGGGTAGTCAGACGAAGCCAGGATCAGGAACCAGAAGCAGCAGCAGTCTTAGGAGCATGTGAACACAAGAGGACCAAGCAAGGAACTGAAGCCACAGACCTCCTATATATATGAGCTAGGCATCCAGCTCCTCCCAGGGGAAGGAGGAGCCGCAGGGTGGAAGGCTACAAGAAACCCAGGACCCAAGATGGCCGCCAGCACATGTCAAACGAAGGAGAGCAGCAAGCAGGTAAGACCATGACAGTACCTCCCCCTCAAGGGCCCCTCCTCCGCGGAGCACAAAACGGTTTCTGAGGGAAGCGTGCGTGGAAGGCTCGGAGCAAGGCAGGAGCATGGACATCTGCGGAGGGAACCCAGGAACGCTCCTCTGGACCATAACCACGCCAATGGACCAAAAACTGCAACCGACCGCGGACCAGGCGTGAGTCCAGGATATTGCTCACCTCATATTCCTCACGATTGCCCACTTGGACCGGACGAGGCCGAGGAACCGAGGAAGTGAAACGATTACACACCAGTGGCTTCAACAGGGAGACATGAAACACGTTGGAGATCCGCATGCCAGGAGGAAGCGCAAGGGCATAGGCTACCGGGTTTACCCTGCGAAGCACTCGGAAGGGACCAACAAAGCGAGGCGCCAGCTTGGGAGTGGGCACTCGAAGGTTGAGGTTGCGGGTGGACAACCATACACGGTCTCCGACCTGGTAGGAAGGAGCAGGCGCTCGTCTGCGATCAGCCTGGAATCTCTGGCGCTGCGCAGAGACCTCAAGGGACTTCTGGATCTGTACCCAAGAAGCACGTAGGACGGAAAGGTGATCCTCCACAGCCGGAATATCCTGGGGAGAGAATACCTCCGGTAACACGGCAGGTTGGAACCCATAATTGGCCATGAAGGGAGACGTCCCAGAGGAAGAGTTCACCGCCGTGTTCCTGGCAAACTCAGCCCAAGGCAGGAGGTCAACCCAATTGTCTTGGTGATCGGAGACA
Organism: Bufo bufo; assembly: GCF_905171765.1. Lineage (NCBI taxonomy): Eukaryota > Metazoa > Chordata > Amphibia > Anura > Bufonidae > Bufo > Bufo bufo. The sequence goes on from NC_053391.1 coordinate 391,801,155, forward strand.
TAGCAACGAAGGAATTGCTCCAAGGCCTGATTGGATCGTTCTGCGGCCCCATTGGACTGAGGGTGGTAGGCCGAGGAGAAGGAGAGATGAATCCCCAACTGGGAGCAAAAGGCGCGCCAGAACCTGGACACAAACTGACTCCCCCGATCCGACACAATCTCCTTAGGCAAACCGTGCAACCGGAAGACCTCCCTGGCAAAAATCGTGGCCAACTCTTGTGCAGAGGGTAACTTCTTGAGAGGAACACAGTGGCACATTTTGGAAAACCGATCCACAATCATGAGAATGACCGTATGGCCTCGGGATGCAGGGAGGTCCACAATGAAATCCATCCCCAGGTGTGACCATGGGCGCTCCCCGGTGGCTATGGGTTGCAGAAGGCCCAACGGAAGGTGCCGAGGGGACTTACTCTGGGCACAAACGGAGCATGCCGCTACATATGCGGCGATGTCGGAACGTAGGGAAGGCCACCAGAACAGACGTGAAACAGCCCAGGACAGCTGATTCTTTCCAGGATGCCCCGCGGTCTTGGAGTTATGGTAGGTTCGCAACAACCGAGTGCGCAACTCCTCAGGCACAAAACATCTGCCGTTGGGTCTCCCAGAGGGAGCACCAGATTGAGCCGCCAAAATCTGCTCACCCAGGGGAGAGGTCAGGCTGGTGCGAATGGCGGCCAGGATCTGATTCGGAGGTATGACCGAAGTCGGAATCGACTCCTCCCTGGACAGCTCGGAGTACTGCCGTGATAAGGCATCCGCCCTGATGTTCTTGGAACCGGGTAGGTAGGAGACCACGTAATTAAAACGTGACAAGAACAGAGCCCATCTGGCCTGACGTGGTGTCAATCTCTTGGCCTCAGAAAGGTAGGTCAGATTCTTGTGGTCCGTCAGGATGAGAACCGGAACCACCGAACCCTCGAGCAAGTGCCTCCATTCTTTAAGGGCCTGCACGATGGCCAATAACTCCCTGTCACCAATCTGATAGTTGCACTCCGCGGAAGACAGTTTCCGGGAGTAAAACCCACAAGGAAGCAGAGGACCCTCTGGTGTTCTACGCTGAGACAGAAGGGCGCCTACTCCCGTCTCAGACGCGTCCACCTCGAGGACAAAGGGCAACCCAGGGTTGGGATGCGACAGAATCGGAGCCGACACAAAGGCGGACTTTAGGGCCTCAAAAGCTCGGATGGCCTCGAGCGGCCAGACCTGGGAATTACTGCCCTTCCTGGTCAGATCCGTGAGAGGCTTGGCCAGCATGGAAAAGTCCCTGATGAACTTCCGATAATAATTGGCGAAGCCCAAAAAGCGCTGCAGGGAACGAAGACCACTGGGCTGGGGCCACTGTAAGACAGCCGAAACCTTCTCAGGATCCATGGAGAACCCCTCAGCGGAAATGATGTAACCTAAGAAGGTTACCTGGGATCGGTGAAATTCGCATTTCTCAAGCTTACCGAACAGCTTGTTCTCTCGTAACCGTTGCAACACTCGTCTGACATCCAGAATGTGGGCCTCCATGGATTCAGAATATACCAAGATGTCATCCAAATAGACTACCACACACTGCTGCAACAGGTCACGGAAAACATCGTTGATGAATTCCTGAAAGACTGCGGGCGCATTGCACAACCCAAAGGGCATAACCAAGGATTCGTAATGACCGGTCCTGGTGTTAAACGCGGTCTTCCACTCATCGCCCGCCTTGATCCTTACCAGGTTATATGCCGCCCTCAGGTCGAGTTTGGTAAAGACCGTGGCCCCTTTAAGGCGATCGAACAGCTCGGAAATCAAGGGTATCGGGTAAGCGTTCTTGATCGTGATGCGATTGAGACCCCTGTAATCGATGCAAGGCCTCAACTCACCGTCCTTCTTTTTCACAAAGAAAAATCCAGCCCCTGCCGGGGACGAAGATTTGCGAATGTGTCCGCGTGAAAGCGCCTCCCTCACGTACTCCTCCATGGCCTCATTCTCCGCTACCGACAGTGGATAGACTTTGCCACGAGGAGGAACGGCACCAGATTGTAACTCTATGGCACAATCGTATGGGCGGTGCGGAGGTAGGGCAACCGCGCGCACCTTATCGAATACATCCCGGTACTCCTCATATTCAGGAGGCAATAGAGAGTCCGAGGAAGTACACAGCAACTTGACAGACCCATGGATGCAACTAGCCCCACACTGCGGTGACCACGAGAGGATCTCGACCGATCTCCAATCGAAAGTCGGATTATGCTTCTGGAGCCAGGGGTACCCCAAGACCACCGAGTAGTGTGGAGACGAAATAACCTGGAGGCAGACCGACTCTCTGTGAACGGCACCAATGGCTATCCCCACTGGAAGGGTCTCATGAGTCACGTGTGGCGGCAGAAGGGGTCTGCCGTCTATCGCCTCAAGAGCCAGTGGGGAACCTCGAGCCTGCAGAGGAATGGAATTGGCGGCAGCGAACACACTATCAATGAACAAACCACCAGCACCAGAGTCCACCAACGCCTGGGTCGTCACCGAGCCCCCGACCCAGGAGAGGACAACAGTGATCAGTGGTTTGTCAACACGGGAAACCGGGGACGAGGAGACTCCACCCAAGATCTGCCCCCGACAGGATCTCAGGGTACGAGCGTTTCCCGGACGGTTCGGACATGCCAACCGAAAATGCCCACCGAGACCACAGTACATGCATCGGCCCTCGCGTCTCCGGAGTGCCCTCTCCCCCTCGGACAGGCGAGCAAACCCCAGCTGCATGGGTTCACCCCCAGACAAGTCATCCCCAGGAGGCGTGGGAGGAGAGGGAGGCACGGGTGGGACAGCAAACGTAGGCACCAACCTGTTAGAAGACCTCCGCAGGTTCTCCTTAAAGGAAGGTCTCTCCCTGAGTCTGGTGTCAATCAAAATCAGGAAAGAAATAAGAGACTCGAGCTCAACTGGTAGGTCCTTAGCTGCAACCTCATCCTTCAAGGCATCCGAGAGACCATGAGAGAAAGCAGCGACCAGAGCCTCATTATTCCAGCCCACCTCTGCTGCCAGGGTACGAAACTCAATGGCGTATTCAGCTACGGATCGTGAACCCTGTCTGATGGACATAAGGAGCTTCGCAGCAGAGGCAGCACGAGCCGGCACATCGAATACCTTCCGAAGAGAAGCAACAAAACCGGAAAACTCGGCAACCACCGGATTGTTGTTCTCCCATAAAGGGCTGGCCCAGGCCAAGGCCTTGTCCGAGAGCAGCGAGATCAAGAAGCCCACCTTTGATCTCTCAGTAGGAAAGGCATGTGGCAGCAAATCGAAATAAATGCCCACCTGGTTAAGGAAACCTCGGCACTGAGTTGGCTCTCCCCCAAAGCGCTGTGGAAGAGGGGCAGAACCGGTCATACCCCGAAACACCGCAGGCGCAACAACAGGTGTCGGGGTAGACTCTGGAGCAACAACCGGAGCGGCAGTAGGAGCGAGCCCAGGAGCGACAACCGACCCATCGGCAACGGGAGCGAAATGAGCCGTGCGTTCAAGCAGGGTTTGCAACGCCACAGCGAACCGACCCAACAGGTGATCCTGCTGATCAAGTCTGGCAACCAGCGTGGGTAGCGAGGATGGCCCTGTACCGTCAGAATTCATGGCTTGGTCCTAATGTCACGGAACCATGAACCAGACGTACAACAAGAGATAAGTGAAAATAAGAAGGCTTTATTGAAAATAAAGCTGTAAAGCAAAAGTCCAAACGGATGGTGAAACCGAGCAGAGTCTTTGCGAAGCCAGAGGTCAGGAACCAGAAGGGTAGTCAGACGAAGCCAGGATCAGGAACCAGCAGGGTAGTCAGACGAAGCCAGGATCAGGAACCAGCAGGGTAGTCAGACGAAGCCAGGATCAGGAACCAGCAGGGTAGTCAGACGAAGCCAGGATCAGGAACCAGAAGCAGCAGCAGTCTTAGGAGCATGTGAACACAAGAGGACCAAGCAAGGAACTGAAGCCACAGACCTCCTATATATATGAGCTAGGCATCCAGCTCCTCCCAGGGGAAGGAGGAGCCGCAGGGTGGAAGGCTACAAGAAACCCAGGACCCAAGATGGCCGCCAGCACATGTCAAACGAAGGAGAGCAGCAAGCAGGTAAGACCATGACACTAGGTTTGTGGATTCTCGCATTATCCGCGGTTCTCTTCAGTACCTCGTTCATTGGGAGGGTTATGGTCCTGAGGAGAGGATGTGGGTCCCAGTGGCGGACATTAAGGCCACTCGTCTCATCAGGGCTTTCCATAGGTCTCATCCTGAGAAGGTGGGCTCTGAGTGTCCGGAGTCCACCCGTAGAGGGAGGGATACTGTCAGCGCCAGTTCTGTGAGAAGCTCTGGCAGACGTTCTTCTCTACCTCTTGTATGATGTTCTTTGTTTTGGTTTCACTTTCTTATGTCCTTTCCTTCTGCCAGGTGTCACTTATTTAGACATAATCGTCTTCCTTTATATTCCCTCCCATACTGCCTCACTTTGCGGTTTATACTACTTCCTGGATGAAGTGTTCACTGCTGGAGGCTGCGTCTGCTGTTTGCTCAGATAAGTCCTTTACTTTATTGTGTTTGCTTGCTGGCTTGACCCTGACTCCCTCCGTATTAAGTGCAGGGAGCCGGTGGTCGTGTCCCCTCACTATTATAGGGTTTTCAGGTGTCACACAGGCTTAGGTACGTGGGCATGCAATCGTCTACCATCGAGACCCTTGTATGTGCATAGCGGTCAGGGAGAGCTCTTAGGGTTTTATAGGGCTCACCTATAAGCTCCTTAGTTTGGGATCAAGCCAGTAGCTCGTTAATTTATTAGTTCCAGCTATCTGCAAATCTCATCCATGACACGTCTCCAACATTGTTGGCGGCCATCATTTCTGCTTAGTGTGAATCGACTTTCATCAGTGTACAGCACTGAGGCCCAGTGGTCCCTCGTCCAGCATAGATGCTCCCTGGCCCATCCAAGACAATGATGCCTGTGCCTGGTGGTGTGGTCAGGTGCCCTTGCCGGTCGTCTAGCATGCAGACCAAACTGATGTAAATGGTTTTGAATGGTCTGATGTGACATTGGGTGCCTCTCAACTCTCCTAAATGCCTGGAGTTGTGTGGCATTCATCATCTAGTTCCACGGGGCATTGTTCACAATGAAGCGGTCATCAGTGTGGGATGAGGCCAAAGACTGCTGGTATCCAGGGAAACAGGGGAAGGGGTACCACCTTTAACTCACCCTTGGCCCCTTTACCCAACCTTGACCCATAACAAAAGACACTGACAACTGTATAATTTTATTGCTGGATGGTGATCGGCCACAGCTTCTTTATTAAAGCGGCAAACCTTAATAAACCATAATATCGGAGCGGTATGCCAAAGGCTGGACTCCCAGCGGGCAAGTTAAACTGTATTCATCAGAGCGGTCTGCCAACCGCTGGACTCCCAGCGGGCAGTTACGCCATCTGCTACCACCATATCTCCGCTGTACTCAAATGCCGCCAGCTGTGACTTCATAAACTCTACCAGAATTCGCAGCTCTCAAAAGCCGTAATCATCGGAGCAATATCCAAAACCGCTGGACTCTTAAGAATAGAAAAAACAAAACAGAATAACCAAGTATCCATAACTGCTCAGAACCGTGCACCTCGACCCACCTCCCAAGAATAACCGCAAAGGGAGGGAGGGAGGGAGGGCCAATCTGCTTCCACTTGCAAGAGGAAGTGACCAGAACAGAGAGGAGGTATATGTGAGCTTCAGAATTTCCTGCATCGCCCCCATCCTGTCTAAGGAGGATCCTCAGTGAATTAACCCTTAATGACCCTAATCTGTAACCTACTTAACCATTACTAAGACGGGGCCAGCTCCCTAAACGCCCCTAAGGGGAAAAGGGGGAGGGGGGAGGACCATCAGTCCCTAAGTACCCTCCATATACAGTCGGGCGCTTGCCAGGACGTCCACTTCTTTGCCTTTCTGTGACTCTTCCTGTCTCTCTATATCTCTGTTGTACTCTTGATCAATTGTCAGGTGTTGTCTTGGCCTCATGATGTCAAAATGTGAACAGCATGATGAGGAGGACTGTTTAAAAGGGTTGTCTCATCTGAGACAATGGTGGCATATCGCTAGGATATACCCCTATTGTCTGATAGGTGCGGGTCCCACCACTGGGACCTGCACCAATATCGAGAACGGAGCTTGCCAAAGTGGTGGCTGTAGGACTCCGGTCCGGCCAGCACCAAGTTCTCTCCCTGCATGATGGAAGAGCATCACGCATGACCAGACACCTCTCCCATTCTCTTGTCTGGGCCTAACGGAAATAGCTGAGCCAGCCATATATATATATAGAAAAGGAAAATAATGGCGGCACCGGAAAAAACACAAGGAGGGTGCTAAGTCCAGGGATGTAGCAGCTTACCCCGTCAATAAGAGATGAAAAACGGACAGCACTCCAGGTAAAAGATAGTGGTGTTTATTCACCCATGTGGATGGCCATCCACATGGGTGAATAAACACCACTATCTTTTACCTGGAGTGCTGTCCGTTTTTCATCTCCTATATATATATATATATATATATATATATATATATATATATATATACACAGTATATATATATATTATCCCTGTAGTGCCAGTATACATAATTAGAGATTCTTATGCAACAAGGTTAACAAGGTTTTATGCACATCTGCGAAGATATAATGTAAAATTACATCAGATGACAAAGTGAAAGCTCCTAACAGATTGTACCGGGGTAAAAGAGTTTAGTAACACAACTCTGGGGTTTTACATAAGCAGAAGGGCCATGGCAGGTGGGGCTTCAGCTTCCTGCTCTGCTAGAGCAGGCAGGAAAGTTTTATTTCATTCGAGAGCAGAGCGCACTGAAGGATCCTCTGGCACCACCTTCAGATGTGGAGAGGAATGCGCTCTTTGCGGTCATACAGGCCCCTGAATACAGTTATGTGACATAACTGTATTCCGGGCTGTGACGGAGTCCAGGGCAGGAGGCTAAATTACTGCCCCCTTGCAGTCTTGCAGAGCGCCGCCTGAGGCCACCGTCTCACTTTGCCTCATGAGCGGTGCGCCCCTGTATAGGAGGGACTTATAGATCTGCCTTATTTCTACTAAGAGCACTATGTGGGGCCTTATTACTACTGAGGGGTCTGTAGAGAGCTTTTCTTTACCACTGGGGGAACAATAAGGTGGCCTTATTTGTACTGGGGGCTCTGAGAGGGCATTATTAATACTGGAGGGCTCTTCTACTAATGGAGGCACTCTTGGGGAGCATTATCACTGTTGGGGGCACTGTAGGGGGCAGTATTACTAATAAGGGCATTCTAGAATGGAATTACTATTGGTGGGACTTTGAGGAGCACTATTACAATGGGGAGGACTATCTGTATGGCACTCATTTTTCTTCAGGGTAGTATTTGGGGGTTCAGACTTCTGGTTGGGGGATGATGATAGAAATGTTATAAAGCTTAGATGTCTGTGTGTCAAACTCTGCAAAGACGAAACATGGCTGAAAGAAGTTGTCCAGACCGAATCGAGAAGATGATGACAGAGAAGATCTACATCAGAGGAGATGTCACCTGTGAGGCCCTGGATGTGAGAGGTATGTGTATAGCAAGTACAGTAAAATGCGGTGTGCGGAGGGAGGGTCGACTTAGAAAATTAGGCCATATTCATTGGGGCTTGGGCCCGGATCTTTTGAGACCCTAGCAATGCCCCCTGCACTGAGCTATTAGTGTCCCTCATATCACTACTAGGGGTGACTGACACCAGCAGTTGGGGCAGTATGTCATTCTACAGCAAAGGCAGGATTGAAGTGCTAACCAAGAGGCCTTCATACTTGAACGCGACTATTGTTGGGTCCCACACAGAATCTGAATTGGTCAATATGGTTCCAGTCTATAGGTTTCTCATTCATAACACCACTCCAAACAAAAGTGACGCTGGCTGTCAATGGCAGGACACATAATGGGTGCGATGATATCAAATATTCTTCTGCAAACTGCTTGGAAATGCTCCAGGCAGAGGTGTATAATGAAGATGCCACTTGTGTCTTGACTCCTGGGATGTAAGATTCTCTGGCTCACTGAGCCACTTAACCCTGTATACCCCAATAAAGACAGGACCACATGATTTGGTATAAAAGGCCGTAGCTTAATTTTATTAACCAAATAAATTACCAAGTATTATACATACCAATAGTAAAACACAAAACCAGGCCAATATTAACCAAACATTATTCCCACAACAATCCAACATTAATTCACCATCAAACCAACATGTAACTTTCTTTGAACTGAAGGGATCCTAGAAGGCAATACAATTAACTAGATTCGCCCCTAGCGAACCTCCTCACATGATCCAGGTTTAATCCAACTTTTACCCTCGGCCGCACTCTCCGACCCAAGGGCACCAACTCTTGGAATTAAATCCCTGCCAGGCTATTACCCCAAACAGGATCCCCCAGCTTGCCATTCACCACAACGTCCTAGATGCACACCGCAAGAGATATAGCCATGCACCTAGTCCCAGTTTTGCATCCCAGGATCCCTATTTTAACCTGCCACAAGACGAACATAGGTGTCCCCTCACCTATGCTCGTCCCTCCACACCTTGAAGGCCATTTCCAAGCCGTCCTGCAACCCGAGCTCCACATATCCATCCCAATGTCGTTCAAATGAACCCCATCACGCCTCAAAAACATAGCGGATGCCCCTTCCAATTCCTTATGCCTCACCACAAAACCGCCCTGTCTCCTCACGAAACGGCCAACCTCCCAATTCACCTTAGCCCGTGCCCAGTTGACCTTGTCAACAGACCTCGCCATTCTCCACACGCGCCTAGCAACTATATCCGACCAAACCACCAACAATACCGGAAAATCCGCCCACAACCTCAACAAATCTAACTTGATGTCCCGAACAACATCCCAGGTTCGACGGACGGCCAAGTCGTTACCCCCAACGTGTAACACCACTATATCCGGTGGCCGATCCAACAACACGTGATAACAAAATTCCGGGAGCACCCACCCACACAAGAAACCCTGTATACCTATCCAACGAAACTGCAAATCACTGACTCCAAAACCCAACTGCCGACCGTTCAAACGCACGTCCGCTCTGGGAGCCCCCCAATACACGTACGAGTGACCAAAAACCCAGGCCAAACACGGAACGGACCCTGGAGAAAAACAAAAAACAAACACAATCAGTCAGCAACAAACCACACCAACCCTTTAGCCTAAACCCACCAAACAAACAGCCCCCACACGCCCCCCCTTCAGCCTACATGTAACAGCAAATGCGTACGGATGTATGACCGTAAGCTTGTGGACTCCCACCTACCGATGCGCCGAATCACAGCCCCCCCCAGGCCCCACCTCAAGGCCTCAGTGGCTACACCTATCCTGAACGAACGGGACGCAAACTCACTAGCCAGCAGACCTTCTGCCGCCAAACATTTCCGGAATACCGCCACAAACTGAAAACGAGACAAAGCCGCCCCTTTTTGATGCACTAACAACGGCCCCGGAATATCCGGCCTCACCGCCAAAAAGTCTTCAACACATCGAACCGGGCAAACCACCGACTCCCCCAGAGATCGCAAAACAAAGTGAGTGTCCCTGCCCTCAGGATCCGTTTTAGATTTCTGCAAGAAACACCGTAACCCATCTGAACACACTGCCACGTCATTCCTCTGCAAACCACCTGCCCCAAGTTTACTCCGCGCTACCAACTCAGAAACCCTAAAAGCGCCAAAAAACGCCAACGAAAAAGCCGCTCGAAACAAGTGCACTTCATAACCAGCTACACACAGCGCACCCACCTGCCACCACAGACGCAACAACAAGTCGTAAGATACTGGGCGTCGCTTGTCCTTGGTATGAGTAGACCTCCGAAAACCTTTCAACACCTGACGCACCAGGAAACACTGCGACACTTCCCTCAAACCCCGCATGCGCAACCAAAAAGCTACCGCCGACACCCTCTTAGCCACCACCGAATAAGACCGTCAGTGAAAGCCAAACCCACAAAATAAATTAACAGCACCCGGAAATCATCTGCCGTCTGGCACCCCCCAACCTGCTCTATCAACCGTTCCCACAATGACCACACAGAAGAATACGCAGACCACGAACCGGGACTCACTGATTGCCGAATCAATGCTACGGCGACCCCAACGCCACGCTCCAAATCCACTGAGGACAAGGCCGCCCCTGCTCCGCTGCCTCCGGCACCAATCAACGAAAACGATCCCACTGAAAACGAGAGAGAGCGTCAGCCATCGAATTGTCCACACCCGGCACATGAACGGCAACAAAGCACGCATTCAACAGCAAACCCCGCAAAACCAAATGCCTAAGCAAACGAATAGCGGGCGGCGAACTAGCAGATTGTGAATTAATGGCCTGAACCACATGTTGTCACAGCAGAAACGCACCCGCCGTTTCCGCAACAGATCCCCCACAATTCAACAGTCACAATAATAGGTAACAACTCCAGCAACGCCAAATTGGAAAGGAAACTTGCCCTGCGCCAATCATGAGCCAACTGAGCCAAATATCGCCAAAACCACGATTGAAATTTCTTTCGAGAGCCACATTTTTAAAACCTAAAATATTGCGTCAACAGTACCAGTGATGACTATTAGGGCTCATGCACACGACCGTGTGCCCGCCGTTGCCATATTGCAGGCCGCATACGGCGGGTCCGCAATACACGGGCACTGGCTGTGTGCAGCCTACATCAAGGACCCATTCACTTCAATGGGTCCAGGATCCGGGATATGAGTGCTACAGAGTGCTTCCGTGGTGCTTCTGGCTGTGCCACCGCACCGCAAAAAAGTAGCGCATGCACTACTTTTTAGCGGTGCGGGGGCACAGCCAGAAGCACCACGGAAGCACACTGTAGCACTCATATCCAGGATCCTGGACCCATTGAAGTGAATGGGTCCATGATGCATCATGGACCCATTCACTTCAGCATGCGCTACTTTTTGTGGTGCGGGCAGTCGGATGTGGATCGCGAACCCCATTCAAGTGAATGGGTCCGCGATCCTCATGCAGCTGCCCCATGGTCTGTGTCCATGCATTGCGGACCGCTATTTGCGGTCCACAGCACAGGCACGGCGCCCTTACATTCGTGGGCATGAGCCCAGAATGTGTTTTTACATACTTTTATATGTACTTTCTTTTATTTGGATGTTGATTATTATTTCATTTTATCTTTATCACTTTTTATTTGTCTTTATCATTTTTACTTGTCTGCAGATGTGGATGTAATGTGGATGACGCACTTATGGGGGATATCTGTGGATGACGCACTTATGGGGGATATCTGTGGATGACGCACTTATGGGGGATATCTGTGGATGACGCACTTATGGGGGATATCTGTGGATGACGCACTTATGGGGGATATCTGTGGATGACGCACTTATGGGGATATCTGTGGATGACGCACTTATGGGGGATATCTGTGGATGACGCACTTATGGGGGATATCTGTGGCTGACGCACTTATGGGGGATATCTGTGGATGACGCACTTATGGGGGATATCTGTGGATGACGCACTTATGGGGGATATCTGTGGATGACATAAGATGCTATATATGTGTCATCCACAGATATCCCCCATAAGTGCCCTCCATAGATATCCCCCATAAGTGCCCTCCACAGATTTCCCCCATAAGTGCCCTCCACAGATATCCCCCATAAGTGCCCTCCACAGATATCCCCCATAAGTGCCCTCCACAGATATCCCCTATAAGTGCCCTCCACAGATATCCCCCATAAGTGCCCTCCACAGATATCCCCCATAAGTGCCCTCCACAGATATCCCCCATAAGTGCCCTCCACAGATATCCCCCATAAGTGCCCTCCACAGATATCCCCCATAAGTGCCCTCCACAGATATCCCCCATAAGTGCCCTCCACAGATATCCCCCATAAGTGCCCTCCACAGATATCCCCATAAGTGCCCTCCACAGATATCCCCCATAAGTGCCCTCCACAGATATCCCACATAAGTGCCCTCCAGTAAGTAAAGTAATGTATTAGTGGGGGAAAGGGAGGAGGCAGGGACACTTGCGGCGGGGCCGGTGCAGTGCCCGGCGCTGTGCACACACCGGGGGCAGCTCCTACCTTTCTGCTGCAGGACATTTCGCTCCTCCTGAGCGGCGGCCTCTTCACCACTCGTCACATGGCCGGCAGTGGGCAGCCGAACTAGAGCGCCGCTGCCCGCCCTTCTGCTGCTGTGCGCAGCGTGACATCTCTAACTCCGTCATGCGCCTCCTGCCCCGTCTGCCTGCTTCATTCATAAAGTGCAAGGACCAGACAGATGGGGCAGGAGGCGCATGACGGACATTTTGCAAGCAGCTTGAGCGGCGCGATATGGCTGCGCGGCCGCCCACCCGCCAGCCCGCACCAAAGAGCCGCATTGAAGGATCTAAAGAGCCGCTTGTGGCTCGCGAGCCGCACTTTGCCGACCACTGCCATAGGCAAACAACAATCAACGTAAAACTGCCCTTCCCACTTGAAACCCAACAGGTGAAAACTCTCCGGATGTATATGCAGCAAATGAAATGCCGCCTCTATATCTGTTTTCGCCAATAGCGCACCACAACCCAAACGCTGCACCCACGCGACCGCTTCATTAAAAGACGTATACGACACGAAACAAAGCTCCTGATCGATACCGTCGTTCACAGAACTCCCCTCCGGGTAAGACAGATGGTTAATGAGCCGAAACTTATTTGGCTCTTTCTTGGGTACCAACCCCAACGGCGATATGCGCAATGCCGGCAACGGAATATCAAAAAAACGGCCCCACTACTCTGCCCGCACTAACCTCCTTTTCAATTTTTTCCCGCACAACATCCAGCCTAGCAAGTGCATAAACTAAATTTCGAACACTCCCCCCTGCCCCAAACCGACGTACACGGAATCCTAAAACTGTCACGGAAACCGTCCCGCAACAAGACCGCCGCAGCCATCTTAGAATACCTATTTAAAAACTGAAGCATCTCTTCCACTCTCACCAGCGTCCGACCTCTTCGGAGCAGCGTCCGGTCCCCTCCCCCTTCCGCGTTTGAAACACTGGCTAAAACTGTGGGAACCCCCACATTCAGAGCACTCGTGCTTAAAACGGCAGTCAGACAGATACTTACAGTGCCCCTCGTTGAACAGCCAACAGCAACCCTTTTTGCCGCCAGAGGGCGACTCTGCCGTTGAAGTACCCCCTGACGTCCCACGAAAGGACTGAGGCCCACCCTTGGGAGCAGCCATAAGACGCATCCACAGACCTATGTCCTTGTGATCCCATCGGATACTCGGCCGTATGGCTAGCCGCTGGCGGAACTGCTCATCATAGCGCAGCCATGCCACTCCGCTAAACACCCTATACGCCTCCCCAATTGAGTCCATATAACCAAAAAGCGCGGAGCAATGCTCCGGCGCCTTGTCCCCAATCACGCTGGCCAATATAGCAAAATCCTAGAGCCAATTCGAAAACGTGCGCGGTATCAACCGATACCGACGTCTCTCCTCCTCCTCCCTCCTGCTCTCATCCGGCTTCACTCTATCCAGATTAAACTTTTCTAACGGCAGCAGCGAAAAAATCTCCACGTATTCATCCCTGTGAATCTTCTCCCTAACCTCCGGCTTCAAATGAGACCCCAACGGCCCCTCAAAACACACATACCCCTCCCCTTTAGCCGCATCTGCCAACCTCACCAACTCAGCAGACCCAGCCTGGACCGTGCAAGACGCCGACACCGCTGCCACGGGCACAACCGCTGTCGGCTCCACAAGTACCGCAGGAACAGAACTCCCCCCAACCCCCACTGACCGCTCAGCCAACCCAACAGATTCCAAACTGACCCTATCCGTCGGCGCCCAAACCTCCGCAGGAGAAGGCACCACTCCCGATCCAAACTGCGCCAACAAAACCGCCAAACCATCCAGCAAGTCCCTTACCGCCCCACCGCCCCCAGCAACCTGCGACACAACTGGCCCCCCGATATCCCCCCAACCCCACCACGCTGAGCCCCACTCTCACCTGGCGGTCCTTGGGGCGGGATCCCAACAGCCGCAGACCGCCTTCTTCCGTATTCCTGCACGACCCTGGAACCGTCAGCCGCCGCATCCGGCTCAGCCGCAGTCCAGTACGATGCCTCGCGTCCGTCTTCCGAATCTTGGGACACCTCACCGTCCTCCACCGAACGCCGCGACGGTGACTTGCCTCCGCGTCACTCTAGAGCAAGGTCACTTTCTTCATCCCTCTCTTCATCTGACCCACCAGAAAGCGGCCGCACCACACGGTCTTCCACTGCAGCTGCCGTACCTTTCTATTCATTTCCAGCAGCTCGTCTTCCCTGGAGGCTCCCTCCCCCCACCTCTGCCAGCCTTGGGGGAGGAGCCGCAGCAGTCTCTCTGTTCTCTCTGCGAGTTGAGTACCTCCGGCTTCCACTAGAGGGCCTCGGTGCCTGCACCACCTCCATCCTGGATCCACTGGCTGCCCGCCTGTCAGCACTGATTCCTGCTGCTATAGCCGACCTGGAGCCCACTCGCCGGCCCTGCGCAGCGTCTCCGTTCCCAGGTGAGTGCCCAGCCAGGTCCCTGCCCCTGACTACCGGCAGGGGACCCGCCGCAACCGCTTCTTCAGCAACACCCGACGCCTGAGAGTGAGAGCGGGGGCAGACCCATCCCCCTCTCGCTGTGCCCGACCGCTGGGCAGGATTCCTCCCAGTGCGGCTGCCGGCAGCACTAGCACCACTGCCCTGCAGACGCGCTGGAGGGTCCCTGAGGGGACTCCTAAGGCGCGGCCGGACACGCGATGTGTATTCGGGGCTCAAACGCTCAGGGGGCCTGGATCTCCTAGCCCGCTCCCTACCGACTGGGACTGACTCCTCCTGCCTGCCGCCCTGTAACGCCGCCCATAATGTCTCCTGTAGCCACTGCTCACCATTGCTGGCCGCAGCAGTCCTAACCTGCTCGATGGAGGACATGATGGCACACGCATAACTTCCTTCCCTCAGATCAAACTGCCTACAAACTCCTCCCCCAAACCCTTAAATCTATGGCGCAAAAATGCTACTCCTCCCCCACCAATCTCCTCCCATCACCTAACCTTGCCCTACTATTAATCCTGTGTGCCATCACCTTCCATGTGCTTTTCGGATGTGGGCAACAAAAATCTAGGAGCTGCTTGTGCTTGTCGATTGAACAAATGATCTTCTCTGCTGGTAGTTTGTCTGGGCCACCCATAGCCTGTTTGCTATGTGTGCATGTCCTCACATAACCTCTGCTCCCAACACCTCCTAACAGCTTGGTCAGAACGGCCTAGATGCCAGGCAATTCATCAAAATGACCACACTGCTTCTCTCAGTCCAATAATGTATCCCCTCTCCAAGTCTGTCAACTGGGAAAAAATGTCTTGAAGCGTGTTACAGAGGCATGTCTAGCAGTCAATGATCTCTCACCAAGAGGTACACTCAGTGCTGGACTGCCCATCTGTCAATTCCAGCAAA
This sequence comes from Bufo bufo, assembly GCF_905171765.1. NCBI lineage: Eukaryota > Metazoa > Chordata > Amphibia > Anura > Bufonidae > Bufo > Bufo bufo. The sequence continues at coordinate 391,816,660 of NC_053391.1, forward strand.
TGGCAGATGGGCTGGTGCTGGTTTAGGCGGCCTGCCAGGGCATCAAGTCAAAAACATCTGTAGTGGCAGCTGTAGATACAACTGTATCGCTATCCTCAGAACGACAATACAGTTAAATGGTGTGATGGGGCATTTACTCTCATAAGCCGCAGGGTCTAGAGCCTGTGAGGCAGAACAGGTGGTTGCAAAGCAATGATATCACTGTGTCCATCTGTGATGGGCCTCAGGCGGTTGCAGTAATGTCATTGCAATAATGTAGGTAGCACAATGACTTCATAGTGACCACCTGTGCCGAGGTGTGGACATGTCAGGCCACAGGAGGCATTATAACTACGGGAGAATACAAGGTGGCATTATACCTACTGGAGGCAATACAGGGGGACATAATAAGTACTGGGACAATACACAGGGCATTATAACTACTAGGGCCACTACAAGGTGACATTATAAGTACTGTGGCAATAAAGAAGGGCATTATTATTATTGGGTACTATATTGAGGGTACTACTACTAATGGGGGCACCTTCAGGTAGCATTAGCACTGTAGGGGGCAATATTAGTAATGAGGGCACCCTGGGAGACAATTGTAATTGGTGAGAATTTTGAGAGCACTATTAGTATGGGGGGCTACTGCATGTGTATGGACCTGTTATTTCTTCAATATAGTTTTTGTGGGCATTGGGGAGCACAATCAGCACAGTATTGAGGATAGCAGCAGGATAACACTGTTGGAGCACCAGTGAGAAATCTAAGATATCTGTGAAGCAAACTCTGCAGAGATGAGATATGACTGAAAGATGTCATCATGGTGGTCTGCTCCCAATGATGTTTTGACCTCTTTGTAAAATGTGTTATTGCATTGCATTTAAGGCAATTCTCTGGCTATTGAAAAGTAGTGATACTTGTGAATTTGCCTATAAAAACACAATGGAAAAGATATGAAAAAAATCTGAACAAGGGGTAGCATGCTTGAGCTTGCTGAAAATAGAGATGTCATTTTTAAAGTAAAATATATTCACCTGGAGAAAATGAATGATCACATTAGCTTTAGTGTTTGGCAGGTAATTCTTGCTCACATTGCTCTTATGTTTCGTCTGTAAATATAGGACCACTGGAAAATGTGCCCTCTATTAAATATTAATCACCATGGAACCACCGGTGATAGATCTGGATTTAGTTGGCACAACCTGCCTGAACCTGGTTTGATTTAAAGAACGATTTGGAATTTCAAGTCACTTTTCCTGTGGGCTGCTGTTCAGACAGTCAACTACGAGTCTCTCTGCTGCTCTAAGGATGACAAATGGAAAATCAATTCTTCTTCAAGATTGTCTCTCTAGATCCTACAGATTTATAGCCTTGTAGAAAACTCTTAATGTGAACAATTACTGACTTGTCTGCTCCCACTTACTGAGCCCCGCTCCCAGACTCCCTCTTTCTCCTCATACCTGCTACATAAATTGTCTGCAATACTGATAGGACACTGGATTACACTATAATAGACACAGCAGGGAGTTTCTCAGGTATCTAACCGTTCTAACGCGTGTATACTAAGGTACATCTGAGCTATATCTAATGGCCGGCGGATGTTGGTTGTTCTGATGATGCTGAATAAATGGTAGATGGAAACATGCAAATATTGTACAGCAAAACATCACAACTTTACTGTATATACACATAATCACTGTTAAGAACAATGCATCACTTGTAACATTGCCTCATAATACATGTTTACAGTCTCTTAAGGGCACAGTATCCTAAAATGGTTGCAAGTCTTTTAAAAGGGCACAGCAAGCTTAGCGATTCTCATGGAGAGGCGATGTCTCTTTATATTGAATAACTAGCAGAGTATACGGGTATATTTCATCTATTTAATTTAATGTTTGTGTGTGTCGTTAAAATATATTGACAGTATCCCCTATAATAGTGACCTCCACAGCCCCAGTGCTGGCGCCACCTGTAAGGCGACCTAGCCAGCCGCCTAGGGCGCAATTTAGCAGGGGGCGCCGGCCCCGTGCGGTTTTAAAAAAAAAAAGCGTTGGTTAAGTGGCGGCCGGGCCGATACTGCCGCAAGTCTTTTTTTAAAGTACGGCGGCGGGCCCTCCCCCGCACCAGGCGGCTGCCGCACTGCCCGGGCTGGCGCGTCTATGATTGTGCACCGCCCGGGTGCAGCCTGAAGAGAGGGACTGACAGGAGGGAAGCGCCTCTAATGTAGCGTGGCCGAGCTCTGTTCACTTAGTGTGCACTTCCTTTCAGTCCGGCCGGGTACAGGAAACAAATGCTCCTGTACCGCGGACCGAACAGAGCTCGGCCACGCTACACTAGAGGTGTGTGGGGGGGGGGGGAATGAGAGTGACAAGGGGGGGGGGAATGAGAGTGACAAGGGAGTGTGGGGGGGAAATGAGAGTGACAAGGGAGGGGGGGGAATAAGAGTGACAAGGGAGGGGGGAGAATAAGAGTGACAAGGGAGGGGGGGAGGGGGGGATGAGAGTGACAAGGGAGGGGGGATGAGAGTGACAAGGGAGGGGGGATGAGAGTAACAAGGGAGGGGGGATGAGAGTGACAAGGGAGGGGGGGGAATGAGAGTGACAAGGGAGGGGGGGAATGAGAGTGACAAGTGAGGGGGGATGAGAGTGACAAGGGAGGGGGGAATGAGAGTGACGAGGGAGGGGGGATTAGAGTGACAAGGGAGGGGGGAATGAGACTGACAAAGGAGGGGGGGAATGAGAGTGACAAGGGAGGGGGGAATGAGAGTGACAAGAGAGGGGGAGAGAGTGACAAGGGGAGGGGTGAGAAAGAGAGTGACAAGGGAGGGGGGATAAGAGTGACAAGGGAGGGGGGAGAAGAGTGACAAGGGAGAGAGAGGGGAGAAGAGAGTGACAAGGGAGGGGGAGAAGAGAGTGACAAGGGAGGGGGAGAAGAGAGTGACAAGGGAGGGGGGGTGAAGAGAGTGACAAGGAAGGGAGGGGGGGAAGAGAGTGACAAGGGAGGGAGGGGGGAGAAGAGAGTGACAAGGGAGGGAGGGGGGGAGAAGAGAGTGACAAGGGAGGGAGGGGGGAGAAGAGAGTGACAAGGGAGTCCCCAGAGCCAGACTGCAGCCAGAGACCAGATCATCTTATTGTCCTGGTGGTAAGTAGACAATGCAATAAGTTTATTATTTAATTGTTTAGTTATTAATACTACATTAGAAACTAATTTACCTCACATTAAAAGGACACTATAGTCCCAGAACCACTACAGTTTAATGTAGTGATACTGGTGTCTATAGCCTGTTCCTGCAGAGAAAAGACACTGTGCAGTACTGGTGTTAAAGGAGCACTATAGTGCCAGGAAAACAAACTCATTTTTCTGGCACTATATAGTTGTTAGGAGTGGGGCACCCTCGTGTTCCCCTACCACTGGGCTGAAGGGGTTAAAACCCCTTCAGCCACTTACCTTTCTCCAGCGCCGGCACTGGGAACTCTTCTCCCCGATCCTCCTCTCAGCTGCGAATGCGCATTTGCTGTTCCACGTCTTCCCACTGTAATTTTCACAGTGAGAATCGCGGAAGCACCTCTAGCAGCTGTCAGGGAGACAGCTACAAGAAGCTTGATTAACCCTAAGGGAAACATAGCAGTTCTTTTAATTTAAATGCTGAGAAAGGGATGGAACATATGTGATGTCATGATATGGGCAGATCATCTGATAAAGGGGGGGGGGGGGCAGCAATTTTTATCTTGCCTACGGCGGCAAAAATCCTTGCACTGGCCCTGCACAGTCCCCCCACCCCTTAACACTGACCCCCACACAGTGCCCCACCTCCTTAACCCCTTAGGGACCGGGCTCATTTTCACCTTAAGGACCAGGTCATTTTTTGCAAATCTGACCAGTGTCACTTTATGTGGTGATAACTTTTAAATGCTTTGACTTATCCAGGCCATTCTGAGATTGTTTTTTTGTCACATATTGCACTTCATGACACTGGTAAAATTAAGTAAAACATTTTTTACCAAAATTTGGGAAAAATTAGCAAATTTCCAAGTTTCAATTTCTCTACTTCTATAATACATAGTAATACCTACAAAAATAGTTATTACTTTACATTCCCTATATGTATATTTGATGTTTGGATCATTTTGGGAATTACATTTTATTTTATTGGGGACGTTACAAGGCTTAGAAGTTTAGAAGCAAATCTTGAACTTTTTCAGAAATTTTCAAAAACCCAATTTTTAGGGACCAGTTCAGGTTTGAAGTCACTTTGTGAGGCTTATATAATAGAAACCACCTAAAAATGACCCCATTTTAGAAACTACACCCCTCAAGGTATACAAAACTGATTTTACACCCCTCAAGGTATTCAAAACTGATTTTGCAAACGTCGTTAACCCTTTAGGTGGTCCACAAGAGTTAATGGCAAATTGAGCTAAAATTTCAGAATTTCGATTTTTGGGCAAATTTTCCATTTTAATCCATTTTTTCCAGTTATAAAGCAAGGGTTAACAGCCAAACAAAATTCTATATTTATTGCCCCGATTCTGTAGTTTGCAAAAACACCCCATATGTGGCCGTAAACTACTATACGGGCAAACAGTAGGGCGTAGAGGGAAAGGTGCACTGTGTGGTTTTTGGAAGGCAGATTTTGCTGGACTGGTTTATTTACACCATGTCCCATTTGAAGCCCCCCTGATGCACCCCTAAAGTAGAAACTCCATAAAAGTGACCACATCTAAGAAACTACACCCCTCAAGGTATTCAAAACTGATTTTACAAACTATGCTAACCCTTTAGGTGTTGCACAAGAGTTATTGGCAAATGGAGATGAAATTAAAAAAAATTGGCAAATTTTCCTTTTTAATCCATTTTTACCAGTAACAAAGCAAGGGTTAACAGCCAAACAAAATGCTATATTTATTGCCCCGATTCTGTAGTTTGCAGAAACACCCCATATGTGGCCGTAAACTACTGTACGGGCACACAGTAGGGCGTTTAGGGAAAGGTGCACAGTTTGGTTTTTGGAAGGCAGATTTTGCTGGACTGGTTTATTTACACCATGTCCCATTTGAAGCCCCCATGATGCACCCCTAGAGTAGAAACTCCATAAAAGTGACCCCATTTCAGAAACTACGGGATAAGGTGGCAGTTTTGTTGGGACTATTTTTAGGGTACATATGATTTTTGGTTTATCTATATTACATTTTTGTGAGGCAAGGTTACCAAAAATATAAATTCTGAAATTTCATCTCCATTTGCCATAAACTGTTGAGGAACGCCTAAAGGGTTAATAAAGTTTGTAAAATCAGTTTTGAATACCTTGATGGGTGTATTTTCTTATATGGGGTCGCTTTTATGGAGTTTCTACTCTAGGTGTGCACCAGGGGGGCTTCAAATGGGACATGGTGCCAAAAAAAAAAGGCCATCAAAATCTGTCTTCCAGAAACCATACGGCGTTCCATTGCTTCTGCGCCCTGCTGTTTGGTCATACAGTAGTTTACGACCACATATGGGGTGTTCCTGCAGAATCAGGGTAATAAATATTGTTTTGTTTGGCTGTTAACCCTTGCTTTGTTAGGAAAAAAACGGATTAAAATGGAAAATTTTCCAAAAAATTGCTGTTTTGGCACCGTTTTTATTTAATTTTTTTGACCGTGTTCATCTTAGGGGTTAGGTCATGGGGTATTTTTATAGAACAGATTCTTACGGATGCGGCGATACCTAATATGTCTACTTTTTATTTATTTATTTATGTTTTACACTATATTATCTTTTTATGAACAAAAGAAAACATTTTAGTATCTCCATAGTCTAAGAGTCCTTTTTAAAAAAAAATTTTTAGCCAATTATCTTAGGTAGGGTCTCATTTTTTGCGGGATGAGAGGACGGTTATATTGGCACTATTTTGGGGGGCATATGACTTTTTGATCGCTTGCTATTACAATTTTTGTGATGTAAGGTGACAAACAAATACCTTTTTTTGCACCGTTTTTATTTTATTTTATTGACCGTGTTCATCTGAGGGGTTAGGTCATGGGATATTTTTATAGAGCAGATTCTTATGGACGTGGCGATACCTAATATGCAAACAATTCAAGCCTGTTAAGGCTAATGACCTCTCTTATCCCAGATAATAAAACTTAACTTTTAAGTCTACTAAGATTCCTGAGTAAAATAAATGTGAGCACTACGAAGTTAAAACTTTCTGATGTCCTGTCAGTATTTAAGCAGTAATGTCCTAACTAGCATGTGAACCTGAGGTGCACATCCCATTCATTCACACACTATATTGCTGTATTCACAGACACATGTAGTATCGTACTATCTATTTTGCCATGGAAGATTCCACATGCAGACACTAAATGTGTTGAAGACTTGATATAGCAATCTTACTGAAGGCTGACACTGACAAAGATCTCAGAACCTAAAACATGAGACTGTCCCCCAACATGCTTCGCCAGCTAATCTGGCTTCATCCGTTACCCCTGATGAAGATCAGAGAGATCAACTTCTCCCATATACCGCTTGTAGTCGATGATACAATCGGGCTTGAGGACCATTGCCGCGGTACCTCGCACAGGGACAGGGGTGATGCCGTTACTGTGAATTGTGGACAGTACAAGGACATCCCTCTTGTCCTTATATCTGACCAGCAACAGGTTTCCACTGGTAAGGGCACAGGTCGCACCCCTGGCGATAGGTTCCTGGAGGGGGTAGATAGGGAGGCCGCGTTGATTTTTCCGCACGATCCCACAAGTGGACGTGGATCTGGCGGCAAGGGACTGGAACAAGGGGATACTAGTATAAAAGTTATCCTCGTACAGGTGGTAACCCTTATCTAGCAGTGGGTGCATAAGGTCCCACACAAGTTTGCTGCTAACACCCAGAGTGGGGGGACATTCTGGGGGTTCAATACGGGAATCTCGCCCCTCGTACACACAAAACTTGTAAGTGTACCCTGAGGTACTCTCACAAAGTTTGTACAGCTTCATGCCACACCTCGCCCGCTTTGAGGGAATATACTGGCGGAAAATGAGTCTCCCCTTGAAAGCAATGAGAGACTCATCAACCGCGACCTCCCTTCCAGGTACATAGGCCTGCACAAATTTGGCCCCAAAGTGATCGATGACCGGCCTGATTTTGTACAGGTGGTCAAAGGCAGGATCACCTTGGGGGGGAGATGCTGCATTATCTGCATAATGCAGGCATTTCAGGATGGCCTCAAACCGGGTATGTGTCATGGCCGTACTGTAAAGTGGGGTCTGGTAGAGGAAGTCCCCACTCCAGTAATGCCTGACACTAGGTTTTTTGACTAGGCCCATGTGCAGCACAAGGCCCCAAAACGTCCTCATCTCGGCTGCACTGACAGGAGTCCAGCCACCGGCCGTAGCCAAAAAGGAGCCTGGGTGTTGAGCAACAAACATTTGGGTGTACAGGTTCGTCTGCTCCACCATCAGATTTACAAAGTCGTCACTGAAAAAAAGACTAAAATAGTCATATTCAGTGAAGCCCACTGTGGAAATCTGGATTCCTGGTTGGCCTGCAAAATCAGGAATCGTGGGCTCAAAATGCTCTGGGGTACACCAGATAAGTTCACCAGCCGGGGCCTCTGGTTGATTGATCTGGTGGGCCGGAAAACTAGTACGAGCCCTAGAGCTACTCATACTAGTGTGGGCAACAGGGTCCCTAGCATGGCGATCCCCTTGCTCCGCCTGGCGGCGTCTCCGCCACCTTGGGGGCTCATCATCATCGCTAGATGATGAGGAGGACGCGGATGACAACAGGAAACTGGGGTCATCCTCGTCCTCACTGGGGCTCTTGGACTCTGAGGCAAGCTGGGCGTATGCCTCCTTGGCCGAGAACATCCGGCGGGCCATAAGGGAGTGTGTGTATGGGTGTGCGTGCGTGTTAAACTTTATTTGGTGTGCTTGTGTGTGGGGGCATGTGTGTTCACGAACTTACCCTAAACTTAACAGACAAAAATAAAATAAAAAAAATAACTAAAAAAAGGGCAAAAAATTGCTGATCAGTCGTCCAAAACTTATCAGCGGTGGGGTGTGCGATGCGCTAACAGTGGCCGGACGCTAAGAGTGCCAGCCACAGTCAGCGTACGCAGAAAAAAAAAAAAAAAGTCGTGGGGGAGGGGGGGCAGGGGGGCAAGCTGCATCACCCCTGGGGGGGGTCTAGGGTCACACAGCTGCGCTGGGGACCCCAGACACCCGATTTAGGGTGATGCAATCAAAAACGTTTTGTTTGTTTTTTCCACTAACTTTCCCTGAATATCCCTGCCTAACCTAACCTGTCCCTAACCTTTCCCTAAATACCTTGCAGGTGATGCACAGATGGGGGTGCTGGGCACAGATGGGGGTGCTGGGGCACAGATGGGGGTGCTGGCTGATGATCCCTGCAACTCTGAAGGATCCACATGCAGCGCTCCTCTCTCCTCGGCTCCTGGACACAAAAGGAGGAGGAGAGGAGCGCTGCAGTAATTTGAACTGCCCGCCCGCCCCAGCCGACCAATGAGAGCTGATCCTGAGAGGTGATGTCACCATCACCTCGGAGGATCGCAGGATGGTGATTAGTGGTCTGTTATCACACCACCGATCACCATCCTGTTCCGGGTTATCGGGGCCCCAAAGACCCGAATAACCCAGAAACGCAGCAAACCGCAGGTCTTAATTGACCTGCGGTTTGCTGCAATAACCGACACGGGGGCATTGCCCCGGCGAATTGTCCCAGGGTGCCTGCTTAATGATTCGAGCAGGCACCCATTTCCGCGCGGCGGTTTTCGGAACTACTCAGGACGTACATGTACGCCCTGTGTCCTTAAGTACCAGGACATCAGGGCGTACCTGTACGCCCTATGTATGGAACAGGTTAAAATTGGACCTCCACAGCAGTCCACCCCATTAAATTTGACCTTTACAGCAGTCTGCCCCTTTATCAGTGAGTCCAACAGCACCCCACCCCCTTGGCAGTGACCTCCACAGTGGCCTGCCCCTTTAACAGTGACCTCTACAGAACCCACCTTTTAACACTGACCATAGGTTACAGTCCCCTTAACTGTGACCTCCACTATTCCCGGCCCTCTTAAAAGAGACCACCTGCAATTGTGACCTCCTTCTTAACAGTGACCTCCACTGTACCCTGCTCCCTAAAGAGTGACCTCACAGTACCCCGATGCTTCAACAGTGGCCTCCACAGTCCCCTCCTCCCTTAACAGTGACCTCCATAGTGCCCGCTCCTTTAACAGTGACCTACATAGTGGCCTGTCCCCTTAACAGTAATATTCACAGTGCCCTCCCCTTTCACAGTGACCTCCACAGCGGCTGCCCCTTTATTAATGACCGGCACAATACCCCGTCTCCTTAACAGTGATTTCCACAATAACCCACCCCCTTAACAGTGACCTCCACAGAGGCTGCCCCTTTAATAGTGACCTCCACAGTCCCTCACCCCCTTAACAGTAATCTCCACAGCACCCGCCCCCTTAACAGTGACCTCCACAGTGGCTGGCCCTTTATTTGTGACCTCCACAGTACCCCGTCTTGTTAACAGTGATTTCCATAATAACCCGCCCTCTTAACAGTGACCTCTACAGCACCCCGCCCATTAACACTGACCTCCATAGCGGACCGTCCCCTTAACTGTGACCTAAACCATTCCCTGCCCCCTTAACAGAGACCTCCAGAGCGGCCGCCCCTTTATTAGTGACCTCCACAGTACCCCATCTCCTTAACAGCGATTTCCACAACACCCTGCCCCCTTAACAGTGGCCTCTACAGCAATCCGCCCCTTAACACTGACCTCCATAGCGGATCGTCTTCTTAACTGTGACCTTTACAGCAGCCTTCCCCCCTTAACTGTGACCTCCACAGCACTCCGCTCCCTTAACAGTGTCATCCACAGCGCCCTGCCCCTTTAAAGCTGACCTACAGCAGTGAAAAAAATGACTGGGTTGTTATAGAAACCTGGTGTAAAACTATGTGTATGTGGAGACTAAGGGCCTGCGAGCTTCTATTGGCTAATAAGGGTCATGTGACCGTGTGTATGAAAGTTGGGATATGAGGAGAAAGAACTGCAGGATTCGATTGGCTAAAGTAGGTCATGTGATGGTGCCATATTTGCATTTTTTTTGGGGGGAATATCTCTGGAATGGTACATGCTAGAGAGCTGAGACCCGGTCTAAAACCTTCCCAGACACCTAAAGTACCTATGTGCCAAATTTCGTGATTGTAAATGCAACGGTGCGGATTCCTTTAGCGGACATACATACATACATACATACACTCAGCTGTATATATTAGACTAGCTGAAGGACCCGGCTTCGCTCGGGTATATTTAATGTTTGTGTGTGTCGTTAAAAGATATCAACACTATCCACTATAACAGTGACATCTACAGCAACCCGCCCACTTAACAGTGACCTCCACAGCCCCCCACCCCTTAACACTGATTCCCCCACAGTGCCCCGTCCATTTAAATTGGATCTCCACAGCAGCCCACCCCCTTAACTTTGACCTTTACAGCAGCCTTCCCCTTTAACAGTGACTTTCACAGCACACCACCCCCTTGACAGTGACCTCCACATGGGCCTGTCCCCTTAACAGTGGACTTTACAGCAATCTGCCCCTTAACACTGACCTCCATAGCGGACCATTCCCTTAACTGTGACCTCCACAGCAGTCTGCCCCTATGGTGGCCAGAGGTCCGGTTTTAGGACGGACAGTCCGGCTTTCAGACTCCCTGTCCTCCATCAGTCCGGCTTTCAGACTCATCTGGCATAGGGCCTGGATGGACACAAGAATGTCCTTTTGAACAGCTCACTCTCATAAAGCAGCACTGTGCTGTCTGAGTGTGAGCTGCAGGAAGAAAGTCACCGTCCCTCCCACCCCTGCAGCTGACAGAAGTAGATTTTTAACCTCATTTTTTAAATCCCTGTCGGTTGAGGAGTGGGAAGGGGCGTGGCCTAACTGATTTGGGGGCGTGTCCTTTTGAACAGCTCAGTCTAAGACAGCAGCACTGTGCTGTCTGAATGTGAGCTGCAGGGAGAAAGTCATCCACCCTCCCACCTCTGCAGTTTACAGAAGTTTATTTTTAACTTCATTTTTTCAATCCCTGTCGACTAAGAATTAGGAGGGGGCGTGGCCTAACTGGACCTAGAAGTTTATTTTTAACTTCATTTTTTCAATCCCTGTCGGCTAAGGAGTGGTAGGGGCGTGACCTAACTGGATTAGGGGCGTGGCTTCATGGACCTGGGGGAGGGGTTTTAAGTTCATCTTTTGAGGGTTGACACATTGTGGCAGGGGGCGTGTCTGGGCTCCTTCCTGCAAGAGTGATGTCCCTCTAGGCACCTTACTGGCTCATTTGCATACCAAATTAAAGGGGTTGTCCGGGATTAAAATTATTTTAAAAAACATGTTATCTCACCATATATAGCTGATTCAAGGTCGCCCATGATGTTTTTATGTATTTTTACCACTTCTCCAAGGCTCCGACGTTCCCCCAATGATTGTTTACATGTATGTTACGTGTGCGGTAACTTCCTGCCACACTGCCTTGTGGGTCCTAGCACAGCTCAGCATCGCGTTGTTTGAGCTGTCCATCATATTACTAACAACTTCTCCGTGCATCCACCCCCCTCATTGACATTCTGCCTCCTGCCGCACATATCCCTCCCCCTTCTTAGTTACGCCCCTAAATCCGCCTAATCTTACGCCTGCACGCTCAGTCCCTCCCTTCTAACATGCACTCAATGACGTCACCGGCCAGAGGGGCGTGGCTTAGTGCTGTGTGTTGCCGCCTAGTTACCGCCATCCGTGCGCTCTGTATAATGAGTGTGGCTGGTAGTGACATCACCGGGCTCCTTGCGAAGCGGAAGAAGAGGCTTCGCTGTCCACAAAGGGGCCCGGTACGTCACTCACTTTGAGAAAATCTTTACTTCCGGCTCCGATTTTTCAGATGTGGAAAAGGGCATCAGAAAATGCATATACAGTAAAGGTAGGACACGCATGTATGGACTGTTTAGGTGTCTGGGGTCCACTTAAACCAAAGTCCCCAATCCCGGACAACCCCTTTAACTGGATTTTCAGAGGATAAAAACATCTATTGCTGGAACAAAGGCACATCTGGAAATAGTGGCGTTGCTACAGGGGGGCGAGGGGGGCAATTTTCCCCCCTATGTTATTCTTTGCCCCCCCAGGTGCCCCCCCGCTGATTCCCCCCAAAGCAGGCCGGTGAATACTAATGAGCGCTTCCATTATGGACCCCCCAAAGCAGGCCGGTGAATACTAATGAGCGCTTCCATTATGTGACCTTACGCTGTGCGTGCCAGTTCAGAGCACAGTCGACTGAGGAGAGAGAAAATTGCAGGCGGCGTCCAGGAGCAGGAGAGGTAAGTGTTTTTTTATTTTATAAGAAATGTGGCTGCTGGGGGAATAAGGGGGCTAATCATGAGAGGCATATGGGGGCTAATCATGAGGGGCATATGGGGGCTAATCATGAGGGGCATATGGGGGCTAATCATGAGGGGCATATGGGGGCTAATCATGAGAGGCATATGGGGGCTAATCATGAGAGGCATATGGGGGCTAATCATGAGAGGCATATGGGGGCTAATCATGAGAGGCATATGGGGGCTAATCATGAGAGGCATAATGAGGGCTAATGAGAGGCATAATAAGTGTCATCCACAGATGCCCCCATAACAGTATGTCTTCCACAGATCCACCATAACAGTACGCCTGCGCACTGACGAGAGACAGAAAGAAGGGGAAAGAATCCGCGGAAGCAAGCAGAGGACGGCACAGCAGACTGAATAGCTTCTTTTGTAAGTAAATTGTTTTATTATAAATGTATCCCTGCATACCGCAATTCTCTGGTATTTTGTAATCTTATTTATATATACTTATTTTGTTTTTGCCCCCCCATTTTTGACTGTGGTATCTTTGTGCCCCCCCCTATATATTGTTCTAAAACCTGTTCGTGATTGTAAATGCGACAGTGCGGATTCCTTTAGCGGACATACACACACATACACCCAGCTTTATATATTAAATTATAACTAGTGTTGAGTGAACCCGAACTGTAAAGTTCGGGTTCATGCCGAACTTTAGGATTTTTGGACCCCGGACCCGAACCTGAACATTTCAGTAAAAGTTCAGGTTCGGTGTTCGGCTATTTTATGATGCTTTTTGAAAGGCTGCAGAGCAGCCAATCAACAAGCGTTTAACTCTGTGCCTAGTAATGGCATGGCTGTGATTGGCCAGTGAAGCATGTGACCCAGCCTCTATATAAACTCGAGTCACGTAGCACTGCACATCACTCTGCTCTGATTAGTGTAGGGATAGGATGCTGCTGCTGTCAGGGAGAGAATAGGACAGAATCTTTAATTAAAAGTGCTTGTTAACTCAGCGATCTACCTAGATTTTGTTTTGTGGGTGCAGTGCACAATCTTTTTACCCTGCCCTGAGCCCAGTGACCCAGAAAAATAACTTTTATCCGTCTGTTAGTTAGGTGGGCGGTCATTTTATGCAAATTCTGTGCAACAGCACAGAATATGTGCATTTGTGACAGTCAAATAGAAGCTTGAACTACTACAATTATATTCTGGGCTAAAAAAAAACACCCATTTTGGGCAAAATACTTAATTTGCAGGCTTTGTCTGCATCTGTAAGTGTGAGATACACACTTTAGATACCGCTGTGCTATTCTGGTATTAAGAAAACACCCATTTTGGGCAAAATACTTAATTTGCGGCCTTGTCTGCATCTGTCAGTGTGAGAAACAATCTTGAAATACAGCAATAATATTCTGGGTTTAAAAAAACATTCATTTTGTGCAAAGTACTTAATATTGCAGCCCTTGCTGCATTTGTCATTGTGAGATACAGGCGTTAGATACTGGTGTTCTATTCTGTTATTAAAAAAACACCCATTTTGGGATAAAATCTTAATTTGCAGCTTTTGCTGCATCTGTCAGTGTGAGATACATGCGTTAGATACTGCTGTTCTATTCTGTTATTAAAAAAACCACCCATTTTGGGCAAGATCCTAAATTTGAGAAATATGAGGAGAGCGTTGAATAAGAGACGTGGCCCCGGTCGTGGTGCTGTCGTTGGAGCTCTTATTGCAGGGAGAGGTTGTGGTCAATCTGTGCCAGCTACACGCACAAGTGAAACACCTTCCTCAGGTGCGAGTAGGCGACAGAACCTTCAGCGGTATTTGGTCGGGCGTAATGCGGCTCTACGAATAGTGAGGCCAGAACAAGTACAGGCGATAGTAGATTGGGTTGCTGACAGTGCCTCCAGTTCCTTTACATTGTCTCCCACCCAGTCTCCTGCTGAAAGAACACAGTTGGCACCTGCAGCCGATGTCCATCAGTCTTTCACCTCTCCCGCTCTCAAATCAGCCAAGCAGTCTGAGGCCCAAGTCATGCAGCAGTCTCTTCTGCTTTTTGATGACTCTGCTAGCAGGGTTTCCCAGGGTCATCCACCTAGCCCTGCCCCAGAGGTGGAAGATATTCAGTGCAACGATGCCCAACCACTTATGTTTCAAGATGAGTACATGGGAGTACCACCGCAGCATGTCTCGGATTATGACGAAACACAGGTGCCAACTGCTGTGGCTTTCGAAAGTGTGCAGACCGACAAGGAGGGCAGGGGTGAAGAAAGGGCGGAAGATGATGTGGAGGATGATCATGGAATCAAGGTCATGCGAGGGACCTATGTAGTTCGGAGGAAGAGGCGGTGGTCGCGCAGAGCCACCAGCACAGCAGAAGAGGGAGCAGGGTGAAAAAGCGAAGCGGCCGTCCCCTAGACAGTACGCCTGCTACTGCCCACCGCAGCAAGGGAGCGAGCACACCAAAGCCAGCTCAAAGAGTTCCCTGGCGTGGCAGTTCTTCAGACAATGTGCTGACGACAAGACACGAGTGGTTTGCACGCTGTGCAATCAGAGCCTGAAGCGAGGCATAAACGTTCTCAACCTGAGTACAACCTGCATGACCAGGCATTTAAGTGCAAAGCACGAGCTGCAGTGGAGTAGACACCTCAAAAACCAAGAAAGGTCTCTGGCTCCTCCTGCTTCCTCTTCTGCTGCAGTCTCAGCCTCTTCATCCACCTCTGGAGTGACAGTGCCACCTACCACCCCGCAAACAGAGGATCTGCCAGTAACACCACCACCTGGGTCACCAAGCATCTCCACAATGTCCCACGGAAGCGTTCAGCTCTTCATCTCCCATACACTGGAGAGGAAGAGGATGTACTCCCCTACCCACCCGCGATCCCTAGCCCTGAATGCCAGCATTTCTAAATTACTGGCCTTTAAAATGCTGTCATTCCGTCAGGTAGAGACGGAGAGTTTTAAAGGTCTTATGGTGGTGGCTGTCCCACAGTACGTCGTGCCCAGCCGCCACTACTTTTCCAGGCGAGCCATCCCTTCCCTGCACAACCAAGTGGGGGACAAAATCAGGTGTGCACTGTGCAACGCCTTCTGTGGCAAGGTGCACCTCACTACAGATACGTGGACCAGTAAGCACGGTCAGTGCCGTTATATCTCCATAACAGCAAACTGGGAAAATACAGTGGCGGCGGGGCCTGAGGCAGATAGCAGTTTGGCGCATGTCCTTCCACCACCTACGATTGCAGGGCGCTTCAGTTTGCCTCCTGTTGCTTTCTCCTCCTACTCCGCTTCCTCATCCGGTCAGCATAACACCTTCACCACCAACTTCAGCACAGCCAGGGGTAAACGACATCAGGCAGTTTTAAAACTTATCTGTTTGGGGGACAAACCCCACACCGCGCAGGAGCTGTGGACGGGCCTTGAAAAACAGACCGATGAGTGGTTTGTGCCAGTGAGCCTCAAGCCCGGCCTGGTGGTGTGCGATAATGGGCGAAATCTCGTATCAGCTCTGGGACTAGTCGGTTTGACGCACATCCCTTGCCTGGCGCATGTGCTGAATTTGGTGGTGCAGAAATTCCTTAAAAATTACCCCGATATGTCAGAGCTGCTGCATAAAGTGCGGGCCGTCTTTGCGCGCTTTCGGCGTTCTCACCCTGCTGCTGCTCGCCTGTCAGCGCGGCAGCATAACTTCAGCCTTCCCGTTCACCGCCTCATATGCGACATGCCCACAAGATGGAACTCCACCTTGCACATGCTGGCCAGACTGTGCGAGCAGCAGCAGGCGATAGTGGAGTTTCAGCTGCAACACGCACGGGTGAGTCGATCTGCGGAACAGCACCAATTCACCACCAATGACTGGTCCTCCATGCGAGACCTGTGTTCCTTGTTGCGCTGTTTCGAGTACTCCACCAACATGGCCAGTGCCGATAACGCCGTTCTCAGCGTTACTATGAAGAGCCAGCCAGCCACAGCAGTCCAAAGTGCAAAGCTCCCTGTAAAATAGTTATATGCAATATAACCATGGAGCCGCAGTAATGGGTCTTCAACACAGTTCTGGAGGATGACAAGGTGGAGGATGAGGAGGAGGAGATGGAGGAGGAGGAACCATGTTCACAGCAGGGTGGCACTCAGACCAGCTCATGGCCATCACTGGTGCGTGGCTGGGGGGATACAGAGGACTGAGACGATACACCTCCCACAGAGGACAGCTTTTCGTTGCCTCTGGGCAGCCTGGCACACATGAGCGATTACATGCTGCAGTGTCTCTGCAATTAGTTGTTCCAATAGCATTTGTCCCTCTGTATAGCTGCGGTATCTCAGCAAAACCGCACACAAGTGCTGCACAATACAAATGCACTATATAGAAAGTATATTATAGGTATATCACACCCCTGCCACAATCAGTTTTTTTGAGGGGCAACTGCTATATTACACCAGTTGCAATTAGTTGTTCCAATGGCATTTGTCCCTCTGTATAGCTGCAGTATCTCAGCAGAACCGCACACAAATTCTGCACAATACAAATGCACTATATAGAAATTATATTATAGGTATTTCACACCCCTGCCTCAATCAGATTTATTGGGGGGGCAACTGGTATATCAGAACAGTTGCAATTAGTACAGTATATCACACCCCTCAGTATGTTACACCTATCGATAGCACACCTACTGTATACCAGTCCTTAAAAGTACTTTTTGTGGCCCTATTAGCTAGCGTTTGGTGTCTCTAACAGTCTGTCCCTGCTCCACACAGCATCCTCTCCCTACACTGGCAAAAGACTGAATGTAAAATGGCGGCCAGATCAGGTTTATTTATAGGGCAGGGGGTGTGTCCATGTGCGGAAACATCTCAATTTGCTATCCGGTCCCACCTGATAGATGTGTCATGGGTCAAAGTTCGGCACAATGCAAAAGAATATGGCACCGGAGATTGCCATATGTTCGCATGTTCGGCGAACCGCGAACGAGCAAAGTTCGCCACAAACCGACCGCCCTGATGAACCGCAATGCAACCATATAGGCGAACGCCTAAGCCTATATCGTTCGCCTAGGGCGCCGGCCTGCTGGGGGCGCCCTGGTGGGCTCCCCCTGACTGGGGCTGCAGCCATGGGCAAGCGGCTCTTGAGGGGGGCCAGGAGGTGGAGGTCCTTCTTAAATATGGCAGAGCAGGCATCTGCTTACCCTGATGGCAGATGCCTGCTCTGACAGTAAATTACCGGAGGAGAGGAGGCGGGCGGCAAGGGAGGCTGTTCTAGCAGCTCCCCACTCCTCCCTCGTGCGCCCTCTGTGATGCCGGAATATGATGTCATTCCGGCCCCGGCATACTAAACGGCGCACTGGAAGACTGAGGAGCTGCACCACACGGGACCCCAGGGAGGTGAGTGTTTAAGTGTTTGCCTGTGTATTTATGTCAGTGAGTGAGTGTATGTCTGTCTTTCTGTCAGTAAATGTATGTGTGTCTGTCATTGAGTGTCTGTGTGTGTATGTCAGTGAGTGAGTGTATGTCAGTGAGTGTGGATGTCTGTCGGTCAGTAAGTGTCTGTGTGTTTGTCAGTGAGTATGTGTATGTTTGTCAGTGAGTGTATGTGTGTGTTTGTCTGCCAGTGAGTGAGTGTCTGTCAGTGAGTTTCTGTGTGTGTGTGTGTGCGCGTGTGTTTCAGTGGGTAGGTGTATGTCTGTTAGTGAGTGTCTGTCAGTGAGTGAGTGTGTGTCTGTCTGTCAGTGAGTGTATGTGTGTCTGTCAGTGAGTTTCTGTGTATGTCATTCAGTGAGTGTCTGAGTGCGCGTCTGTCTGTCAGTGAGTGTATGTGTGTCTGTCAGTGAGTGTATGTGTGTCTGTCAGTGAGTTCCTGTGTACGTCATTCAGTGAGTGTCTGAGTGCGTGTCTGTCTGTCAGTGTGTGTGTATGTGTGTCTGTCAGTGAGTTTCTGTGTACATCATTCAGTGAGTGTCTCAGTGCGTGTCTGTCTGTCAGTGTGTGTGTGTGTGTCTGTCAGTGAGTGAGTGACATGAGGGGGCGGCAAAATGGATCTTTGCCTAGGGCGGCAAAAATCCTTGCACCGGCCCTGCCTGTTCTGAATGTGCCATAACTGCCACTAACTCCATCACCCTGGCTACAGGTGCCACTACTAATAATAACACTGCACACAGGGTCCCTCACCTCCTCATGAACCTCTACTTCTGGGCAATCCAAAAGCTGACTGCTCTCTAAAACCTATTTTTAGGTTAAAAAAAAGAAGGCACACCACTGGGAGGCAGTGTAGACAGAGAGGACCTAAATGACAGGCTTCACTGGGGATGAAAGGAGGAGGAGCAGGAGGACTGCTCTGACCCCTGGCTCCAAGGTACAGTGTCTGACTCAGAAGGCATGTGACTGAGAGGACTACTGAGACATCAAGTCCACATTCTTATCCACTTTCTCCTCTAGGATAATGTTGCACCTTTTGGGAGTCAGGGAGAACTGTGGCCTACTAGAACTACAACTGGTTCCACCTATGCCACTGCTACTAGCCACATTCTTACTTTTGGAGGGCAAGGTCTGGGTTTTATGTTTGGAAGTGGGACACTTCCACTTTCCAAATATTTCTAAGTTGTGGTGGTGGGCGGCTTACTGTACACAAACAGTCAGACAACCGATGGAACTGTTTGGATTCTGTACAACTAAATTACAAAGAGTTAAAAAAAAAGGTTCTAATCCCTTTCAACCAAAATACAGAGTTCTAATCCCTTTCTACAGAATACACTCAAGAAGACAATGCTTTTGAGAATTCACTTGGTGAATGAAGTTGGAACTTGGCACCTGTGACAGATTTTTGTATAATCTTACTTATATGTGCATTCAAATACAAAGAATCAGAAAAAAAAAATTGCAAAAGAAAATTGTTCAACCAGACGTTGAAATAATTTCACTTGAAATGTATGGATTATTTACTACAGGCACGTCTGTGGCATTTACTGCTCTCACTTGGTTAGAATTAACTGACTGGCTGCATCCACCCCCACATAACGGTCAAGTCTGATACAGCATCAGGTGTAACTGTATCTTTTTTCGTTGCCACCGCAAACTGCATGTAGTGCTTGGTTGCAAGTCCAATTGACTGCAACTCCCTCATGCCTGGTGGTGACAGAACACAATCAATTGCTTATGTGCGCTCACTTATAATAAACTGACTGGGTACTATAGGGTGCACTGCAAGGGCCAGCCAGCCCCAGCTCTTCACTGCCTACCTAGGCAGCTCTTGTCTCTAAGTTATCCCTAAACTTTCCCCGGAACTTTTCCTCCCTGCTAAAATACCCACTACCAAATTCTCCTTACTAGTACTAGCCCTAATTGCTCCCTAATCTATCCCCTAGCACTAGATAGTGGGTCCCTAAATGATTTTTAATTGTAAAAGTTCCCATAGACACACTCCAAAATCTTGTAAAAGGCCTTCAGAAGTGGGGAAGCTGCTTTAGATGCAAAGGGGTGCCCAACCCCATATTAATGCCTATGTATTTAAAGTAGCACTGCCACAAAAAATGTTATTCTCTGACCTGTTATGAATGGATAGATAAATAACTGATGTCCTGTCCTGTGTAAGTTGGAGAGACAGAATGCTGGTCACTAGTGATGATTCGTGATATTCGAATATTCGTTATATTCTACATTCTTTTTTTTTACTCAAAAATCCTCAAGGTAATGATCGCGTAATATGCGAATATTACGCGATCAATACAGGCGTGTGTTAAAAACAAATATATAGCACTATATTCAATATAATGCTATATATTCGTATTTTAGAATAGTCGCCATTTTTTTTCTATTTGAAGTGAATACTGAACACTGTTCACTTCAGATGGAAAATAAAAGATGAATATTCGAGATTTGTTTTTTAGAATATTCGTCATTTTTTTCCATCTGCAGTTATGATTCCTCCCTGCTTAAATTGCTTGTGGGCCAATGACTCATTGGCCCACAAGCAAGAAGCAAGGAGGAATCATGTGTTCAGATGGAAAAAAATGACGAATATTTAATATAACGAATATATAGCACTTTATCTGAAATATTAGCGAATTCTCGAAGTGCCGATATTCGAGATAAAAATTAGCTTTTCGAATATTCGTGCTCAACACTACTGGTCACATGACAAAGCTGAGGATCAGAAGGGTGGTTATAACTCACAAATACAGTCACTGATAAGTAGTTTACCTTCACTACAGTTTACATCATGTACCTTTCTAAAAGGTCAGAGAATACACATTTTTGTGGGAGTGCTTCTTTAAAATGGGATGTCATAAATAAGTGTAATGTGTGGGTGTTACAATATGTTTGTCCTTATAATATATCTAACTGTTTAGAGCTACAAGAATCAGCATGTACTAATGTGTATGACATGTTTCTCTATGGACTATCACAATTTTCTTACCTTCTGTCTTAAGAATTGTCTTTCTAATTTAAAATATGCAAAATAACCGTGGAGCCCCAGTTATGGGTCTTCAACACAGTCAAAGCCAGATATCCCTCAAAGGAAGGGAAACCAAGAAAAGGGGTGTACCCATTATAGAGATCACCAGATGCACCATATTACTGTAAGTGGCCCCTATGTCAAGATCCCGCTCTTTTACAAGCCTTAAGGATGTGACAGGGGAAGACCTAAGCCAGTTATTCATCCACAGACAGCTGTTTCGGGGTGTTGCCTCTCATCAGTGTGGAGTAGGATTCCGGCTAACCAAGAACAATGCCTTAGAGACTACTCAAACAAACAATAGCTGATCTTAGGGAGACCAGCTAGAGAAAACACAGTGGAGCCTCATTTAAGAGTCTCGACACAGCAATCCAAAGTGCAAAGCTCCCTGGGAAACAGTGATATGCAAAATAACCGTGGAGCCCCAGTTATGGGTCTTCAACACAGTGAAAGCCAGATATCCCTCAAAGGAAGGAAAACCGAGCAAAGGGGTGCCCCCATTATAGAGATCACCAAATCCACCATATTAAGTGGCCCCTATGTCAAGATCCCGCTCTTTTACAAGCCTTAAGGATGTGACAGGGGTGTTGCCTCTCATCAGTGTGGAGTAGGATTCCGGCTAACCGGGAGCAATGGCTTGGAGACTACTCAAACAAAACAAAATGACATATTAACGTAGAACTCACATCATAATTTCAAGGTCCACACAATGTTCTGTAAAAACAATATGCCAACCTAAAAATGGTTCTCCGGGAATAATGATTTTTTTTGCACAGCATGGGCATGGTCACATAATCTGCTGCAGCCAATAACTGGCTTCAGCGGTGACGTGCTGCTTGTGGCCGTGGCTGCAGCGGAGCATGTGATGATGGACATGAAGGATGCAGCATGGAGGACCAGAGTGGCGGGGAACAGGTAAGTATGAATCTTCTGTTTATGAAAGCAGGCTGGGGGCACTTGGAAAAAAAAAATCATTGTTTCTAGAGAACCCCTTAAAATGTGTTAATTGATGTAAGGTTTTGTTTTATGCTGCTCAGCTATTAACAATTCAGATCTTTTCAAACCATGGCAACAACTCCAGGCTGGAAATTGTCTCTACCACGAGCAGTCAGTATGCACATCTCTCCCTGTGTGCTCAGAGACTGTGAAGCGAAATAACAAGAAGAAAGTAGAGAGCTAGGCAAAGCTTTTACTTCAGCTCACTTAACCTCATCATTGCACATTTCCCTTCCTTCTGTGTTTGTTTTTTAGCACTGACTGCAGAATACCTTGACTCTTAGGGTCTATTCACACTTCGTTGTACAGTATATGTCTGAGGTACACATCTGGAGGACACTTCAACACGCAGTGTGAATTTAGCCTTACATCTATAAATACAACTCATTCATAGGGGGGAAAAAAACTGTTTGAGGAGCATGAGTTAGATAAACATGCAATCTGACCTGCCAGCAGCATGTTATAGAGCAGGATGAGCTGAGCATATAGATATATAGTTTTATGGGAATAGATTCCATATATCTTGTAGCTTATTAATTGGAACTCCTGCTTTTTCTATGCTTAAAGGTGTATTCTGGTTACGTAAAGTTATGCCCCTATCCTGTGGACTATTAGATTGAGGGTCCTACCAATGATCACTAAGCCTTTGCAGTGGCTGAGCATAGTAGTTGGGTAGGTGGGTGATACATCGTGAAAGGTGAGCAATCTGTTAATAAGGATGCATTCCCTTGTACTTAACAACCACAGGGTAAACCTGTAATACCATGTAACCATAATTTAAATGGGGTATCCCTATCTGTGACTTTTCTGTGGATATACCATAAAAGTCTGATAGACACGGACTCTATCTCGAGAACAGAGCTTAATTTGCCTACTGCAGTTTATGGAGAGGTAGCTCCACAGGTGTAATTCCCTCAATTTACTTCTATGGGAGAATGGGGCCCATGGGTGTTGGGACCTGAATCTATTGTACTCCTGGGGATATACCATAAAAGTCCTGCAGTCCTATGTAACATCACAGATATCACAGTAATAGCTCTCTAAGTACAGATAATGTAGTAGATGTTACCTGCAGCCCTATGTAACACCCAGGGCCGGCGTTAGGGGGGGCAAACTGGGCAATTGCACAGGGCCCTGTCACCAAAGGGGCCCCCTTCCAGTCAGTGTCGGGTAACGTTCAGGTCGGCAGCCCCGGGCCCAGCACCGCTGGGTGGCCCAAAGCCAACCCGAACGCCCACATACTGCAGTGGGGCACGGGAGCGCATAGTTCCCTGCCCCGGCTCCGATCACCGCAATAGGCTTCAGTGAAATCCCGGCGCAGGCGTGCGTGATGACGTCATTGCGCGCGTCTGGACATAGGTGAGTATTTCGTTTTTCTTTATTTTATTTTTTATTTTATGTGCCAGCTTTGGGGGACATGGGAGCGACACACAGGAGGACATGTGAAGAGACAGTGCATCGGGGGGAAATTGCAGTATGGGGGAAAATTACTATCTGGGGGAAAAATATTATGGGAGGGATTACTGTGTGGGGGCAAATTATTATGGGAGGGATTACTATGTGGGGCAAATTATTATGGGAGGGATTACTATGTGGGGCAAATTACTAAATGGGGCAATGTGGGGGAAACTACTGTGTGGGGGCAGTTTGGGGGAATCTACTGTGTGGGGGCAGTGTGAGGTAAATTACTGTGTGAGGGCAGTGTGGGGCAAATTACTGTGTGGGGCAGTGTGGGGTAAACTACTGTATGGGGCAGTGTGGGGTAAACTACTGTGTGGGGCAGTGTGGGGTAAACTACTATGTGTGGGCAGTGTGGGGTAAACTACTGTGTGGGGACAGTGTGGGGGAAATTACTGTGTGGGGGCAAACTACTATATGGGGGCAGTGTGGTGGAAATTACTGTGTGGGGCAAATTACTATGTGGGGGAAATTACTGTGTGGGGGGAAATTATTATGAGGGGATTACTATATGGGGTCAGCGTGGGGGCCTTTCTATTGGGGATGCCCTGTAGGGGCAATTCTATTATTTTTGGGGACACTATACAGTGATTATTACCTGATGCACAATATAGGGTGTTATTATTATTATTATTACTGGGGCACTCTAGGGGAAATTATAGCTGCTGTGGACACTATAGGGACATTTGTGGTAATTTATAAAACTGGTGTAAAGTAGAACTGGCTTAGTTACCCATAGCAACCAATCAGATCTCACCTTTCATTTTTGACAGTTCTTTTGGAAATCCAGTTCTACTTTACACCAGTTTGATAAATGACTCCAATTATGTCTATTAGGGGTCACTATTTTTTCAGCAGTATAGTACCTGGGGCATTGGGGGGGGCACAACGGGCACAGTATTGGGAGTAGCAGCAGGATGACACTGTGGGGACACTAGGATGGGGAGGTTGATGGAAAAATTTAGAAATCTAACATGTCTGTGTTGCAAACTCTGTAGAGACGAGATGTGGCTGAAAGAATTTGTCATGGTGGTCTGGGCCAAACGGCAGAGAAGAGGAAAGAGAAGGTCTACATGACAGGAGAAGTCCCTGGATGTAAGAGGTATGTGGTTACTATGACATGTAGAAACTGTTTTTAAAGGAGAGTTACACTTTAAAGCCTATATTTGTCTGTCTTTCTAACCTGCTTCTTGTTTTTTTCAGTTAAAAGGTTTACCTGGGAATTTGATATGGATGGTCAATCCTCAGGATAGGAGGTAAGAGTTGAACGGCACTCCTCAATTAGTATGGATGGTGCTCAGTGGTAAGTATAATACCAATGTTAATAGGTAGACCTCGGCACTCAAAAGAGAATGTTGCGTAATTATCTTATTTATTTTGTTATTTTTTTGTGTATATATATATATATATCCATCGGATGCCTCCAATACTCATAAGGCTACTTTCACACCTGCGCTAGGTGCGGATCCGTCTGGTATCTGCACAGACGGATCCGCACCTATAAATGCAAACGATGGTATACGTTCAGTACGGATCCGTCTGCATAACTTTAGTAAAAAAACTAAGTAACTTCACTTTATTATTTTCCGTTATAACATGGTTATAACGGAAAATAGCTTTTTCAGATCTGAGTTTTCAAGACCGTGAAAACTCAGATCCGACAGTATATTCTAACACAGAGGCATTCCCATGGTGATGGGGACGCTTCAAGTTAGAATATACTAAGAACTGTGGACATAACTGCCCCCTGCTGCCTGGCAGCACCCGATCTCTTACAGGGGGCTGTGATCCGCACAATTAACCCCTCAGGTGCTGCACTTGAGGGGTTAATTGTGCGGATCTCAGCCCCCTGTAAGAGATCGGGTGCTGCCAGGCAGCAGGGGCCAGACCCCCCTCCCTCCCCAGTATTAAAATCATTGGTGGCCAGTGCGGCCTCCCCCTCCCTCCCTCCCTCCCCAGCATTAAAATCATTGGTGGCCAGTGCGGCCCCCCCCCCCTATTAAAATCATTTGTGGTTATTGCATCCCCCCCCCCTATTGAAATCATTGGTGTCCAGTGCGGCCTCCCCTCTCCCCCCCACCCCTAATTAAAATCATTGGTGGCAGTGGCCACAGGTTAACAACTCCCCCCCCCCCCCCCCCCCCCCTGCAGTCCTGGCTGCCATGTTTACTTAGCACTTTTAGCAGCATTATACTTACATGCGCTGTCTGTGGCCGGCCAGGCGTTCCTCCTACTGGTAAGTGACAGGTCTGTGCTATAAGCAATGCGCCGCACAGACCTGTCACTTACCAGTAGGAGGATCGCCGGCCGACCACAGACAGCGCATGTAAGTATAAAGCCTCATGCACACGACCGGTTTTTTTTTTGCAGTCCGCAAAAACGGGTCCCGTAGTTCCGTGATCCGTGTCCGTTTTTTCTTCCGTGGGTCTTCCTTGATTTTTAGAGGATCCACGGACATGAAGGAAAGTAAAAAAAAAAGTCGTTTTGGTGTCCGCCTGGCCGTGCGGACCCAAACAGATCCGTCCTAACTTACAATGCAAGTCAATGGGGACGGATCCGTTTGACGTTGACACAATATGGTGCAATTGCAAACGGATCCATCCCCCATTGACTTTCAATCTAAAGTCAGGAGTCCCTATTATACCATCGGATCAGAGTTTTCTCCAATCCGATGGTATATTTTAACTTGAATCGTCCCCATCACCATGGGAACGCCTCTATGTTAGAATATACCATCGAATTTGAGTTAGATCATGAAACTCAGATCAGACAGTATATTCTAACACAGAGGCGTTCCCATAGTGATGGGGACGCTTCAAGTTAGAATATACTGAGAACTGTGTAATAACTGCCCCCTGCTGCCTGGCAGCACCCGATCTCTTACAGGGGGCTGTGATCCGCACAATTAACCCCTCAGGTGCCGCACCTAAGGGGTTAATTGGGCGTATCATAGCCCCCTGTAAGAGATCAGGTGCTGCCAGACAGCAGGAGGCAAACCCCCTCCCTCCCCAGTATTATATTAATTGGTGGCCAGTACGGCCTCCCCTCTCCCCCCCCTAATTAAAATCACCTCCCCCATCATTGGTGGCCAGTGCGGCCTCCCCTCTCCCCCCCTAATTAAAATCACCTCCCCCATCATTGGTGGCCAGTGCGGCCTCCCCTCTCGCCCCCTAATTAAAATCACCCCCCCATCATTGGTGGCCAGTGCGGCCTCCCCTCCCCCCCCTAATTAAAATCACCCCCCATCATTGGTGGCCAGTGCGGCCTCCCCTCTCCACCCCCCTAATTAAAATCACCCCCCCATCATTGGTGGCCAGTGCGGCCTCCCTTCTCCCCCTCCCCAATTAAAATCACCTTCCCCCATCATTGGTGGCCAGTGCGGCCTCCCCTCTCCACCCCCCTAATTAAAATCACCCCCCCATCATTGGTGGCCAGTGCGGCCTCCATTCTCCCCCTCCCCAATTAAAATCACCTTCCCCCATCATTGGTGGCAGAGGAGAGTTCCGATCGGAGTCCCAGTATAATCGCTGGGGCTCCGATTGGTTACCATAGCAGACAAGACGCTACTGCAGTCCTGGCTGCCATGGTTACTTAGCAATAGAAGCATTATACTTACCTGCGATGTCTGTGACCGGCCGGGCGCTCCTCCTACTGGTAAGTGACAGGTCTGTGCGGCGCATTGCTTATAGCACAGACCTGTCACTTACGAGTAGGAGGAGCGCCCGGCCGGTCACAGACATCGCAGGTAAGTATAATGCTTTTATTGCTAAGTAACCATGGCAGCCAGGACTGCAGTAGCGTCTTGACTGCCATGGTAACCGATCGGAGCCCCAGCGATTAAACTGGGACTCCGATTGGAACTCTCCTCTGCCACCAATGATGGGAGAAGGTGATTTTAATTAGGGGGGGGGGGGAGGGTAGGCCGCACTGGCCACCAATGAATATAATACTGGGGAGTGAGGGGGGCCGCACTGGCCACCAATGATGGGGGAAGGTGATTTTAATTAGGGGGGGGGGGAGAGGGGAGGCCGCACTGGCCACCAATGATGGGGGAAGGTGATTTTAATTAGGGGTGGGAGAGGGGAGGCCGCACTGGCCACCAATGATGGGGGAATGTGATTTTAATTAGGGGGGGGAGAGGGTAGGCCGCACTGGCCGACAATGAATATAATACTGGGGAGGGAGGGGGGCCGCACTGGCCACCAATGAATGTAATACAGTGGAGGGAGGGGCGGTCTGCCCCCTCCTGCCTGGCAGCACCTAATCTCTTACAGGGGGCTATGATACGCACAATTAACCCCTCAGGTGCGGCCCATGAGTTGTTAATTGTGCGGATCACAGCCCCCTGTAAGAGATCGGGTGCTGTCAGGCAGCAGGGGGCAGTCATGTACACAGTTCGTAGGATATTCTAACTTGAAGCGTCCCCATCACTATGGGAACGCCTCTGTGTTAGAATATACTGTCGGAAAGCTTTTATGCAGACGGATCAGTTGATCCGTCTGTGTGAAAGTAGCCTACGGCCACGGATCATGGACGCGGATGTCAATCTTGTGTGCATCCGTGTTTTTTCACGGACCCATTGACTTGAATGGGTCCGTGAACCGTTGTCCGTCAAAAAAATAGGACAGGTCATATTTTTTTGACGGACAGGAAACACGGATCACTGATGCGGATGAACAACGGTGCATTTTCCGAGTTTTCAACGGACCCATTGAAAGTCAATGGGTCCGCAGAAAATCATGGAAAATGGAACAACGGACACGTATGCACACAACGGTCGTGTGCATGAGGCCTAATGCTGCTAAAAGTGCTAAGTAACCATGGCCGCCTGGACTGCAGTAGTGACCGGCCGGGCGCTGCTCCTACTGGTAAGTGACAGGTTTGTGCGGCGCATTGCTTATAGCACAGACCTGTCACTTACCAGTAGGAGGAGCGCCCTAAGTATTATGCTTCTATTGCTAAGTAACCATGGCAGCCAGGACTGCAGTAGCGTCTTGGCTGCCATGGTAACCGATCGGAGCCCCAGCAATTAAACTGGGACTCCGATCGGAACTGCCGCTCCGCTGCCACCACTGATGGGGGGGGGGAGAGGGGAGGCCGCACTGAACACCAATGATTTTAATAGGGGGTGGGTGGGGGTGGGGGGCCGCACTAGCCACCAATGATTTTAATAGGGTGGGGGACCGCACTAGCCACTAATGATTTTAATACTGAGGAGGGAGGGGGGTCTGGCCCACTGCTGCCTGGCAGCACCTGATCTCTGCGGCACCTGAGGGGTTAATTGTGCGGATCACAGCCCCCTGTAAGAGAACGGGTGCTGCCAGGCAGCAGGGGGCCATTATGTCATCAGTTCTTAGTATATTGTAACTTGAAGAGTCCCCATCACTATGGGAACGCCTCTGTGTTAGAATATACTGTCGGATCTGAGTTTTCACGATCTAACTCAAATCCGATGGTATATTCTAAAATAGAGGCATTCCCATGGTGATGGGGACGCTTCAAGTTAAAATATACCATCGGATTGGAGAAAACTCCGATCCGATGGTATATTAATAGGGACTCCTGACTTTACATTGAAAGTCAATGGGGGACGGATCCGTTTACAATTGTACAAATATTGTGTCAATGTAAACGGATCCGTCCCCATTGACTTACATTGTAAGTCAGGACGGATCCGTTTGGCTCCGCACCGCAAGGCGGACACCAAAACGCTGCAAGCAGCTTTTTGGTGTCCATCTCCAGAGCGGAATGGAGGCGGAACGGAGCCAAACTGATGCATTCTGAATGGATCCGCATCCATTCAGAATGCATTGGGGCTAAACTGATCCGTTTGGAGCCGCTTATGAGAGCCTTGAAACGGATCTCACACGCGGATCCAGAAACGGCAGTGTGAAAGTAGCCTAAGACTCAGGCCGTGAACAAGGTCTTGGATAAGACCGAAACGTTGGCCAGTATACCACTATGAATTAATTTTTTCCGGATAGATAGAGATAGATAGATATATATATATATATATATATATATAACGAAGAAGTAGGACTGCACTCCAAAATAGTGATAAAACCAGCAGTAATTTATTCACCCATATTATGGCAAGTCTTGCGACGTTTCGGCTCAAGAGCCTTCCTCAAGCATGGTAACAGTGAAAGCATATAAAGGCATTTACAAAGTGTCCAACCCATAAGGGTGTGGTTACAATCTATTACAATTACATATATCTGATACAAATGAGTAAATAAAGTGCGTGTGCATGAAGTGACAAGTGACGTACAATCTATAACTTAGGGATGCCATCCCTTCAATGTGAATTAAAATGTTTACAATACTTTGTTTAGGTTAAATTCACAATTACAAGAGTGATTATATGATGAATATGGATCACAGAAATCAGACCTTAGGTAGCGATGGGGCCTGCATATACCATCGCGTTCGTTGCGCGTCTCCAACTCTTCATTGCGCATGACCACACTGACATCATCAGATGCGTCACAGTGCAGAGGTCATACGCATGCGCTCTGTGTGATCAACATAATCCCTCCATGACTGCTATATTGCCAACAGTTGGGCTTTTGACTGTCGGCGGGGATCATTGCGGTGTCCCCCTCTGACACTCGTGGCTTTCTGGTCTGGTATCCCGCCCGTAAGATCGGGATCCCGGTCCAGATGCTGTTATATGTAGGAGATCCCTACAGCGGTCTTAGATACAATTATCCTGTTTAGACAGCAGTTAGGTATACAACACGAACGTAACTATAGGGTATGTTTCCCTTATGTTAAATGACGCTCTTATGTTGATCACACAGAGCGCATGCGTATGACCTCTGCACTGTGACGCATCTAATGATGTCAGTGTGGTCATGCGCAATGAAGAGTTGGAGACGCGCAACGCACGCAATGGTATATGCGGGCCCCATCGCTACCTAAGGTCTGATTTCTGTGATCCATATTCATCATATAATCACTCTTGTAATTGTGAATTTAACCTAAACAAAGTATTGTAAACATTTTAATTCACATTGAAGGGATGGCATCCCTAAGTTATAGATTGTACGTCACTTGTCACTTCATGCACACGCACTTTATTTACTCATTTGTATCAGATATATGTAATTGTAATAGATTGTAACCACACCCTTATGGGTTGGACACTTTGTAAATGCCTTTATATGCTTTCACTTTCACTGTTACCATGCTTGAGGAAGGCTCTTGTGAGCCGAAACGTCGCAAGACTTGCCATAATATGGATGAATAAATTACTGCTGGTTTTATCACTATTTTGGAGTGCAGTCCTACTTCTTCGTTTCCTATACCATTGGGGATTGCCGCTACCCTGCGTTGGACCGTGCACCCTTACTCTGGTTGGTGCTCCCACTGGACTTTTTATTTTATATAAATATATATATATATATATATATATATATATTATATATATACGAAAAATTATAAGAGAATAAATAAGATAATTACGCAACATTCTCTTTTGAGTGCCGTGGTCTTCCTATTAACATTATCCTTAGGATAGGTCATCAGATCAGTGGGGATCCGACTCTTGACACCCCTGCTGATCAACAGTTTGAAGAGGCCAGGGCGCTCACCAGAGCTCCGGTTAGCACTGTGGTCTCTTTATAGTTTACCAAGCACAGCGCCGTACATTAGACAGCAGCGATGCTTGGTATTGCAGCTCATCTCCTTTCACTTGAATGGGACTGAACTGCAACTAGGCCATGTGACTGATATACAATGACATCACTGGCCCCCCAACAGTTGATCGGCAGGTGTCCCGGGAGAAGGACGCCATCAGATCTGATATTGATGACCTATCCTAAAGATAATCTTATACACCTTGCTGTTACTGTATTACACTGCAGTTTCTCTGCACGAGAATCTGCGTGGAAAAACCATGTGTAATCCGCAATCAGTGAAGGCAGGCTATATGTGAATGTGTTGTCTGTGTAATATTTATTTTGGGGCCCAACTTAAAATTTTGCCCAGGGCCACACTTTGCCTAAAACCGGCCCTGGTAACACCACAGATATCACAGTGATAGCTCTCTGAGTACAGATAATGTAGTAGATATCACCTGCAGCCCTACGTAACACCACACATAACACAGTGATAGCTCTCTGAGTACAGATAATGTAGTAGATATTACCTGCAGCCCTACGTAACACCACACATAACACA
The DNA here is from genome assembly GCF_905171765.1 of Bufo bufo. NCBI lineage: Eukaryota > Metazoa > Chordata > Amphibia > Anura > Bufonidae > Bufo > Bufo bufo. The sequence continues at coordinate 391,848,112 of NC_053391.1, forward strand.
GTGATAGCTCTCTGAGTACAGATAATGTAGTAGATATCACCTGCAGCCCTACGTAACACCACAGATAACAGTGAGAACTCTCTGAGTACAGATAATGTAGTAGATATCACCTGCAGCCCTACGTAACACCACACATAACACAGTGATAGCTCTCTGAGTACAGATAATGTAGTAGATATTACCTGCAGCCCTACGTAACACCACACATAACACAGTGATAGCTCTCTGAGTACAGATAATGTAGTAGATGTTACCTGCAGCCCTATGTAACATCACAGATAACAGTGAGAACTCTCTGAGTACAGATAATTAGCGATGAGCGAATCGATTCGCATAAAACTTAATTTCAATACTGTACAGTGCGAGCGCTCCGTACAGTATTAGAATGTATTGGCCCAGATGAGCCGAAGTTATTACTTTGCAAAGTCTCGCGAGACTTTGCATAATAACTTCAAAAAATTATTTTTACTGTAAAAAAAACATTTCCCGAACTCGGAGTTTAAAGTAATAACTTTGGCTCATAGGAGACAATACATTCTAATACTGTGAGGAGCGCTTGCTCCGTACAGTATTGAAACAAAGTTTTATGCGAATCGACTTTGGATGTTTTATCCGAAGTCGATTCGCTCATCCCTACAGGTAATGTAGTAGATGTAAAGTCTCATTCACACGTCAGTGTTCCACATACGTGTGCTGTACATGTGTTCAACGGACATCACATGTCCCCTTTCATTTTAATGTGTGTATTCAATCATCAGTTAGAATACGTGGGTCCGTGTTTTTAGCACAGGTGCTTGCTCTATTTTGTCTGTGTTCATGGATCCATCACGCCCATTATGGTCTATGAGCCATCCGTGTTTCATCGTTGCTTCACGGATCATTAGGAAGAGATGCCTTGAAAATGATTTTTCAGCTCTGCAGTGTCTGTGAAACACGGATGACACACGGACAGCAAAAAACGGACACACGGACCACACATGGATCCATCACGGACATCTTCACAGAGGCATCACTGACCACCTTTTCATAGATTTAAGCACTGACACCAACGTGTGACTATGGCTTATCCTGCAGCCCAAGTAACACCACAGATAAAAAAGGGCTAACTCTCTGAGTGCAGATAATGTAGTAGTTGGTCTTTACCTCACAACTTTTAAAAAGCCCAAGCAGGAAACTAGCAGCAGCACATGTGGCGTGCCACTGCAATTTTTTTTTTTTTAATTAAGCCAGGCCTCTAACTTTGCTTATCTATACACACCCTAAACCCACCAAGTCCCCTTCGTGCTTCCACGCAATAGTTATGTCACCTTTGTGCCCCCAGACAGCAGAGTGGCCCCTTACAGTACTACTGGCCCCTAGATTTTTTATGAAAATCACCCAGCAAATAGAGCACACAGGCTTTCCTAAGCAGCAGGCGCAATGAAGTGACATCATAGCGCCTGCTGAGCACAGGGTTCAGGGCGTCATCATGATTCCCAGCCTCGGAGCTCTTTTATTCAGCCCTGCAGACATGATGACAACGCCAGCAGTTAAATGGTGAAGCAGAAAGCTGATGGCTCCATGCTTCATGCTTCATCATTGCACTCAACTGTCTCTGCATCCTAAGGCCTCTTTCACACTACCGTATGGCCATTTCAGTGTTTTGCGGTCCGTTTTCACGGATCCGTTGTTCCGTTTTTTTGTTTCCGTTGTGTTTCCGTTTCGGTTCCGTTTTTCCGTTCCGTTTTTCCGTATGGCATATACAGTATACAGTAATTACATAGAGAAAATTAGGCTGGGCATAACATTTTCAATAGATGGTTCCGCAAAAAACGGAACGGATACGGAAGACATACAGATGCATTTCCTTATGCATTCCGTTTTTTTGCGGACCCATTGACTTTAATGGAGCCACGGAAAGTGATTTGCGGCCAAATATATGACATGTTCTATCTTTCAACGGAACAGGAAAAACGGAAATACGGAAACGGAATGCATACAGAGTACAAAAAACGGTAGTGTGAAAGAGGCCTAAGGCTACATTCACACGTCCGTGGTGTGTTGCGGACCCGCAAATTGCGGGTCCACAACACACCAGCCCGTCACCCCCATAGAAATGCCTATTCTTGTCCGCAAGCTGCGGACAAGAATAGGACATGCTCTATCTTTTTGCGGAGCTGCGGACCCAAAATCGGGGCCGCGCTCCGCAATTGCGGCTGCAGACAGCACACTGTGTGCTGTCCGCATCCATTCCGTCCCTATAGAGAATGAATGGGTCCGCACCAAATCCGCAAAATTGGAAAGGATGCGGACCCATTTTGCGGACGTGTGAATGGAGCCTTAGGATGCAGAATCAGTTGAGAGCAGGACATGCCACAGCCGCCCTGGGACTGCTATCGAACTCTGGGACTGTCCTGCTGGATGCGGGACGGTTGGGAGGTATGGTACCTGCCGTCCTATTGAACACCACAGATAAAATAGTGACAACTTTCTGATTACACATAATGTAGTCCTACGTAACACCACAGATAACACAGTGATAACTCTAAGTGAAAATAATGTAGTAGATGGTACCTGCAGCCCTATGTAACAACACAGATAGCACAGTGATAACTCTATGGGTACAGATAATGTAGTAGATGGTAACTGCAGTCCTATGTAACACCACAGATAGCACAGTGATAACTCTATGGGTACAGATAATGTAGTAGATGGTACCTGCAGTCCTATGCAACACCACAGATAGCACAGCAATACTGCTCTAAGTACAGATAATGGAGAAGGGTTACCTGCAGTCCTACGTAACCCCACAGATAACAGAGCAATAACTGAGTGCAGATAATGCAGTAGTGTTAACTGCAGTCATATAAACACCATAGAAAACAAACTGCTGCACATAAAGTAATAGTTGATACCGTCCATGGTATGTGCATGGCTCAAACCTGTCGCTACCTCCTCCTTCTTTCCATGCTGCTGCTATGACCATCTCCTCTTCCAGTAGCAGCAGCATGGCCAAAGGAAGGAGGCGGGGCCAGCTTTGAGGATGCTCTCTACCGAAACAACCTGCTGGATCTGCTGACACAGATGGAACGTACCTTTAGGCCTCTTTCACACTACCGTATGGCTATGGCCTCCTGCACACGACCGTTTTTTTTCCCCGTTTACTGTCCGTTTTTTGCGTTCTGTATACGGACCATATACGGAACCATTAATTTTAATGGTTCTGCAAAAAAAACGAATGTACTCCGTATGCATTCCGTTTCTGTATTTCAGTTTTTCCGTTCCGTTTAAAGATAGAACATGTCCTATTATTGCCCGCAAATCACGTTCCGTGGCTCCATACAAGTCAATGGGTCCGCAAAAAAATGGAACACATACGGAAATGCATCCGTATGTCTTCCGTTTCCATTCGGTTTTTTGCGGAACCATCTGTTGAAAATGTTATGCCCAGCCCAATTTTATTTATGTAATTACTGTATACTGTATATGCCATACAGAAAAACGGGACGGAAAAACGGAACAGAAACGGAAACACAACAGAAACAAAAAACGGAACAACGGATCCATAAAAAACGGACCGCAAAACACTGAAAAAGCCATACGGTCGTGTGCAGGAGGCCTATTTCAGTGTTTTGCGGTCCGTTTTTCACAGATCCGTTGTTCTGTTTTTTTGTTTCCGTTGTGTTTCCGTTCCGTTTTTCTGTTCCGTTTTTCCATAGGGCATATACAGTATACAGTATATACATTAAAAAAATTGGGATGGGCATAACATTTTCAATAGATGGTTGATGACATTGGCCTCTTTCAGATGGGCGTTGCGGGAAAACTTTTTTGCGCAAGTGCAAAACATTTTCCCGCGTTTTGCACTCGCGTGAGAAAAATCGCACATGTTTGGTACCCAAACCCGAACTTCTTCACAGAAGTTCGGGCTTGGGATCGGGGTTGTGTAGATTGTATTATTTTCCCTTATAACATGGTTATAAGGGAAAATAATAGCATTCTGAATACAGAATGCATAGTAAAATAGCACTGGAGGGGTTAAAAAAATAAATAAAAAATTTAACTCACCTTAGTCCCGGCATCTTCTTCTGTCTCCTTTGCTGAACAGGACCTGTGGTGATGTCACTCCGGTCATCACATGATCCATCACCATGGTAAAAGATCATGTGATGGATCATGTGATGACCGGAGTGACGTCACCACAGGTCCTGTTCAGCAAAGAAGGAGCAAAGAAGGAGACAGACGAGATGCCGGCAGCACGAGCAAGTAGATTAAGGGGAGTTAATTATTTTTATTTTTATTTTTATTTTTTAACCCCTCCAGCGCTATTTTCTTATGCATTCTGTATTCAGAATGCTATTATTTTCCCTTATAACCATATTATAAGGAAAAATAATAATGATTGGGTCTCCATCCCGATCGTCTCCTAGCAACCGTGTGTGAAAATCGCACCGCATCCGCACTTGCTTGCGGATGCTTGCGATTTTCACGCAACTCT